>NC_079439.1:62578857-62891357 GCF_903798145.1 Danio aesculapii
GAGGTGTTGGGGGCAGTCCTGCAGTAAGTGAGCTCCTCTGTCTCTCTCTCTCTCTCCGCTCGTGTCCGTCTGTCCGCACTCTGCATGCTGTGCACTATTAATACAGCTCTTAATTGACGCCTAGCTCTGTGTTCTGCTCTATTTCTTTCTGTTGCATGCACAAAAGTCCATCCTGCTTTAAGGCGAGATGATGTTTCTCTGATGACTTTTCTTGAAGTGCTGGAGGGGGGTTTTCATGCCACATCCACACATTTCTGCAAAATGTTTAGAATATTTTTGTTTTATTTTTTAAAAAGATAATTATTAGTAGCTAATTAAACCAAATATTGTTACTCATGGATGAATACTTACTGAGTAGTCCACTGCTTCATAAAGTGAGGGGTCAAAATGAACATTTTAGAAGGTTTAGAGACAAATTACAGTGGGAGGAAATGGCTCAGTATAAGCTGTGTGCTGCACCGTCTAGCATTGTGCTAAATCAGGCTAGAAACATGATATATATATGTGATATTTGACTTGAATAAATTATATTTTAAATTTGAAGCTTTCAAAGCATTACTTTCTAAAGCTAACATTACAAGCTAACATTTGATTGCAAACATTAATATCTAGTTTTACTATTGGTGGTCCTCAAATCAAGGTGGCTGCAAGTTATTATTATACGCCACTTTATTAGGCACACCTGTCCAACTACTCGTTAACACCAATTTCTAATCAGCCAAGCACACGGAAAAGAGAAGACAACAGTAACTCATATAACCACTCGTTACAACTGAGGTATGCAGAAGAGCATCTCTGAATGAACAACACGTCAAACCTTAAGGTGGATGGGCAGCAGAAGACCACACAGGGTGCCACTCCTGTTAGCTAAGAAAAGGAAAGAAGCTAGAATTCACACAGACTCCCCAAAATTGGACAATAGAAGATTGGAAAATTTTGCCTGGTCTGATGAGTCTCTATTTCTGCTGCAACATTCGGATGGTAGGGTCAGAATTTGGCATCAGCAACATGAAAGCACGAATCCATCCTGCCTTGTATCAACAGTTCAGGCTGGTGGTGTAATAATGTGGAGGATTTTTCTTGCCACACTTTGGGCCCATTAGTATCATTTGAGCATCATATCAAGGCCACAGCCTACCTGAGTATTGCTGCTGACCATGTCCATCCCTTTATGACCACAGTGTACCCATCTTCTGATGACCACTTTCATCAGGATAACGTCTCATGTCAAAGCGTGAATCACCTCAGACTGGTTTTTCATGAACATGGCAATGAGTTCACTGTACTCAACTGGCCTCCACAGTCACCAGATCTCAATCCAATAGAGCACCTTTGGGATGTGGTAAAACAGGAGATTCCCATCATGGATGTGCCGCCGACAAATCTGCAGCAACTGCGTGATGTTATCATGTCAAAATGGACCAAAGTGTCTGAGGAATATTTCCAGTAGCTTGTTGAATGTACACCGTGAAGGATTAAGACGGTTCTGAAGGCAAAAGAGGGTTCAACATGATACTGGTAAGGTGTGCCTAATAAAGTGGCCGGTGAGTGTATATGGATATATTAAAATTTTATAGAAATTACTTTGCTAAAAAGTTTCAAATAATTCAGCATAGTAGTATTTTAGTCCTTTCAATATTTCTCATTACACCACCCTGAGGTCATCATAGCTGAAATTGAGATTCTTAAATGATTTAAAGATATTTTTAATACCACAAACTTAATGAAAAAATCCTGTCTAAAAATAAAAAAAATATGCTGCCGTGTTTCTTGTTTCCACAGTAATATGTCTTCAGATCTCAGGTGTGTCATTTTGACGTATTTCTGCAAAGCAGTAGATTACTCAAAATTCATCCATGGCTTTTTAACATTAAAGACTTGGAATGATAGCCAGTCTGAGGCATTCATTTATTTTATTTTATTTATTTTTTTGGCCTAAATATCTTCTACTGCTATTATGCTGCTTCTCCCTAATATCAAAATACAGATTATTTCTGCACTGCTAGTATGACCTATATGTAGACTGCATGTTGCTGCTGTTTAAAGGTCTACAGCGATGCTTGCTGGAGTAGATTTAAGCCCTCTGTCACTCCGATATCTTACGATCTCTGTCTACGTCTCCCACAGGTGGGCCAGAACTTCATCCCATCATCGGTGCCCAACACCTTTGCACCGTCTCCAACACCTGCTGCTCTCAGCAGCGGACTCAATGACCTGTTCGAGTTGTCCACAGGAATGGCCACTGCTACAGGAGGATATGTGGCTGCTAAAACCGTGAGTACTGCTCACCGTTTAACCATAACTGTTCACCAATGTTTGTGATTGTTTTTTAATGTCACTAAATAATGATAGAAATGTGTTAAAATAGAGTTCATGTTGGAAACATGATAACAGTGTGATAAAAACATGTCAGCAAAACAATAACAGGATAAAAACATACTACAAACAAGTTTGCAACATGTAAAAAAAATAGCAGTTTTAAACCATTAAATACATAGCAGTGTGTTAAATCATGCTAGCAGAGCAGTCTGCTAATTCATGGTAAAATGTTAGGTGATATTACATGTTAGCATTGGTAAATCATTTGAAAAACAACTTAACAATATGTTAAAACGTGCTACAAACAAGCTAGCAACATGTTAAAAAATAAACCATTCAAAAAACTAACGAATGTGTTAAATCATGCTAGCAGAGCAGTCTGCTAATACATTATAAAATGTTATGCGGTATTACATGTTAGCAGTGGTAAATCATGCGAAAAACAAGTTAACAATATGCTAAAACATGCTACAAACATGTTAGCAACATCTTAAAAACTAACAGTGTTAAACCATTTAAAAATTATAATAGCAATTTGTTAAATCGTGTTAGCAGAACAGTGCTAATTTATAATAAAATTTTAGGTGATATTACATGTTAGCAATGGCAAATCATGCTAAAAACAAGTTAAAAAAAATGCTAAAACATGCTACAAACAAGTTAGCAACACATTAAATATAACAGGGTTAAACCATTCAAAAAACATAATAGCATTGTGTTAAATTGTGCTAGCAGAGCAGTCTGCTTATTCATAATAATATGTTGCATGATATTACATGTTAGCGATGGTAAATTATACGAAGAACAGGTTAACAATATGCTAAAACATGCTACAAACAAGCTAGCAAAATGTTAAAAAAATAAACCATTCAAAAACATAATAGCAATGTGTTAAATCATGCTAGCAGAGCAGTCTGCTAATACATAATAACATGTTTTGTGATATTACATGTTAGCAGTGGTAAATTCTGCAAAAAACAAGTTAATAATATGCTAAAACATGCTACAAACATGTTAATAACAGTGTTAAACCATGCAAAAAACGTAAAAGCAATGTGTTAATGTGTGCTAATTCTTGATATGTTGCGTGACATTACATTGTAAACTTATCTTTAATGCTTGATTTATCACTGCTAACATGTAATATCACATACATTTTATCATAAACTAACAGACTGCTCTGCTAGCATGATTTAACACATTGTGATTATGTTTTTTAATGTGTTTTTTAATGTTGCTAGCTTGTTCGTAGCCTGTTTAAATCATCTTGGAAGCATGGCAACACAAAGACATGGTAGCATTGTGTTAAATCATGCTAGAAACATGTTAGCACTTAGCAGCATGTTAAACATTATAGCAGTAGTCTAAATCAGAAATAAGCTAGCAACATCAAAACACAAATAATGTTTATTCACACTAGAAACTCGATAGCCACATTAAACCATGCTAGCAAATCATTTTGGAAAGATTAGCACAAGTCAAGACGAACTAATGCTAAATTTTCTTTTTCAACACTCTCAGTTTTAAAATAAGTTTGAAAACAAGTAGCTTACTCACAAATATATTAGAATTTGTTACTTTTCTTGCATTTTTATGCCTCTAAAGCTGCTTTGACACAACATGCGTTGTAAAAGTGCTATAGAAATGAAGGTGACTTGGGTTCCCTTGATAATAGGAGAACATAAACCACAGCTCATGAGCTTTCTGAACACATAACCTTTGATGTATCCCATAATTCACCCCCAGTAGGCATTTCATTCCTAAGAAGGGCAGTTCAGTCTGTTCTCGTTGTCCAAGATGAGCATTAACTTCATGTGCTACATAAATACTGGCGCGCAGAACAGCTCCCGAGGGAATGACCTCTCAGGAATCATCATTAAAAGAGCTCCATTAGAGCCGGAGTAGGTCACTAGAGCAGGACAGAGCACAATTAGTCCCTATTAGGGCACTTTATGATCTACTTTGAGTTCCTCAGAGGTGAATCCGTGCTGCATAAATATGTCAATTTGTCTCTCATTATCTGATTTTGTTTCTTTTTTGGATGCCAGCGCAGTTCTTGTAAGCAACAGGGGTCTGGGTGAGTGAGTGTAGGTCAATGTCAGACGCCTCCATTAAAAGTGTCCTTCAGTTTAGAGTGCCTGTAGTTATCCTCTTAGCCTGATAGCTTTCATTTTAATAAGTAGAGAAAGTGTAAAATTAGGGCGGTGATGAACACTTATTGCTTTGGTCTTTTTGAAGGTGTGGCTGCCAGCAGTCAAGGCCAAAGGACTGGAGATTTCTGGAACCTTCTCTCGCCGTCAAGGACACATGTATATGGACATGTCCTTTACCAATAAAGCATTGCAGCACATGACTGACTTTGCTATCCAGTTCAACAAGAACAGGTTTGCTGTTATGATGATAAATGATGATACAATGTGTGTTTTTCTGTTGTATCCTGAGCAAAAAAAGACAAAAGATGAGTATTATAAATGATTACCATGGTTAACAGAACGCACCCACTATATTGTTGTTGTTTTCAGCAATATATGTGACTTTTGATTCGGAAATGAGTCATTAGATTATATATATTTAATTAGATAGAATTAAGGATTAGAGCAGGGGTCACCAAACTTGTTCCTGGAGGGCTGGTGTCCTGCAGATTTTAGCTCCAACTCTAATCAAACACACCTGAACAAGCTAATCAAGGTCTTACCAGGTATTCTTGAAACAATCAAGCAGGTGTGTTGAGGCAAGTTGGAGCTAAACCCTGCAGGGACACCGGCCCTCCAGGACCGTGATTGGTGACCCCTGGATTAGAGTTTAATTGACTTTTTAAAGGTGCCCTATAATGAAAATCTGGGTATATCAAGGCATAGTAGAATAATAAAAGATCAGTATAAGGAAATGGGCATACCGTGAGCCTCAGACACCAAAGTTTCCCCATTCTCATGTAAATCCCATAAGTGAAAAACCCCAGTGTACAACGGGCCAATCAGAGGACAAAACAAACTGTGACGCGACTCACAGGCCATACCCTCCGCATTTGCATGTATGCCTACTTTAGGTCATTCATCAGGAGAACACAGACTCATATGCAGCTCTGAGATTATTCATTAATCATTAATATCATTAATATGCTAGCCTCAGGCTGCTTTTGAGAAATCAAACATGTTCTAGTGAGACAACGGTGATAATTTTCCTCCCTTAGCTCAAGTGTATATTTCACCTATTATGTTTGTGGGACTTTTATTTTGAAAACGCGAGCCCCAAATTGTTTACTTTGCGTTACTGGGCAACGACAGCAGGAGGCATGTTCAAACTTGCCTCAGGACACAAAATGCAAGATTTATAGATTACACACTTATTCAGCTTCACTCTGAAGAGGCATAAGGTATGTTTAGTTGCATCTTTTTTAAATTTATCATGTTTATTGTGAAATTTGATGCGTATGTTTCAACAAACACATGTAGACTGCTGAATCTTGTCAAATCACTCAGCTCAACTCTCATCTGTTCATGCAGAGGCTGATATTAATTCCTGGCTGTCTTTTTTTTGACTATAGCTATAAAATACAATGTGATACATCCCTATCACTCTCTTTTGTCAAGTTTAATTATAATTTAGCCTTTATCCACCACAGATCTTTTGAGCAAAGTAGATTAATGTTACTCTGATTGAGTCTATATTTGTCCGTGTTCACGACACAAACTATATATGGTCAATTATGGACCTTCTGATTCTATGTGTATTTTATGGAGTAATAAATTAGCTTATTAAAAAGTTTTTTGAACTTTTTTTTAAAAACTTACTGAAGCCATAAACCTACTATGTAGATATCAGAGAACAATTGAACTTATTAAACCAATGCAGTATATGGCACCTCTAAATCTTCACAATTTGCCGCTGTATTACAATCCACTAGGTTTAATCATGTGTGAGCAAGAAGCTTTTTATTCCTTTAAAATCTAAAAAATGTCGTATTTTGATTAAATTTAGCATTGCTATTGACATTAATATTTATGAAAATGAACAGTAGCATTTATTAATTAAAGGAAATTAAAAGGCACAGTGCTTGTATATTAAACTTTTTTTTTGTATGCACATGGGTTCATTAATGCAGATCCCACCTCTATTTCTATAGAGTAGTCAAAATATAGAATATAAAAAAACTGATTCACAGCTTTGGAGATTTGTTGTAAAGTCAACCACATTTTTGTAAAATATTAATTGAAAAAATATGTTTTTTTGCCAGTTCCAAATAAGTATGTTTGTATTTTTAAGTAATTTGATCTGTTATGCTGAATGAATATAGTTTGTTTCATTACATAAAGATTTGCCAAAAATTGTTAGAATGTTGATATTGCAATGTTATTAGTGTCAACACAGTTAAATTTCAACACAGGTTTGTTGGAAATACATGCTTGAGCCTACATTTTTGTGAAACCTCAGTTTACCAGTTTCTAGGTAAAGTGAATGCTACTGGGCAGTTAGAACTTTAGTTCCTTTTCACTCTAATTATATTTACAGGACATATTATTGACCAATTGAGGATTATTTTCATGTTGTCTTTTGCACAACAACAAATATATACCATAATACATCTTAACAGTGTCTATGATTTGTGATCAAATACTTTTACCTAACCTATCTATCTCCAACTTTTCTAGCAGTTAGTGTATTCAGTAACTCACTTTGTACAGTGGTCTTCCAAGTGGATGCTGCACACTGGTGGTGGTGTGGAGAGACCCTCCTCCCCATGAATGTGAAGTGCTTTGGATGTATAGACCAATCACAATAAATACACTATAATAATACAAAAAAGAAAGGAAAAAAAGTGCAAATAGGGACCATCAGAATAAAGCAATACCACATTCACTTCACATTAGGATTTAAACCTGGTTTTTAAGTGAAACATGACGTTGTTGTGTATCAATGCATATAGTGACCGTGTACACCTGTTTTGTGTTTAGTTTTGGCGTGATCCCCACCACACCTCTCCCCGTCCACACTCCACTGATGCCCAGTCAGAGCATCGACATCTCTCTCCCGCTCAACACCATCGGCCCTGTGATGAAAATGGATCCACTCAACAACCTACAGGTTTGATCCATTACCGCCCTTTGCCTCATGTTTTACACCCCCATACACACCCACACACGCCCATGGGTCCTCCTGAGGCCTCTGCTTTGCATTAATCATCCCACAGGCATTGACACATCACAAATACGCTGTTAAATGACATCTCTGTGTATCAAACCCCTCCGAGTTCTCAGCGGCACAGCGGGCACGTTTGACTGTGATTATTTGAGTCAGTGGCCTCCACGTGCTTCATTAGTTACTGAGATCATTTGTATGTAACGGCAGCTGCAAAACATTCAATTTTATGCCTTTAAAACACTCTAGATGATGAGTTCTTGCCCGCAGCATCTAGTCAGCTGCTAATGCAGATAATCAATCAAATACAAACGTCATTATGAATCATAATCATTTCAGATGATTTATATCGACACGTTTCCGCCTCATTAGTTTTACCACAGCATGTCGGTTCATCTTATGATGGGCGTCCAGCTGTTTCTTCTACTGCTTTCCTTTGGCATTTACACCATGATGTCCCATCCTTTCAACCTCTATATTTTCCTCTCTGCAACTTTTTCTCTGCTGTTCATACTGGCTGTTCAGTATTAAATAGTGCTGCCTGCTGAGTGTCTATTACTTGTGCTAGTGAGTAGGCATGTAACGATTAACCGTGAGCCGGTTGCAAATCGATTCAAATATTTGACTATTCAAATCGGTATAAATGTTGAACGAATCGCGATACATGTTTAGAACAGAGAGGGCGCTGTGTTTACAGGCGCAAACTCGCTTTACCTGCACATCAGCGGCAAGCAAGAGGTGGGGCGGCAGAGTAAAATGACAGCGGTGAAGTGCACCAGACAAACCACAAACTTTGTGTGCAAATGCTGCAAAAAGACGTTTACTCATACTAACAGAACAACGAATATGATGCACATAAACCGCCAACACAGTGAATAACTGCTGTCCAGATGTCCATACTATTAATACTTAGTGAAACTATTAAAAAGCCAAACCATGCGAACCGGATGATTTGCAGCTCCGCTTGCTCCGAGTGCCACATAGATCTCAAGGTGCATCAGTGTTTTCATAGTGAAAGTGTGAAGATGTTTTTCAGACTGAAAGAGAAAGCTGTTCTGTCACAGAAGCAGGTATTAGATTGGTTTTACCCTCTCCTTTTCAAATAAGTTTGATTATTTTAATAATTTACTCATGATTATTGAATATTTAAAAATGTTCAAGATTATCTCTTCTTAAGTGAGAATCACATTGATACTTATACTAATTAATTATACAAGTAATAATAATTATTCACCTTCATAATAATGTTTAGCTCCTGTCTCTTCACCTTAAATTTGTTTCAAAAAATTTTGTTAAAAAATCGTGATTAAATCATATCGTGAGATTAGTATCGGAAATCAGTTGAATCGTTACATCCCTATTAGTGAGTACTGCTGTCTCATGAATGTTATTGTATTCGGTGTCGGTTATTGAAGATGTTAACGATAAAAAAAAAGTGTTATTTGCACAGAACTTATCTTTGCGCCCGAAGACAAGGGATGCATGTGCTCAAGAATGGTTTGAAAGGGATCACTTTTATAAGGGCCAACAGTGTATGGTTATAGCCAGCCTCTAATGGTTAAAAGTAATTAACTTTATATTTTTATAATCACACTTCATAAAAAAATGTCTGCAGAAACGCTTTGATTGACATTCTCTCTTTGTACACTTCACCAGAGGGGGAAAGTCCTGCCCATTAGTGACGATCTCACCCTCGTTAGCATAGACAGCCCTGAGTGAGAAGCAGCTGTCTGATATCACACTGCGTTCAAACCAGACGCGCATGAAGCGTCAAGCGTGAGTGATTTACATGTTAAGTCAATGCAAAGACGTGAGCAGACCTACTGCAGCGCGATTTGCACAAATGATTTACTGCTTCATTTGCTCGAATTGCATCATTCGTTGATCGTTTTGTGCTTTTGATGCATGAATCTCTCGAGTTGGTTAAATCTGAACTTCAGCGGACATTTGCGAGCTTGCTTTTGTAGGGGCGTGATTATAACGTAGTGCCTGTTGTTGATGTCCAGAGGGGAAATCCTCTTGCCGACACCAAACAACCGTTCATCAAACTGGGCTGGGCTCAGTCTGAAGCACCGCTGTAAGCTTCCATCATCCAAGTATAGTTTCTCGAGGAGTTCACAGAGCTGGGTGCACCTCTGAAAGGATCTAGTAGACTTGGACACGGCGCCAAATGAATATATGCTGTTTTTCAGCCTTCCTAAAGCACATAAACACAGCTATTCTCTCAATAAAAACCATGTTAGTCATTTAGCAATGAAACAGGGTCACCGGGCAGACACAAGCCCTGCCCATGATGTGAATCCATGTCTATTGTGAAGTGAATTTGACACGCGAATGAAGCAAGTAAACTCAAAATGTTCATGCATCTGTTTAAGCGTGAATAGCACGATTTATTCATGCATGCCGCATCTGGTGTGAACACAGCATTAGAGTTTTCTTAACATACACACTCTAGGGACATCAGAGACTTATTTTAGAACTTGTAAAAAGGGATATTTTGGATCCCCTTTAAAAAACTCGGCATATAACATGAGGCTGTCTGGATATAATCCCTATGAGTGCCTCTAAAAAGAAACTTCTATGATTTGCCCCGCATGAGTTTTTCTGATTGGTCCACTGCTTTGGAGATGACATTGAGGAGTGGTGCAGTGTATTAAGTTGAAATTCTTTAAACTCATGGGAAAGGCACTTAAAAAGACAAGCGTAACACTCAAACACATCCATTATTAAATTGTTTGCCTATAAAAACAAGAGAAAAAGTACTGCATTTGAATAGAAAATGCACTTTGTGTGAATGAGCTTTTAGGGTATGTCGACTGAAGTGTTTTTGGGCAGCTGAAAATGTGGATGTTGTCATGTGACTGCTTTATGGTTTGGTTCAAAGCTGTTGGTCTGGTCTGAAATGGAACCGAAACAGCTGAAAAATGCTACAATGTATCATTTTTAACCCTGGTCTGGACCAAAGAAACAATTCTACAGGAGTTAAAGCACCCTAACATATTAAGCACATTTTCCCCAAAATTAATCCAGAAATATAATAAGTCTGCCGATTTGTGCTGTTACATCAATACAAGAAGAGAAATTAACCTCCATACTGTCAATAAACATGTTGGGTCTCTAAAAATAAGGCTCAATTTCTCTATAATTTATTCATTAGATTTCAATGGCTCAGTTTCCAGTCTAATAATATTAACATGGTGTAAAATATGAAAGAACTCATCAGCAGGGTGCGACCTTTGATTTCTACCATTCCTTGTGCCTTGCTTCTCATTTTCTCTGCAATTGAAAGCTTTTTTTTCCCAATTGGTTTCCAAACCAGTGAGTATATAGATGTGTTTTAGATCGCTTATACAGCGGAGTGTATTTAAATCTCTGACCACTCAACCTTCTCCACCACAGGTGGCCGTGAAAAACAATATTGATGTCTTCTACTTTAGCACGCTGATCCCTCTCAATGTCTTCTTCGTGGAGGATGGCAAAATGGGTATGCATTCTTTTTAAAAACGACACTCTGGTCACACTGAGGTTTGGTTTGAGCTCAGGGTTAGTTCACCCAAAAGTGTAAATTGTGTTATTAATCACTTACCCCCATGTCATTCCAATCCTAGCAGACTTTCAGTTACCTTCACAACACAAATTAGCATAATTTTTTTAATGTTATTCGAGAGCTTCCTCACCCCAAGAAAGGTCCAGAGATGTTAAAAGGCTATAAAAGGAACCAAAAGCATTGTCCAAACATGTCATGTGACTTTAGTGGTTCAACTGTAATCATATGAAGCTCCAAGAACACTTTTGTTCTCTAAAATAACTGCAAAAAACCTTTAAGAACTATCATCAGATTAAGGCTTGCATTAACTGTACAACAGGAAACACGATACTTGGGTGTTGTACTGCAGACTCAAATGGCAAAATCTCATGTACACTACCTGACAAAAGTCTTGTCGTCGACCCCAGTTGTAAGAGCAACAAATAATATCGCTCCTTCTCATACTTCAGCCTCCACATCAAGGTTTCTGAAAGCAAAGAAGGTCAAGGTGCTCCAGGATTGGCCAGCCCAGTCACCACATATGCACATTATTGAGCATGTCTGGGGTAAGATGGAGGGGGCATCGAAGATGAATCCAAAGAATCTTGATGAACTCTGGGAGTCCTGCAAGATGCTTTCTTTGCCATTTCAGATGACTTTATTAATAAGTTATTTGAGTCATTGCAGAGATGTATGAATGCAGTCCTCCAAGCTCATATTTTATTTTGGTAAAAAAAGTGTAATCTAGAGGCCTTTACATCTAAGCCATTTCTGATATCAAATGATCAACTAGAAGTCAAGTTATTATTTGTAGTTCCTAAATCTTGCATAGGCGACAAGACTTTTATCAGGTGGTGTAGATTGTAGTAAACGCACAACCTGACTTGTCAGTCATTGCTACAGTTATTTTGGCATACAAAAGTGTTCATGGAGCTTCATATTGATTACAGTTGAACCACTGAAGTCACATGTAATGTTTTGACAATGTTTTTGGTCCGTGGAGGATGGGAGAGCTCTCGGATTCCGTCTAAAATTCCTTAATTTGTGTTCCGAAGATGAACGAAGGTCTCAGGAGATTGGAATGACATTATAATGAATAATTAATAACACAATTTGAATATTTGGGTGAACTTACCCTTTAATGAAAGACTGGAATGTTTAGATGTGGATAGAATTGAACACATATTTCGGATACTATTTGGCCAGTCCCAGATGATAACCTTTGCACTTGTTCTCGACAGAGCGTCAGGTGTTCTTGGCCACATGGAAGGACATTCCTAATGAGAATGAGCTGCAGTACCAGATCAAAGACTGCCACTTAAACGCAGGTGAGATCATCAAATTCTCAAAATGCAGGACTCATGGTTGAGTTATTTTAGAGCGGTTTACATGGATAAGTGCTCATTGAATCAAAGGCGCATAGTAGGTCAGTAGAGTGCTTGTAGCTTTCTGTTGTTTGGACTCAAACTGCCAGCTGATACAGCAGTGTAGTATGCTGGCTGTGTTTAGATGATTACTGATAATGTGTTTTTTTAATGAATATAATTACGTTCAACATAACACTAATGGTGGAAATTACTACATTAGACAAATTAGTTTCAGTCTACTTATACAGCTCTGTGATTGATGTAGCAATGCCTCACTCTCTCTTTCTCTCACTGTCCTGCATTGGGACCAAAATGGTCAATCAAAATTTGCAATGGTTAAAATAATTGCTTCACATTTTATTTGTTTAATATTTAAATTACATTCAAATAATTTTGGTTTACAGGGGTTTACCTTTTGATTAAAATAAATAAATAAATAAAAAGGATATTAAATTGCATACTGAAATATCAAATTACATTTAGTGATTTTATAATATTCTTGTATATTTTATATTTACAATGATGCATTAAATATATAAAAATTGTCAATGAAGACTTTTATATTTTTGCAAATATCTTGGCTGTTCTGTACATCAAACTATTTGGAAAACTGTATATTTTTACAAAAATATTAAGCAAAACATGTAAAAAGAAAATGATCATGAAGAAATATTTATTAAGAGTCAGATTACAGTGATTTCTGAAGGATCCCATGAAGTTAGCTGGGTTTCCATCACCCTGTTAATGTTCATTTTGAAATCCCACATGAGAAATCCGTGATTACTTAATGAAATAAAAATTCCTTAATATTCAAAAATGTTTTACGATCGGTTGGGTTTTTTCTCCATGATAATAATAATGATAATAGATAATATATTGTTTAAAAATAAATAACAAATAGGAGTTTACTATTTACATTTTAGATATTACTAAAATGATACTCTATTAAAGTTCTTAATATTCGAAAACATTTTTTGATCGCTTGATTTTATCCCCATAATAGTAATAATAATAATGGATAATATATTGTTAAAAAGATAATAATTACAAACAGGTTACTATTTACATTTTAGATATTATTAAAATTAGACTTTATTAAAGATAAAATATTTTAATAAAAATTCCATAACATTTAACATTTTTTCACTATCGTTTGAGATTTTGTTTCAAGGATAATAATAACAACAACAACAACAACAACAACAATAAAAATAATAATAATAGACAATATAGAAAAAAAAGCAAATAGGAGTTTACAATTTATCATTTTAATAATATCTAAAAGGATACTTGAAAAGAAAATGATACTTTATCCTTAATGTTCAAAAACATTTTTAGGATCGCTTGAGATTTTTTTTCATTCATTCATTCATTTTATTTTCAGCTTAGTCCCTTTATTAATCAGGGGTCCCCACAGCGGAATGAACCACCAACTTATCCAGCATATATTTAACACAGCATATGTTTTACACACAATTTTCCCCCATAATAATAATAATAATAATAATAATAATAATAAATAATAGATTGCTAAGACAATAATAATAACAAATAAGAGTTTACTATTTACATTTTAGATATTATTAAAATGATACTTTATTTAAAAAATGATGCTTTAATAAAAATTTCGTAATATTCAAAACATTTTACTATCGCTTGTTTTTTCCTATAATAATAATAATAGATAATATATTGTTAACAAGATAACAATAACAAATAGAAGGTTACTATTTACATTTTAGATATTATTAAAATGAGACTTTATTAAAGATAGAATAGATAGAATCAAAAACATTTTTACAATCGCTTGAGATTTTTCCCGATAATAATAGTAACAATAGATAATATATTGTTAATAAAATAATAATAACAAATAGGAGTTTACTATTTACATTTAGATATTATAAAAATTATGCTTTATTTAAAAAATGATACTTTAATAAAATTCCTTAATATTCAAAATTATTTTTACGATTGCTTGAGTTTTCCCCCATAATAATAATAATAATTTTATTTGATTTAATTTTAAATATTTTAAATAACAGAAAAATTACACACACAACAACTAAACAAAATGCATTTAATCATGGTTGAAATGGAGCTGGATGAAGTGCAAGCTTATAATTTTCCCCATTACCCCACACATAATTGATCAACGTATTTCTTCTTTTACTCATCTCTTCTTTTTACATGAGACATTTTTCATTTGGCATCTTTGACATATTATATGGTTAATTCCATTTGTACATTTACATTTTATAACATAGACCCAAAGAATACAAAGTACAAAGCCATTAATTGACTAATAATAGATAATATATTGTTAAAAATATAATAACAATAAATAGGAGTTTACCATTTACATTTTAGATATTACTAAAAGAATAATACTTTATTTTAGGGAGTCCAAATAACACATATGATGTACTAATTCATTAATTTATTTAATTTATTTTACACTAATTAAATTGACACACTGTAACACCTTAAAATAAAGTGCAACCACTAAAACTCAGAAGTGTTTACACCCCTAGTATTAAAGCTTGGCTCATCATATTTCCGAATAGTGCTGAACATCATGTTCTCGATTTATGACTCCAATGTCTTCACAGTGCCTTGATATTAAGCCAACAGTTGTCAGAGTGCTGTATTAACGCATTATGAAACCCTCTGCTTTGGTCTACTGTGCACTGTATGATATTTCAACTTTCATAAAGCAGAAGGAGTCTCTTGATTCCAGTGTGAGAAGAAAAACAAACAGCTCCAACAATTGTGCTGTAATTCACAGTTAATTATTTAGTCTGGTGGCGACGGAAAAACGTTGTGGAACGTGACGCGCAGTGTGCACAGACTCTGACCGAACTGATTTATTTCAAGGCTTATCAGCTCGCTATTTGTATTCATCAACCTGAAGCCAATTTGAGCATCCAGCAGCAGACGCTGCGAACACAGGGACCGGCACTCGCTGGAATTACTGATCAGACGCCCAGAGGTGCCTTAATCACCAGACGTCAGACAATCTCACTTCCCCTGCTTTCATCTGCTCTCATTTTAGCAGAGCGCACATACGCCGCGCAGATGCAGGATTTTTATCCACACACTTGGGGCTGAGCGTTGCATTCACCAAAACAGCAGCACTTTAACAAATCCAAGCTTTGATTATTTTGTTTCTTCTGCTGTGTTGTTTTGGTAGCCATGCTGTTCAGCTTCAAACGCGTTTATTAGTATGTAGAGAATAATCGACTTCTATTGTGAGATGCTGATTGGATCCATCTTGACCATGACTTGAATAGCGATGTGAATGTAATGGAGCACACAAAAGCGAGAGCGAGATATAACCCAACGCATTTTAAACACCGTGTCCATTGTTGATATTTGTAAATGACTCAATGTTTTCCCATGGAATTGAATTAGTGGAAGGCGTTTCTCGAGTTGTTAAGACCGGCTGATTTGTTCTTCATCAGAAGTCCAGGAGGAAGAGATGCGTTCATAAAGTCTGTGAATCAACAAGATTTCTAATGATGAATAATTTCAGCGCTTAATTCAGCAGAAAATCAGCATTGTTAATTAGTTTGCTGCATTAATGTTTTACAAGACGGTGTCTGCCTCTCCATGAATGTTTCACAAATCAAGAAGAATATTTCATGCCACAGGTTGACGTCTGTGGATATGAGTTACTTCTAGCATTATATATAACTGGATGCATTTGTATGTGTATAGGCCAGGGGCGTTGCTAGACATAAAGCTCTACTGGGGCACAGCACCCCCTCCAAAATAAATAAATAAATAAATATACATATATATAGTATAATTATAAATAAATAAATAGCAGTACTATTGTAGTTATCCAATTATTATTTTAAATACATAACAGAAATGAATCCTAAATGTAACTGGAAAACAATCTAAAGACACAACTGGAGTGATGCTGAGAAAATTTAAGAAATCTTTTGCATGAATATTAATTTTATAAGGATGAAATTCTATAGAAAATTCAATAGAATACAAAAAAAGATGCTTTATAGAATTATCTGTTGTGTGTTGTCTTAGACCCCACTCAAGGCCGAGAATTACGTTTATTAAGTCTAACCTCCCTGACTTCATCCCTCCTTTCTGCTTCATACCAAAAGAAAAACTATCAGGAGCCATGCAGTATAAATAAGATCACCATCATATTATGTAAACTTTGTTTTGTCGACTTGCAAAACTCACTGCGTGCCTGTTTTACAATGTATGAGCGGCGCGACTATTTTTTCGGCGTGCATGTTCACAACCAGACCGGGAGCAGAGCAGCGCGTCAACGGCAAGCAGAAGCGGCGTTTGTGATGCGCGCGGCGGTGCGGGTATGTTTTTTTTTTTCTGCGCACATGCTTAGTTTGTTCTTGAACTGCATTGCTTTCATCTTCGTTGGTTTGGTTGCACATAGAGAATAACGTCTTTATACTGGGATTACCACTCTTAATAAATACACTTGCATATAAAGTAAATTGTATCTCAAAGCATTTACTGGGGCACTGGCAATTTATACTGGGGCACGTGCCCCAGTAAATGGGGTCTAGCGACGCCCCTGGTATAGGCCTATACTATTTCCCCAAAAATTTTAACATCAGCATAGTTTATATTACTGCAGCGCTGTATGTTTTTTAAGATTTCATTCGACTAGTAAAACAGAGAAAACAGCAGTGTTCTGAAAACATACAGTAGTCAGCATTTGAAGGTCTTTCTAAGTTCTCCTAAATCTACTGAACAACATGCTTTATTGTTTTAGAACACTTTTGAAAAACATTTTGATCCACTTCAAATGTTAACTACTGTATTACAATCTCTGTGTATCAGTCCTCCAGTCTTCAGTGTGTCACATGATCCTTCAGATTTAGGGAGACCTGTTATAACAATTTTAAAGTCTGTGATATTTTTCCCAGATTTCTGTTTAACGGAGAGTGGTCAACACATTTCTAAACATAATAGTTTTAATAACTCATCTCTAATAACTGATATATCTTTGCCATGATTACAGTAAATAATATTTGACTAGATATTTTTCAAGACACTTCTATACAGCTGAAAGTGACATTTAAAGGCTTAACTGGGTTAATTAGGTTAACTAGGCAGGTTAGGGTAATTAGGCAAGTTATTGTATAACGATGGTTTGTTCTGTAGACTATCGGAAAAAAACAGCTTAAAGGGGCTAATAATTTTGACCTTAAAATGGTTTTAAAAAAATTTAAAACTGCTTTTATTCTAGCCGAAATAAAACAAATAAGACTTTTTCCAGAAGAAAAAATATTATTGGATATACTGTGAAAATTTCCTTACTCTATCAATATCACACGAGTTGTAGTGCAAAATGGCTGTATATCGGTACTTGTGGGAGGCATGCTTAGTGTCCCATCAGTGATGATATACAGCCACATCGCACTACTACGAGTGTAATATTGCATTAATACAACAGTTTGATGGCATAATCGTGTATATAAACAAGGAGAGTCTAAAAAACCTTTTGTATGAGGAACTACTTTCTTCTGCCACTCTTTCACATCTGCAGCAGTTTTAGGGGAGACCTGTTATAAAAAATGTAAAGTCTGTGATATTTTTTCCTAATTTCTGTTTAACGGAGAGAGGTCAACACATTTCTAAACATAATAGTTTTAATAACTAATTTCTAATAACGGATTTATTTTATCTTTGTCATGATGACAGTAATAAATAAAATTTTATTAGACATTATTCAAGACACTTCTATACAGCTTAAATTAGATTCTCTCTCTCTCTCTCTCTCTCTCTCTCTCTCTCTCTCTATATATATATATATATATATATATATATATATATATATATATATATATATATACCATTAATTCTTATTAATAAAGATAATTATTTATTAAACAAATTTAAAAAGATTAATTGCGCCAAAATCATTTGTTTTGACGTGTGTGTTTGTGTTACACATTTATGTATTTAACTATTTATTACATGGTTATTTAAATATATAATTTAATATATATAATTTGTATAATTTTATAACTAAATATAAATATTTTATCAGATTTATACACGCATATGTGTATTTATATATGCATTATAAATATACACAATACACACACATACATTGTCAGAACAAACTTTTATTTTTGATGAGATTAATCACAATTAATCTTTGCCCAGCACTATTCAATATGTTCAAATAAGTTATAAAACATATATTCAGTATATAAATATTTAAAAAGTGAATTTCTTTTTTAGATTTAAATGTATTAATACATTTAAAATATTTTTTAAAAGTTAGAACAGATGACACATCTTCAGTGATCTGACAAACATCTTCTAAATGAATAAATGTACATGTATTATTATTATAAACTTCAAGTAATTTATAAAATAATACAAATTGTTATAAATATACTACAAACTGCTCGCAAAAACAGCTTATGCGACAAGAAAGCAACTTACATTTGTAACCCACAGAATCCCTAGATCATTAGATTAGATGTGCATTTGCGGACTCTTCCGAGCAGCCACCTAACAACCACCTAGCATACCCTTGTGCTAACAATCATTGAATACACTGAAGCAACCACATAGCAATGCTTTCGCGGTATGTTTTGCACTTTCTTCTGTGTGAATATAGTGTGTAAAGCAGCTCTGCTTATTGTGAACGCAGGATTGACAGCAGTAGTGTGAACTGGAGTGAGTCACGCACACGCATGCACGCTCCACATGTTGATAACACCAGCTGTCATCACCTGATTCTGTGGCTTATATAACCGCAGGCTGACTGTCACTGTCCTCGGACCTGCATCTTCGTTGTCCGTCACTCTTATGACTTTTTATTTCCCCGATCCATCTTTCTCCCCTTCTAACCGCTTTATTGCATTTTATTGTGGCCCTTTAGTTTGCTCTTACATTGTTTGTGTCTGTCTTTGTCTTTCGGCGCATGTCTGTCTCTGTTGCCAGGGGTTTCATCATTCCCTCAATCTCTCCTTTCACGCTGTCCAGAGCTCCCACAGTGCAATGATATGATTCAGGAGTGTCTGATTCCAGAACAGAACCACTCCGGATCAGCAGTTTAGTACAGTACTTTGTTAACATTTATGTTATTTTGTTTGTATTTATCTATTTTTGTTTATTTCTTTTATTTGATTGTTGGTACCATTCGTTCAACTCATTAAGTAGGTGTGACCGATATTGGGAGAAAAATATATATATTTAATTTTATTTAGCTTTAATTTCCAAACGTTTCTGAAAATACAAGTCTCACAATGTGTAACAACTACATAGGTAGGCATAAACCGGTCAAATCCTCAAATAGCCCTAATTCCCACCCATCCGCTAGGAGGAGATGAAAACTAAGTAGTGAAATAAATAAATAAATATGCCTGATAGCACAACGGAACAAAACAAAGAAACCAAAGGCAAAGACAATTTATTACAAATAAAATAAATGAAAAAGTATATTTAAAATAGTCATATAGATTTTTCCTGATATATCTGTACTCCAGTGGGAGACTTCTTTTATTATCATGATAGTGGTACAATGGATCACAAATTGGTTTGGATCACATTATTTTTGAGTCACAAATCGAACCATTTTTGGATCAGCAAAAAAAGGAAAGAAGACATAAGTAATTTGCTTTTCGGTTATTAAAGAGCCCCTATTATACATTAAAAATGGTCATATTTTGGTTTTGGGGGTGTCCAACAACAGTCTGATATGCATGCAAGGTCAAAAAACACTTTCATTGTCTGATAATACGCATTTATTTTTTACCTAATTATCCCAACGCCTCCCAAATGATTCGTTTAGCAATTCATTCACTCCCAAACCCCTCTTTATTGCGAAGCTAATCTGCACTGATTGAACCGATGACAGTTTGTTGCGATTTGGTCGACAGCGTTCAGCGCGAGACAGAAAGAAATGCCCTCCACGGCTTATCAACAATATTGAATTGAGGTAGTCAGAGTGTATATGTGAGCAAACCTGCCAACACTCCTGTTTTTCCCGGGAGTCTTTCGTATTTCAGACCCATCACCCACCATCCTCCCGTTTTGTTATTTCTCTCGGAAAACTCCCGTAATTTCAACCACCCACCCCCAGCCACCAAAATGACGCGAACACAGCACAAGGCTGGGGCTATAATGCTGAGGGATGTTTTCAAAAATAAACCTCAATCACTGACTCTTCACAGTTTCATCTTAGGGAAAATAACACTTATTTTCCCTCACACTTCCAATAATATCAGCTGAGCACAAAGTTTTCGCAACATGATTCAACCGGCGTCTGCTACAGTGTTGTTCTTCTTTTTCTTCTTTGCTAGTGTGTTTGTGGGCGGGGCTGGGGGGGGGGTTTAAATTTTTCCAGGTTTGCACATGCTACAAATGGGCGGGGCTTAAGTTTCGTATCCACGTCGTACCGGCACGGCTAAAGACTCGTTATGTAGACAATTTATTTGAAACATGATGAGTCGTCTCTTTTATAGATGAATCAATAGTTTTAAACACGGTGCACTTTCAGATTTAGGCCTTATTTCACTTCACTTAGAGCTGTTTTAGACACTACATGAAAGGTCATTTTCACAAACCCATAACAGGGGCTCTTTTAAAAAATGGTACAGGAAGGAACTTTTAGTTTTAACATGAATAAGTTACACCACCTGTGATTTTAATCAAAAGATTAAAGTAAAATAAAATACATTTTTAAAATATAATATTCATACTATATATTACTATAATATTCAGCCTTTGCTATTGTAGCTGATAATGCTACATGTATAAAAATATATATATTATATAATTTTATATATAATTTTCTAGTCTCGTTTTCAATTAATGATTCAATAACAAACTCATAAAAATGTCATGTTTCATTACTAGATTAATAATTTTTTAAGAATTATTCAGTGACACATTATTAATGTTTTTGTTGTCACTGATTGACATAACCATGTAATTGCTAAAACCTTCATTTGAAGCTTTTTTTACTTTATCATAAACATCAGTGGTTAGGTATAAACACTAATGTTTATTGTTGTCAAAAAAATTGACATAAGCTTGTATTTGCTACGACCTTCATTTGGTCTTTAAATCGTTTTTTATTTTTACCATAAACATCAGTGGTTCGATATAAACACTGATGTTTATGGTTAAGATTAAAATCTCTTTTTAAAACAACTTGATGCTTTAAATCAGGGGTGTCAAATCCAAACTTGGTAAGGGCCGCACAGAGTGTTGTGAATAAAGTCAGGTGCTATACATGCACATTTAAAAAAATTTATTTATTGGAGAAAATAGAAGTGTATTAACAACTGTCTAACATCTCTTACACTTCATTAAACCACATTTATCAAAATAGCAATGTTTTATATTTAATTTTAATTCAGACCACATTTGTATCTCAGCAGCTTTTATCTCTATCAAAACATGAAATAAGGTCTCTAACCAATATAAGCAAGTACAGTAGGCTAGCATAGAACAGTAGTCTACTTTAAAAACAATTTCATTTTCAGAAAAACTGATAATAAAACAAAAAGCCAACAACTGATATACCACATTGTAACAAGCAACAGATGGCTTCTGATATTGTATTAATAAATTTATTCTTTTAGCTTTAAAAAGGCAATCTAATCATGAAATGATCCATACCAACTGTCGATGCCTACAACTGAACTAAAAAATTAAAGCAATATATTTATTAGTGGGCTATAATAGATAAATGGTAGCCTATATATAAAAATAAATGATAAGAAATTGTATTATTTCAATTATTTTGCTTCAAAGGACACTTGTAATATATTAATACATTTTTCCCACCTTGGTTGAAATTGTCAATATTCTCTGTCCACTTTGCGTTTTTTTGCCATTGTGCTGCTAGTCTTAGAAATATTTTACCTTGTTTACATTTAGCGTAATGTTATGCTACCCTCTAAATTAGAGAGCAGGGTGAAGCGCAACAGCACCACCTGCGTCTCAATATTGTAATGGTCACAGACCTTATATTTAAAGCGAGCGCAGACCACTTGAACTTCATTACCAAAACTTGTTGTCAGGCCTGATTAAATGTCTTGACGGGCCGCATTTGGCCCACGGGCCTTGTAATTGACCCTTCGCTAAGCCACACCCAAAAACCACCACCCACCAATCGTGTCTTAGCAACCGTAGCTACGCGCAAGGAAGCTTTCGAGCGAGGGAAACAGGCCATAGCGTTGTGCAAATCTGACACCGGTATCCTTAAAGTTCGGACAGTGTGGTGGAATTTTTACCCATTTCAAATCCAAAAACCCAAGGGGAGAAATGCCAGCGTGGATCAAGCTCTGTGAGGGGCGCTAAAGGAGCGGAGTTAAGTTGGTTTTGTTTTAATATTTCTGATACATTCAGTGATAGACGGCGATAACTCACACACCTCTTACCCTTAAAAGATCTAAATTGTGTTTCCTACAAAAATACAAAGCAGATTATGTTTTACAGCTGTCTTTTTCTTTTTTCCCCACTCGATATTATGAGCACTGCTCCGTTTAAGCCTTCGCCATAGTAACTTGGTCATACTAATAGCGAATAGGTCATAATGAGTTATTGATCCGGAAAATAAGAATCTGCAAATCTGTTGCTAACTTTACTAAACTTCATATTCCATCTGTTTCAAGCTACGAATATTTGAAATTACAAATTAACAGAACAAAACAGAGATGTGATCACAAACTGAGCACTTGCGATCAATATACTTTACCAGCAGCTGTTTTTCATCAACGTAATTTATAAAGAGCACACAAACATACTGACAGTAATAGGTAACTTACTGTTCATTGTCAATGATGCTAATATTTGGCACAAATCCATCAGTTTCCCCTTTCTGGCTGTTCTCTCTATGAATTAATTATGTAAAAGCTCTGTCCATGCGTGTTTCCTCGTCGGTTAGTAACGCTATTTTCATTGCACAACAATTATTCTATCAGGCTTTTTGGCTAAAATTAGAGAAATCACGGTTTAATTTGTTATTATTACATTATTTTTAAATTTCACCTCTCCTGCTGAGCGTAAGCTAAGCTGTTGAATGGTGAGCACATGAGGCGGCTAGGCTAAGCTAGCATCAATATTGATTGAATTATTCTCTAATCGGTTGCTTATTATGTCGTGAATATATCCCGCCCTGTAATGCATACTGCAGTCCTTTTTTGTCTGGCTTTCTCCGATATCTCACCTGTTAGCCAAAAAGGACTAATTATATCCCGAATGTCTGACACTGGTGCAGACACATTGAAAAAGACGTGCCAGGCAAGAAAGCTTGACAGGCGTAATGACAGTAACTAAGAAGGGCGGGGCTTAGCGAAACGGTCAATTGACACATGTGCTTTAAATGAAGGTTGTAGTAATTACATGGTTATGTCAGTAGATGGCGACAAAAATATAAAAAATATGCCTTTGTGCTATATGATTTTTTGTAAATCTGAAATTATAATACTGGATTGAAAGACTGAAGAGTTTTTCTCCATCAAACACAGATTTGAATTATCAAAGAATGAATAAACATGGAAATCTTGAACATATATAATTAATATTGTGTGGGTGTTTGAATCGAATCCCAATCTTTTAATGATTAATTGTGCAATAAAGCAGGCTAAACAAGTAGTGACAGAAAACACATTTAATAACCTAAAAAAGACATGCACTTTGGTGCCACAACAACTACTTCAGCCATTATTGTATTTTACAGGGAAGCCAAAATGCTCCATTCATGTGATCTGCTAATGTTGTTGACTATGCACCGTTCACATGAACACAACTTCTTTGTACAATTAATTACTTAAAGCAATATCAGCAGAAAAAATGACTATTTTTCTCTGCAATCATTACAAATTGAAGATGAATCTACAAGTACAAAAAAAAGTTATTAATCCACAGATCATGTGCGCTCCTAACCGGATCAACTGCGATCTGTTACACTTGTACTTGTTGGCTAACCAATCATGTGTCTTATCTCCCATCAGATACGGTCTCGGGCAAACTGCAGAGCAACAATGTCTACACCATCGCAAAGAGGAACGTGGAAGGCCAGGACATGCTGTACCAGTCGCTCAAACTCACCAATGGGATCTGGATTCTCGCCGAGCTCCGCATACAACCTGGCAATCCCAATTACACGGTAATCACTCACAGCACAAAGATTCCCCCACTTGTATATGCAAAACAAAGTCCAACATGAGGCTAGCATGCCAATCTGATGCAGAAGATCCATGTAAAACTTGTCCCTTGCCAAACAGAACGAGATTGACATCGTCCACAACATATTCAAGGACATCCTACATTCCTAGAATTGACGGAATACTTTATTAACATAAAAGCTAGTTTATATTTGGGCTATTCATTCAGGGTTTCAGCACATTATAATGTTATTCACTGCTCTGAAGATCACACTCTTAAAAACGTGTCAATTTATGACCCTGAAAGCCAGACTTTCTGCTTGGCTAATGCTTTAAATGAATTGGAAGGTCAAAAGCAGTGTGAAGCGTTTTTTTTAAATGCTTGTCACGGGACAGGTGGAGTATTGATCCCCATTTTTAGCTGGTGTATCAATTAGTTATTATGTGTCAAAGCTTTTTAATGTTCCCGAATTATCATCACAAACAGTGACATAGATGACCTTGGATGTGTGCTGTTATATAAGCAGAATCTCAGTAAGTGGCAGCACTTCACTCTCAGGGTTTGTATTCAGTCAACAAGTTTAATGAGCTAGTTTTATTCTACTTTTTTGTTTTATAGATGAGTGGCAGCCATTAGCTGTGTTTCCATGTATTTATTTTATTCTCATTTTTGAATATCGCATAAAAATGCTTAATGGAAATGCCAAGATGTGCATAAATTTTGAAAGTGCTCAAAAAAATAACATGTAGTAGTAGGATAAACTCTTTATCTGATCAAAGAAAATGCAAATAAACTACGATGGAAAAGCATTTACAGACTAAATTCCAGCATGTGCATCAAAAAAGCCATCTGGTCTGTCTGCTGGTTTGTCTATTAATGTCGTCTCATCGAGCCTATTTTTGTTATCACATCATCTGTTAAAACAAAAACACATGACTTTTTTTATTACCTTGCAGAACTTATATATAAAGATTTATAAAAACTTATCAAATTGAATTATAAAAATATTGATACAACAAGAAAACAGCTTCAAAATGTTTATTCATTTATAAAAAACACTTTAGAGAATGCAACAGCATCCTTTTTTACTTTGAAATGTGCGGAACTTTTTTTCATATGAACTAATTTCATGACAATTTAAGATAATAATGACAATTTCTGGTTTTAAAAAGGGTCAAACTTAATTGAAGACTTATTGTATTAATATTTTAAAGGATTTATGCAGTTCACCCAAACATAAAAATTATCCCATAGTTCACTCACCCTTGAGCCGTTTTTCCAGATGTTATCTTTTTGTTGGTATTCCCAGCTTTTAAAAGAAAAAATATTAAAAGTGAATGAATACTTCAGTTTAACTCCTTCCACTCAGTTCATTTATTAAATGAAAAAATGTGTAATATATATATATATATATATATATATATATATATATATATATACACCAAAAACTTCATTCAATACGGCGACCCATAATGAATAAAGGGACTAAGCCAAAAAGAAAATGAATGAATGAGTAAATCAATAGAGATCATTGGGAATCAGGCTCCCTTGTCAAAAATCCCCAGGATGCATTGCGTTGTGTTGACAAAATTCCTCCCCTTCTCTATTATCACTGGCATCTGCCGTATAAACATTTACATTATAGAGTCTCATTACATTGTATCACTTTCTATAACAGACTTTGTATACCTTTCAATGCAGGTGCATATAAATGCGGTGTCTTATTATATAATTCATATCAGCCCGTGGGCAGCATAGACTCTCAAGCATGAACAGTTCTTCACAAACCTCTTATCGCCCATCAAATCTGCTTGCTTTTTTTGAAATTAAGATGGAAAGTATGGCAACGAGTGCTCATCATCCATTCAAGGTCTACACATGCATGTTTTATGATTCATGTGGAGCCAAACAGCAGTGGTCAAACACTCTTATGCCCAGTGAGGTGCTGAACGCGGGATAAGCACCTGCACCGAACCTTTCCTTGCCAAAAAACATGACACTGGAGTTTAATGAGCTCCAGATGTAAATTTTGACACGGGTTTGATCATTTGAGCAAGCGAGGTTGACAAATTACTGCATCGCATCCGGCAGTTTTGATGCTAAGTCAACTAATACAAAGCACTGGGATAAAACTGGCTTTTTGACAAGCTAGACAGAAAATCCCTCTCCACATTTTTTTACAACTGGCTGCTTGGCGTGCAGTGTAAATGTGTGTTTGTGAAAGAGACTGTGTAAACAGAAAAACAGGCAGTGTTGGAATAAAAAATGGAAACATTGGTTAGTATTTCCAGTAGTTCTTCCAATACTTTTAAGGAGTACAAATTTGCATATATTTGAGTAACACT
Source organism: Danio aesculapii (assembly GCF_903798145.1). Lineage (NCBI taxonomy): Eukaryota > Metazoa > Chordata > Actinopteri > Cypriniformes > Danionidae > Danio > Danio aesculapii. The sequence continues at coordinate 62,605,686 of NC_079439.1, forward strand.
TTAGTTTAGGTAACAGTTCCCAATATCAACTATTGGCTTATTTCTTGCTTTTTATTAACATATTGGCTGTTTATTAGTACTTAAACAGGGCCAGAACGAATCTGTGGACATATTTTTTTGCTATTTATGCCATAAATCATATATAATACATTTTATCTATAATTGATCTCTATCTATCAATAATATAATCTGTCTATTTATCTATAATTTATAATTTTGCAAAAGAAATCTACGGATTTATGCGGAATCATTTTGAGAGTATAGTAACGTAAAGCTTAACACATGAAATTTACAAAATCACTTTATTTTTATTAAAGTATGCTCATTCATTCATTCATTCATTTTCTTTTCGGCTTGGTCCCTTTATTAACCTGAGGTCACCACAGCGGAATGATCCGCCAACTTATCCAGCATATGTTTTATGCCACGGATGCCCTTCCAGCTGCAACCCATCACTGGGACACATCCATACACACTCATTCACGCACAGACACTACGGACGTTTAGCTTACCCAATTCACCTGTACCACATGTTTTTGGACTTGTTGGGGAAACCGGAGCACCCAGAGGAAACCCTCATGAACACGGGGAGAACATGCAAACTCCACACAGAAATGCCAACTGACCAGCAGGGGCTCGAACTAGTGACATTCTTGCTGTGAGGCAGTTGTGCTACCCACTGAGCCACCATGCAGCTCTTTAAGTATTCTTTATTAAGTATATCTACTAAAAGTTTGGTTTAGTTTATTTAAAGTTTGATAGGACAGGGTATTGCAGCACAATTCCCTGAAATGCGTCAAACACACACTCGAAACAATATTTGACTAATGAAAATACTAATATTAAGCATGATAAAGTAAAACAATAATTAAAAAAACATCAAACATTATAAATTATACACTCACCGGCCACTTTATTTGGTGCACCTGCCCAACTACTCGTTAACGTAAATTTCTAATCAGCCAATCACATGGCAGCAACTCAGTGCATTTAGGCATGTGGACCTGGTCAAGACGATCTGCTGCTGTTCAAACCAAGCATCAGAATGGGGAAGAAAGGTGATTTAAGGGACTTTGAACATGGCATAGTTATTGGTGCCAGACGGGCTGGTCTGAGTATTTCAGAAACTGCTGATATCCTGGGATTTTCACGCAAAACCATCTCTAGGGTTTACAGAAAATGGTCTGAAAAAGAGTAAATATCCAGTGAGCGGCAGTTCTGTGGGTGCAAATGCCTTGTTGATGCCAGAGGTCAAAGGAAAATGGCCAGACTGGTTCCAGCTGATAAGAAAGGCAACAGTAACTCAAATAAGCACTCGTTACAACCGAGGTCTGCAGAAGAGGATCTCTGAATGCACAACATGTCCAACCTTGAAGCGGATGGGCAACAGCAGCAGAAGACCACACCGGTTGCCACTCCTGTCAGCTAAGAACAGGAAACTATTTCTGCGTTCACAACAGATGTGGTATGCGCGGATAAGTTGCGATATTCACATGTAAATAGATGCCTGAACATTTTGAGTTTACTCGCTTATTTGCCTATCAAATCCGCTTCATAAGTGCGTCAAATTTTCTTCACAACAACAACACACAACAACAACAGGCGCTACGTCATAATCACGCCCCTACAAGAGCATGGTAGGGTCAGAATTTGGCATCAACATGAAAGCATAGATCCATCTTGCCTTGCATCAACGGTTCACGCTGGTGGTGGTGGTATAATAGTGTAGGGGATATTTTCTTGGCACATTAGTACCAATTGAGCATTGTGTTAATGCCACATGTCTATCACTGTATGACCACACTGTACCTATCTTCTGATGGATACTTTCAGCAGGATAATCATCTCAGACTGGTTTCTTGAACATGACAATGAGTTGACTGTACTCAAATGCCCTCCACAGTCACTAGACTTCAATCCAATAGAGCACCTTTGGGATGTGGTGGAACAGGGGATTGCATGATGGATGTGGAGCTGAGAAATCTGCAGCAACTGTGTGATGCTATTATGTCAATATGAACCCTCATTTTGAAAAATTTACTGTAGTTTTACTATGGAAATCAATGGGTTTAAGCAACCAGCATTCTTCAAAATATCTTCTCTTTTCTTCAACGCATGAAAGAACCTCAAAAAGGTTTTAAAACAACATGAGGGACAATAAATAATGATGTAATTTAGTTTTGGGTGAACAATCCCTTTAATAGCAGTGCATAAAACTCCCATAAAAATAATTTGTCATGGTATTCAATGCGATGCAAGAATGCGAAATGCGCAAACTATTAAAAAACCCGAACATCATTTGATTCTTCTGTTTTGAAACCCTAGCTGGATAACATGAGGCCATATCCAGACTCGGGGCATGTCCAGAGATTGAACGCTGTTTTTTCTTTTGAAGGCAGCACTGATGTTTCATTCACTGCCTCTGATTTCCCACAATCCTGTTTTTTTGGCGGGTGCTTGAAAAGAATAAAAATGGCATCTGATGGAACAGGCTGTGAAAGATTCAATAAATAATGCATGAGAGGATTTTTCTCTTTTTGCAGCTCGATGATTCCAAAATGCATTGTAGTCCCCGGGACAAAAACAAAAACAAAGCCAATCCTGACTGACTGGCTGGTTGCACCGGCTTTGGACTCCGTGTTTTTCTGCTGAGAAGTTGGTGGCCAAATTAAGAGCTCCTAAATAGATTAATCTGTTGATTAGCAGTTGATTATTTAGAAGGCATCTGTCGCCCACCTCTGCCGAGCCTGATTGCCGGTGGGCCCCTGAGGCCCTGGTCAGCTCAGCGTGATCAGAAACCCTACCTGATCCCAGACAATTGATTTTTAATGAGACTTCAGCCCTCAGTAATTCTGGCAGCAGCTGTGGCTCCGATCTGAACAGATGATAACTGGACTCCACAGAGCCGGCGCAGTTTGACTGAACAGCCAGTGATGGAGTGCTGTTGTCTGCCAGGAGCCGAGACCTCTGGAAATGCATTCCTCAAGTTGGGCTAACCGGTACATGCCCTGCTGTATATGGGATTATGTTCCTGGTGGTCCGAGAGTCACAAACAATCGAAGGAAAAGTCACTGCGATTTATATTCGTTCAGTCGGAGTATAGTGACATTTAAAGTGAAGGGTTCATTGATAATAATAGGCCAAAAGAGCAAAAGAATATATATTTTCTGTTTGTTTATTTTAAACATCTTATGCTTCATATACAACCGGGCACAGCCATTGGAATCTTTTTGTGATGGGAAGTTCGGATCCTTTTACTGACTGGGACCTTTGGCCCCGTTTACACTGCCAGTATGCAAATGTGACCCAATTGGAAATAAATCAGATATGTGACGATGCGACTACCATGTAAACAGGCAGATCGGATTTATTAAAGGCACTCCATTTTGTACGTCATTAAACTTGCGCCAATGTGGTGGTACTTCACGGTTTAATGACGTAGAAGGAAGAGTGTTTATGGAGACGCTGACGCGGTAAACAACAATAACAGAAGAAACATGGAGGAGGGAAGTGGTTAGTTGCCACAATTTGCTCCCACCAGACCTGAGATATCCCACGTACCCATAAATTCCTCTGAATGGTGGAGGACACCATATATAAACCATAGGTGCAAGCTGTGATGACGGCCCTTTCCCTCCTCCTCCGCCTCAAAATCATTTTAAAGTTGGGCGAACTTCGCATATTTCGCAGAGCTAAAAGCAAGACAATTTCTTCCATCATGGCTGGTGTGGCGCAGATGCTAGAACCCACTTTTATTCATGCGTGACGTTGTTAATTGTATGGCATAGGTTATTAGATAGTCTACAGAACAAACCATCGTTATAGAATAACTTGCCTAATTACCCTAACCTAGTTCACCTAATTAACCTAGTTAAGCCTTTAAATGTCACTTTAAGCTGTATAGAAGTGTCTTGAAAAATGTCTAGTCAATCTTCTCTCTGTTAGTCAGAAATAGGAGAAAAAATCAACAGTGGGGTGAGTAATTCAGGGGGGGGCTAATAGTTCTGACTTCAACTGTAATTAGTATGCAAATTGTGCAAATTTTTATTTCTCTATTCAACAGTAGGTTTATATGTCAATAATATTATTTCAAATGGGTTCAAACCTTTCAAATTATTATTTGTTTTTAATTATAACTGACTGTATATGAATATAATATTTTATTAGGTATTCAGTCTTTGTGATTTAATTTATTTTTTTATTATAAATCTACTCCATTTTACTTTTAGAATTGCTAGTTTTGTTAGCTTGTTCAGACGTTTTTTTTGTTTTGAAGGGTAATCTATTCTTTAAAATAATTTTTAAGGGAAATACTAACACTTTCACTTTTAATTGGGTAGTGCTTTATTTGTCCTCCCCCAAGGCTTTTTGATTATAAAAACAGAGCTGTAACTCTAGGACAAAATCCTCAGAGCAGGTCACTCACAGCACATATTATTGCATTCAGGAGCATATCCATAAATCCAGTAAATAGCCCATTGGGATTGTCATGGTCTCGACTGAAGGGTCACAACCCAGAAAGTGGCGCCCGCCTCTACTTATAAGGGGATATGTAAAGCAAGATAAAAACAATGACAAATGCACGCAGATTATAAAATGTCTTTAGCCAAATAAGCATAATGGGTACATAATAATGGGTAGTTTTATTACCAAAAATAAAATCGTTGTTAGCATCACAAGCTGTTTTAATTTAAACTCTGCTATATAAAAAAGTGCTGTGGAATCTTTTTCATCATGTGCATTGATGCAGCATGCTGATGTGATGCTGTTTCCGCCTCGATCCATAAAAACACTTTTAAAATGATTAAATAGGCCTGCAATACAGAAAAAGTGTGTGGTTTTATTGTAAATAATTAGTTCATCTCATTTCAATCCTCAGAGACCTTTGTTCATCATCAGAACACAAATTAAAGGTCCAGTTAAATTAAAATAACATTTTTTAGATCTTAGTATCAATATGATAATCTTCAAGGATATCTATAAGCTAGTGTGTTTCAAAACAATGACAAAATTCACGCTTAGAAGATATTAAACTGATATAGCTTGCAGATTGTTGCTTCCGCCTAAATGGAAAAACGTTTTTTCTTTCACGTCACCTCACATGTCAGTTTCTCATCAAATCTTGACCAATCAAATGCTCTCTAGTATCTGACATGCCCCGTCCCCTTTAAGACGCTTCTCATTTGCTTTTCATTTGTTGCGCTTGAGCTCAACCACTCGCAGTGGCAGAGTGGTGTAAAGATGAAACACCATTGGCTGTTTTTTTTAATGGGAGGAACTACTGTATGTCCCACCATCTCTTCATGCTTCAGTTGAGATTACGTCAAACATCCATTAAAAAAATGCATATTTCAAAGCACTTCACGGGGTCTTTAAGATATTTTAAATGAATTCCGGGAGCCCTCTTACAATCCATAGACTGCAAGAGTCCCAAGAAAAGGAAGCAAAAGCATAGTCAAAAATCCTATGTGACTTCAGTGGTTCAAGTCAAGTTACTGGAATAGTATATAATCAATGCAGACCCTGACCTGATGCGGACAAGAAAACAAAGTCATTTTTACAGTTTTTTGTGTTGTTGGAGCTTCGTATGATTACAGTTGAAGCACTGAAGTCACTTGAAATGTTTTATGGCTTCTTTTCTAGACTTTTTGGGACCCTTGCTCTCTATGGAGGATGAGGGAGCTCTCTTATTTTAGAGAAACTACTCTATTTTTATCGATGATAAATGTGTTTTGTTCTGCTTTATAGCTATTTTGTGGACCATACATTTTACTTGTTAAACATACTTTGATCAACACAAAGTATGCTCTTTATGGAGAAGATGAGGGAGCTGTCTGATTTTAGAGAACCCACTCTCATTTTTATCAATGATAATCATATTTTGTTCTGCTTTATATTTATCTTGTGGACAATACATTTTATTTGGTAATCATTCTTTGATCAACACAAAGAATTTAATTATTACAAAAGCCAAACTTATTTTTAATGGGATCTTGTGGCAAAACAAAAAAGGTAAATATCTTACTTGTTTTGACAATGTTTTTGGTTCCTTTTCTGGACTTTGAACATCTCAGGACCCTTGCTGTCTATGGAGGATGAGGGAGCTCAATTTATTGTCATTTTTTTTTATCAAATAGTTTCTAATTAGAGCGGCATGGAGGTTCAGAGGTTAGCACTGTTGCCTCACAGCAAGAAGGTTGCTGGTTCTGTGATGTTTCTGTTGGAGTTTGCATGTTCTCCCCGTGTGCTCCGGTTTCCCCCACAGTCCAAAGATGTGCTATAGGTGAATTGGGTAAACAAAATTGGCCCTAGTTTATGAGTGTGTGTCAATGTGAGAGTGTATGGGTGGTTCCCAGTACTGGGTTGCGGCTGGAAGGGCATCTGCTGTGTAAAACATATGCAGGAATAGTTAAGCCAAAGGAAAATAAATGAATGTTTCTAATATTAATGATAAAAGTCAGTGTTTGGCTGAAGTGTTTCTCCATGTAATTAAAATGTAATGCTTGTATTGAGTCTTGATTTGTTCTTCTTTTTATCAGTGTGCTTCACATTTAACGTAACAAATGTCTCCTCTTTCTTTTCCAGCTGTCTCTAAAATGCAGGGCTCCAGAGGTTTCTCAGTACGTGTACCAGATGTACGATGCCACTCTGAAGAACTGAGCATCTCTCTTGTCCTTTTTCTTCCTCTACACACACCTCTTCCTCCCCAGCTGCCGCCACCAGCAGAGAATCCTGCTCTCCAATGATTTTCTGCCGTTGTTTTCCATCCATAGGTACCAGTTTTACTCAATGTGCCCTGCAATGTTCTGTTCTAGCCAAATGTCTCGATGTGGTTACAAAAAAGTGGGGATTTGGCAACACAGCTCCCACGTGATTCATATCGTTCTTTTCAATTGTTTAAATGCGTTCGCCTTCACATGCCATTGTCATGTACGAACAGGAAAAAAAGCGTGTGTGAAATATTTAGAAACGTGATGTGGGTGTATTTTCATTTCAAGACCACTATATCCTGATGTTAGCCAAAATGAAAACGCTTTAGTAGTACATGCTAGCTATCTGATAGTAGCCTCGCATGCTTTTCGACCAACATAAAAAACCTCACATTCCTTTTTAAACGTTTCATGTAAATTGTTCACCAACATGTCAACACTCCATCAACGTCTTCGATGGTTTCAACTGCTATAAATCAACCTAACATGAAGCAGAAAACCTATTTTCTATCGATCGATCTTGTGTAAGTGGGTCATCTGACATTCATTCTCAGATTGAGTCCATTCATTTGTGATATATCGTGCTTGTGAGATTTGTGCATTAATATTTTGGTCCCTTTGGTGTAACGTTCAACATTAATACATAAAGCATTGCTCAGCTTTGGGTTTAAAACTAATACACTAATGTAGGGATGCAATATATGCTAAAGAGACATCAATATCTGATGAAATAGATGGATCACTTTAATAGTCTTTCAGGTGGTGCTGGTGATTTAAATGTGAATATTGTTTGTTGCTAATGTGCCCGTGTGAACCTGCATGTGAGCAGCGTCTAATAAACATCTGCCAGTAGAACCCTTGTGTAATAAGGTGGAGTATTAATAGGGTAACCTTTATATGTGCAAAATGTGAGTTTTAATGAAAAACATTTCTATCGTCAGTCGGATCATCCTAGTGTTGAAATGCAAGAAAAAATAAAGTCTGATCGTTTTTTTCCAGATTTATTTTATGGATCGTTATGATTCCAAATAAAGTCAGCAGTGTTGGCCTCCCCAAAATGATGTTTGTCGTTCTGTAATTCATGCAAATTTCACAAATTCTTTTAATAAACTAGTATTATTTTTGTCTTTATACATTCAGAAATCATTCTCATATGCTGATTTGTTACACTCTAAAAAAATGTTGCGTTGTATTAAAACTAATGTTTGGTCAAATATGGATTTGAGGAAGTAAATATTTACTGAATGTTGGGTGTCCATATTTGACCTAATATTGGGTTATTATAACCCAGCATTTTTAGAGTATAAGATTAGTTATTACACTACCTGACAAAAGTCTTGTCGTCTATCCCAGTTGTAAGACCAACAAATAATAACAACGTGACTTCTAGTTGATCATTTGGAAAAGTGTCAGAAGGTAGATTTTTCTGATGAATCATCTGTTGAACTGCATCTCAATCATCACAAATACTGCAGAAGACCTATTGGAATCCGCATGGACCCAAGATTCTCACAGAAATCAGTCAAGTTTGGTGAAGCAAAAATCATGGGTTACATTTATCAGCAGGAGAGCGCTCCTTCTCTTACTTCAGCCTCCACATCAAAGTTCCTTAATGCAAAGAAGGTCAAGATGCTCCAAGATTGTCTAGCCCAGTCACCAAACATGAACATTATTGAACATGGGGTAAGATGGAGGAGGAGGCATTGAAGATGAATTCAAAGAATCTTGATGAACTCTGGGAGTCCTGCAAGAGTGCTTTCTTTGCCATTCCAGTTATTTGAGTCAGTGCAGAGATGTATGGATGCAGTCCTCTAAGCTCATGGGAGTCATATAAAATATTAATTCTCTTTCCACTGCACCATGACTTTATATTCTATACTGTACATTATTTCTGTTAAGTGACAAGACTTTTGTCTAAGCAAAGTTAGACCTTACTGTTCTAATTAAATAATTAAAAATCAAGGCACGATCATATTTTATTTAGGTAAAATAAGCGTAACCTTTGCCTTTCATATAAGCCACTTCTGATACCAAATGATCAAGCAACTAGAAGTCAAGTTATTATTTGTTGTTCCTAAAGCTATTCAACAAGACTTTTGTCAGGTAGTGTAGTACTCAGTGGAGTAGCCCCACACTAGCCCCCCAATCGCCATCACCCACCCCCCTCCTCCCTTCACCGCTACTGACATCATTGACTATTATTTTATGCTTCAAAAAGGACAATGGTTTCAGCTAGAAAGAAATCTTTAATATTCTGCATTAAAAATACATCTCTTATTTTTTGGGACATTTAAATTTTGGATAAACACCCTTTAGTCAAACTTATGCCGTTTTCCATTTGTTTAAACTTAACTGAATGTAGTTATAAACCTTTTCAATGACTAACCAAATGCAGTTGAAACCTTTTTAACAATTACCTGCTCTCTCCCGTGTGGCATTAAAAATGCTCTTCAATCTGAAAGGGGGAAATGGCAGAAGATGTAGGTGTGATTAACTGAATAAATGGGATTAATTATGAACCACAAGCAGCGCGGATTTGTCTCACCTGGATACACACAGTCGACGTGAAGCGAACAGGTAAGAACCACGTGGTTACTTAGCAACAGAAGAAAAGACAAGGTTGCTAAGAGACCGTCGGTTGATGCAGCGTGCATTCATTTTCAGATAGTGATGACAATGGGCGATTACGACAGAGTCACGCAAATGAACTGAACATCACTTCTGTGGAGCGGTTGCCGGGTTGAAGAAGGAAAAACTGGATGTGTCCATATTCAGCATGTCAGTGAGGAGTTTTCTCAACGCATGCTCTTCTTCAGAGTGCTGGTATTTACTCTGGTGTTTACGCGTTTGTGACGCGCTGCTTGTTTACGCAAGGAGACAGATATACTGTTGACAACTGTATGGCAGGCCACTTTAATATTTAGTCATTCAGTCATTCATTCATTTATTTCTTTTCGGCTTAGTCCCTTTATTAATCCGGGGTTACCACAGCGGAATGAACCGCCAACTTATCCAGCACATGTTTTACGCAGCAGATGCCCTTCCAGCTGCAACCCATCTCTGGGAAACATTCATACACACTCACTCACACTCATACACTACAGACAATTTAGCCTACTCTAATCACCTGTACCGCATGTCTTTGGACTGTGGGGGAAACCGGAGTACCCAGAGGAAACCCACATGAACGTAGGGAGAAGATGCAAACTCCACACAGAAATGCCAACTGACCCAGCCTAGGCTCGAACCAGTGACCTTCTTGCTGTGAGGCGACAGCACTACCTACTGCGCCACAGCATCGCCTTATTTGTAACATGTAGTTAAAATATAATCAGTTAACTAGACATTAGCATTAATTTAAAACGATATGAAAAGCCGTTTACACGCACGTGCACATCAGGATTAGTAGGCTAGCACAGAAACTCCATTGAATATACTGGGGTAAAATAAATGTTCATATTTTAAAGACATGGTGGGGAAAATGTAATTGAATGCAGTGCTTCTTGTACATTCTGAGACCCACTTTATATCGGATATCACTCTCAGGCAGTAGGGATAGTTGATTTTTAATGAAAACTGACCTTAAAAGTGCCGATTTTGTACATAAGTACAGAAATTTACCGTAAAATAACGGACATTTCTTTTTAACTTTAAATTTCTGTAATTCAACCTCTGTTATTTTACAGTAAATTTCTGTAATTTAACGCCCGTATTTTAACGTCTTTTTCGGCATTCCAGCTGCTGGAAATAAACTGGATTTTTGCTGGATTTTTTTACAGTGTACAGTCATCATGGTCAAAAAAAGATAATGAATTAATTATGATTGCAATATTGTATTACTGTGTTAACCAAAACCTGTATTCTTTTATTGATATTAGTGATGAGCATTATTCATTCAGTGGCTACTGCAAGGGAATGTAAACAGAATGAAGCAATAACACATTCCATGCAAATCAGTGTAATTACATAATCAACATATTCATTACTAATTGCATCATGAGGCTGCTTCAGCTCCAACATGACCCAAACCTATTAGATTGTATACAATAATAATGATAATAAAAAAGCTGACTAAAAAGGAAATAGTATATTAATAAAGTAGATTGGAACTTATATATTAAAATGCTGAATTGTCTAATGTAGCTCAAGAGAGAGTTAACGTGTCTATAATTCAGTAGCCTGATAAAAAAAAATGAGCTTCATTGCTAAATAGTTTGGAGTAACAGAAATGTGTGCTAATTATGATATACAAATATGTTTACAGATATACATAGTGTTACTTGGCACATTTTAGACAGTTAATACTTTTCCTCGAATGTTTTGTGAATGTAACTTAAATGCTTTTAAATATACTTTCGAAATATATTATAAACAATTTTGATAATCATAGCCTAAATGTTAAAAAGGCTTGCCACAGACACAGCGGAGCATTCGCCTTGTTTTATTTTATTCGTTTTTTTGGGCGGGATGTCATATTCAATTAACCTGTGACGCTGACCTGGTGAGGCGCGAAGGCTCGGCGCGGTCCGGGCACTCCGATGTCACGCGCACGCGTTCATTTATCTGTCTGTTAACACAGCCGAACATGCGCGCGCCGAGCTCTTCATGACGCGAAAGAGAGCAGGGCATTTCTCCAGGACAGTTTGAGGGTTACTTCTGCACCTGAATGCTAGCAGAGAGTGAGAACTCGACGGGAAAGATCGCGCAGGTGTTCAGCAGCCCGAAGAATGCAACTTCTCACCTGCGCATAAGGTAAGTCAATGCCGCCGTGCTCGCGGGAAACGCTTCAGCCACAGTCGCGCGCTTCAAATAATAGACAGCTACAAATTAACGAGTCGATTTGGGGATAATATATACTACGGGTGGGTCATTTACAATGATATTAAGCGCTTAAATATAACAAAATAATCACGACGCGCGCGTGTGTATTCTGTAGGATGCAGATAATTTATTACATAAGCATGTTGTTTTTGCTGTAATCACTTTTTAGACTGAAAAGTGAGAGGATTTATAGTAAACTAGTGAGTTAGCAGCATCATGCCCCCTGCAGTAAGAATAGCTCTCACACACACATAGAGGTGCTGCTGCTGTCTGTATTTGCCAATGTGTGGCCATTTCTAATAATAACTTTGCTCTATTTAAATCATCTCACCCCACTTTAAGTTATGAGGGTAAGTTATGTTATGAGAACATTGTGATATATCATGAAATCAACAGACTATTAAATACAAGAGATGTTCAGCTTACTACTCTTATTTTAGTTTGTCCTTATATCATGCGTTTTATTATGTATTTTATCTTGTACAGTACTCAGCTGCTCTTGTTTTGAAATACAATTACTGCTTAATAATTACCAAGTCTATTGCAATATCTGTTGAGCTAATGAGCTGTTTTGTTGTCAATGTTTGTGTTTAGTTTTTGATATAAACACAATACACAGATTGCTACAAAAATCCTGTAGATTAGATGTATTGTGAAATATTTGATAGAAATCATATTCCAGATATGGAGAGCTTTATTTTACTGTTGTTTAGTTAATTTTTTCTTGTTTATTATTATCAGGTTTGTTGTCTACATTAGTTTTGAAGTAGTTTCATAGGCACCGGGACTATCATAATCCAAAAATATCATGCTTATCACTTTTTATAAAACAATGGTTAATTGCAACTAGATTTTTTTAATGTCAATATTTTATATAATGAATTATTGTTGTCTTATTTTGTCACTAATATTGTCCCATCCTCTGAAGCCTTTTTTTGTTCTGTTGCCCTCTGGAAGAAGGTTAAGAAGCATTAAATGCTCTTCCAACAGATATAAATGTACATTTGTTCCAGAGGCAGTAAGGCTTTACAACATTACATTTTAGCAAGTTTTAAATTTACATTTCTAATACATGTGTTTTTCCAAGGTTTTTTTTTTTTTTTTTACTATTTATGAAATTATACATGAAGCATGCTGGATTGTTATTGTTTTTGTTTTGTTTTTTAACACTGTATGTAAGCGATTTGTCTGTGTTTGTTGAATCATGAAAAGCTATTACCCTAATCTAAATGCCCCTGGTGGGATTAATAAAGTTGTTAAACTTAACTTAAACTTTTATCTCATTCTTGTCTAATTTTTCTATTTTAATAATTTCCTCCAGCTACTGTTGTCTTGAAGTTTACTTTATAATCAATTACCTGTAGTTAACGTTTGAAGTTTATCAAAACTTTTCACAGAAGTTGCGCTAAAACCACATTTTTTTGCTTTAGTGTATTTGCTGTTAGCTACTTTTATATAGAAACTGTAAACATCTTGTTTTTATATAAACACAATGTCTAGCTGATATATCCAACAGGTTAATTTAATCATGTGCCAGGTTTATATAATTTAATTAATTTTATTATTACTTATCTAATATTTTTCTAATAGTAATATAATGCTATTAAAAGATATTTTTTTTCTCTTTCTTAACTTTCATTTAATGAAATAATGAATCATTAATAATTTCCTAATTAATTATTTTGTATTCTGAATTATTCCATTTTGAAATGTGCAATTTAACCAACTAATAAAGACTGCCTTTATGCCAGGTTTACTTTATTTCAATTAGCTTATTATTGCTCTTCTAACTATTTCTTATGAAAAATATAATGATAATGAAACATTTTTTGTATTTTATCTCTTTCTTACCTTTAAATAATTAATTATGAATAATTTCCAAATTAATTATTTTATTATTTTGCTTTCTGAATTGTTCTGTTTTGAAATGTGCAATTTAACCAACTTATAAAGACTGCCTTAATGCCATGTTTATTTCATTTGTTTTAAAATTACACTTCTAATATTTTCTTGTTAGTAGTATAATGATATTGAAACATTTTTGTATTTATCTCTTTCTTCGCTTTCAATGAATAAAATAATTAATAATTAATTTCCAAATTTATTATTTTATTATTTTGCATTCTAAATTGTTTTAATAATAATAATAATGTTTTAATAATAAAAATATGGTTTTAATAATAATTCACAAAAAAAATGCAATGAGCTGTTTTGGTATTGATTTATATTGACTGATTAGGGCTATATATATATATATATATATATATATATATATATATATATATATATATATATATATATATATATATATATATACATACATACATACATACATACATACAGTTGAAGTCAGAATTATTTGCCTCCCTTTGAATTTTTTTCTTTCTTAAATATCTCCCAAATGATGTTTAACAGAGCAATAAAATGTTCACAGTATGTCTGATAAATATTTTTTTCTTCTGGAGAAAGTCTTGTTTTATTTTGGCTAGAATAAAACCAGTTTTTAATGATTTAAAAAACATTTTAAGGTCAAAATTATTAGCCCCTTTAAGCTATATTTTTTTCGATAGTCTACAGAACAAACCATTGTTATACAATAACTTGCCTAATAAAGCCTTTAAATTTCACTTTAAGCTGTATAGAAGTGTCTTGAAAAATATCGAGTCAAATAATATTTACTGTCATCATGGCAAAGATAAAATAAATCAGTTATTAGAGATAAGTTATTAAAACTATTATGTTTAGAAATGTGTTGAAAAAATCTCTCAGTTTAACAGAAAGAAGAAAAAATAGAGGAAAAATAAACGGGGGGCTAATAATTGTGACTAACTCTATATGCATTCATTCATTTTTTTTTGTCTTAGTCCCTTTATTTATCAGGGGTCGCCACAGTGCACTGAACCGCCAACTTATTTTTCCAGCATATTTTTTACGCAGCGTTTGCCCTTACAGCTGCAACCCCTAACTGGGAGACACCCATACACTCTTGCATACACACATACACTTTGGACAATTTAGCTTATTCAGTTCACCTGTAGTGCATGTTTTGCACGCCAACACAGGGAGCAAACTCTACACAAAAATGCCAACTGGCCCATGCGAACCAGTGACCTTCTTGCTGTAAGGCGATATGTATATTTGTAGATTTACAGTATGTAATGTTAATATCTATGTATATTTGGAGTCACTACTTACTTATATTTTTAAAATATATTTATTATCTGTTTTTTTTGCCCTGTCCCTGTAATTCTGTTGCACTGTAGAAGCTTCTGTCGTGAAAACAAATTCCTCAGATGTGTAAACATACATGGCAATAACTCTCTTTCTGATTCTAATTCAGTGCAACTCCAAGTTTTCCTCTTATTTTTTTGAGCATATACATGTTTATGTAAACAACTTCACCATAGAGCTGGGCGATTAGGCCTAAAGTCAAAATCTCGATTAATTGACAATTTTAACTCGATAAAGATTAATGAATGATTATTTTATTTTTATAAATATTAATATTTTTATATACTTCCCTGACAAGTTTTGCACAGTAAATATGCTCAGATATTACAAGTCAGAGGTTTTTGATTGAAGGGTGCATTACTTGATTTTAAAATTATTGAAGGATACACATCTATCTGTGATTATTTATTGAACATTCATGATCAACTGAAATTAAACCACAGATTGCCTAAAACCAACAGGCTTTTTTTTCTTATAAAAAGTGAAAATAAGTAACTTGAAATGAATAATTTTCTATGCTTTATATAGTAAAAGTAGAAATTAAGCAGTATCTCTTCTAAATAAAATGACTCTTGCATATCCTGTAAATAATATTTAAACGTGCATTTCTTACATCTTCTGTAAACAAATATTTTAATGTAAATAATAATCTGAATGTAATGGAAAATATGCCGTCTCAAGGCAACTCTGGCGCAGATTACAATCGCTTTGTCAATTTAATGGAAAGTAATGTTTAAGAATGGGCCCATCATCTTACTTGACAAGAGATCATGTGGCTGCAAAGACTTCGACTTATTTGCGTGACCCACGGCGCTTGCCTTGTGTGTAGCCATGCATTGGTATACTTCAGCGTGCTGTTTGTATTGCTCTGTAGTAACATTTCCAAAAGCTAGCTGGCAGTAAGTTTTCATGTTTCTCTGTGTCGAGTTTCTTCATGGGGGTTTGGCTTTTTCTGAATGCTACGTTAATGTACAAGAACCTAAAACTCGCTCATTCAGAGGCGGGAACAGGCGGACGCGTAACAATTTTAATCATAAGGTAAACACAAAACAGCTCCTCCATGGGACTCCACACTTGTAAACACTCGCTCCAACTGGCTCTCTGCTGTCCAGCAGCTCTCCGCACCGCACACGCGTGTCAACGCTACCAAACTGACCAATCACTGAGCTTGCGCTATGCGTCTTCGCAACGTGTATTAAAATTTTTTGAGAGGTGCGTGGGTATGCGACTGCTCGAAGACTGCGCTGAACTGTACGCATGCTCCTGATATAAATCAGCCTTAATAGAGCAGGGTCACGTGACTCCACACACAGTAGGGAAAATAATCGATACAATTGACCTGGGTTCTGGTCGATCTAATCGATTATCGGTTCTGAATTTCGATTTCCATTATTTTTTTGATTAATCGCCCAGGCCTACTTCACCAGATGACTATAAAACTGCTATTTAGAAGGAACTTATTAATTTAGATTGATTGGAATGACTCTTTATGGAAGTGAATCATTCATAAAAATGTCAAAAAACAAATTAAAAGCAAAGATAAAAGTGAAATAAACAGTGTTTTAGGGTTTTTAAGGCAGTCAAATAGTATTCAGGTTTAGATTTTGAATAATCAAATGTAAAAGAACACTGCAAATGTCTTTACTGTATAAATAAGTCAATAAAATTATTCTTTATTAAAGTTGCAAATGGTAAAATTTCTTGTGCCTGAATGCTTTGAACGCTGTCAGGTCTTAAAAAACAAATGCAAATGAAAAACGTTCACTCCATTATACGTTAAACTCTGCATTAACTACGCAAATCTCATGTGTGAACTGTTTCTCCTGGTCCACCATAATCATAAAACAACGTTGCAGATCCTGCGATGTGACCCTAAATTTGGGATTTCAATGCTGAAATGATATATTGTGCAGCCCTATTATAGATGTCACCATATTCTCAGCTGGACTCTTGATTGTTGTTGTTATTCATCTGTCTCTCTCAGAGGCTGCTGGTCTGTGAATGGGACTGTGCTGTGGTCAACATCGCCGCCTGTGCTTCAGTCAGGACTATGTGCTGCCCGTGTGCCACTCTGAATGCACTGGCCAGCTGTTTGCGAGAGCAGGGAGGGTGGCACGGCCCACCGGGGGCGCGGCGGGAACCGGGCGATGCCCCCTCCGTTCCGGATCGCCGTGCTGGGAGCTCCAGGGGTGGGCAAGACGGCCATTGTGCAGCGCTTTCTTCACGATGACTACAGTGAGGTGGCCTTGTCCAGTAAGACCCGGCGGGTGCATCTCTCTGCCGCAGTGCTCAATGGTCATGTGCATGACCTTCAGATCACAGATTATCCAGCCATCAGCAGCTTTCCTGGCAGCACTCTGCAGGTACAGTGACCAACAAATCACCACACTGACCACAGTCCATATACGGGTGGGCAGTACGGCCAAAATCCTATTTCCAACACATTATAAACGTAATAGTTTTAATAACTCATTTCTAATAGCTGATTTCTTTTATTTCTTTTACTAGATATTTTTCAAGATACTAGTATTCACCTTAAAGTGACATTTAAGGACTTTACTAATTAGGGTATTTAGGCAAATCATTGTATAACGATGGTTTGTTCTGTAGACAATTGGAAAAAATGCTTAAAGGTTGTAGGAAAGGCAGTAAAGGTGGACTCATCAGAGAACAATACATGTTTCACATTGTCAACAGCCAAAGATTTTGCTGCTGGCCCCATTGAAACCAATGTTTGAACTCATTATGCTTGTGATACTAATGTCATGTCCAAATACCAAGCGTACCATTAATTTCACAATAAAGGACCAAAATTAACCACTAATACAAACATACCTCTCACGTAGTTTTCACTATATGGACTATTTGTAGCACATTCTTATTTATGGAAGCATATCAGTCGCAACATTCACTTTGAAATGTAATGTACATGAAATGTAAACCACAGTTTAAATATGTAAATTACACACTAATTGTGCAGGTATACAAGTTGACATAATTAAATTGAAAATACATGAATAGAATTTTACTTTGCAGATATGTCATATAGAATGCAAATTTAAATAAAGAAATACATTGCAGTTTAACATATTGCATTTTTTACTACGTTATTGCATTAGGTTCAACAATCTGAAAGTGTAGAAACGTATATAAAAAGGTCCACATAAAAAAGGTGGATAGAAAAAGCCCATGTGAGGTGCCAAAATGAACCCAGCCATAGGCATAGGAAAGCACTAATGAGATCTTCTCGACGGTGAGAAAATGACTCTGTGTCTCTAGAGTTGTAGAAGTCTGTAAAAAAGTGGGGTTTTTTTCGTTGACTCTAGGATATGGGAGAAATCATTTCTTACAGTGTGAAAAATTTCACATCAGATTCTTCTAAGGCCAAATCATCTGTACTGTAGTGTAAAAAAATCTATGTTACTTGCTTGGATAAAAAAATATATATATATAATGTTCCTTGAGGGAAAAAATAAATAAATAAATAAATAATAATATATATATATTGCTTCATGTATAAAGTAATCAGATTACTAATTACTTTAATTTGAAGTTACTTTTAAAACATATAAAATATACCTATACAAATACAAAATACACTGCAGCTCTTTCAGTAATTTAATATTCACTGAAAAACATTACAATGGGTTAATTACAGCAGCTTGACATATTCAAAAGAGCTAAAGAGATAGTTCGCCCAAAACTTACAATTTTCTCATCATTCACTTGTTCCAATCCTGTTTTTCTTTTTTTAACACAAAAGAAGGACATAAAGAAAACTGAATACCTGTAACCCCTGACATCCATAGTATGAAAAAGCATTGCAGTGTTTGGGTGTTCTGTGTTTGTCTGAGGTAATTAGTCTACCGAAATGTGTATATTCCTTGCAAAGTACACTCTCAGAAAAACGGTGGTAGAAATAATGTTCCTTGAGGAACAGTTTTGTACATTTGCAAAAATTGTACCTTATATGGTACATAAAAGACCTCTTTTGATACTGTTATGATACTGTTATGTGGTACAATTGAAATTAAGGTACAATTGTTTCCATATAAAAGGTACAAAAGTGTTGCACAACTCCTTCTTTATTACAATATCTATGAAAATAAATATTACTGAAAATGCAAAGTGATTTATGAATAATTTCCATATTAAAACATGAATCATTATTTAAAAACATATGTTTAAAGAAACTCATAAACATTCATCATTAAGTTCTATAATACAAAACAACTGGTAAAACAAAACTATAGGTATTGTAAACTAAACATTTAAGGCATTTTTAAGTGAAGTTTAAATGTTAAACTAATTTCGAGAGGAGCATGTGCTCATGATTGACCCAGCTGGTCCACGTTAGCTAATCATGATCCTCCAATCAAAGGATCCCAAGTCACTATATATATCCTCATTTCCTCTCTACAACTATCTTCGTCAGGAAGAAGCCCCCCTCCTCCCCTTCTTCCACCTTTATCAAGAATGGGTGGCACGGTGGCCTAATGACCAGCACGTTTGCCTCACAGCAAGAATACCAATGGCGTTGGGTCTTCACTAGGCCATCTGGTGTTTCTGTGCGGAGTTTGCATGTTCTCCGTGTGGGTTTCCCCCGGGTACCCTGGTTTCCTCCCACCATGCAAATGTGCTCTATATTTTTGATAAAATAAGCCTAAATCTTTTTCTAATGTCTTACTCTCAGGAAGTTCACCTTGGCCTCAGCAGCGGGGGAGTTTCAGATCGACCTGAGCTCAGTCTCCCCTCGCCCTGTGAAAGGAGGGAGCCCTGGGCTCGAGGATACCTTAAGCTCAGGGCTCTCTCCCGGGACAGCACGCCAAACAAGCTATGTGTAAATCGTGAGCTAAGTGTGAACTCTTGAATAAATGTTTGGTAGGTATTTTTCGACACTGTTAAGGTACAAAGTTTCTTGTCACTGGTGGTACCTTTATGGATTAGATTTGTACCTTTAATGAAGGTACAATATTGTATATGCAGGTTTTAAAAACCTAAAAGGCACATTTTGGTTTCCCATGGTTCAAATCATGTCCTTAAAGGTACAAACGGCGATGGTACAATTTTCTTTGTCTTAAGGTACAGTTCTGTCCCATAAAAAGGTACTGTCCCAGTGACAAGGGTTTGTACCTTCTTTGGTACAATATTGTACCATTTTTTTTCTGAGAGTGTATGAAGCTGATCAGTCAGTTCTTTCAGTGGTTTGTCAACTAGTGCATCTGTGAAATGTGAGCGCGCGCAATATGCGGTCCCCTTATGAGCGGGCGCAAAAGAAACGATATGTGAACAGCCCCATAAGCAGCTACGCTTCTCTTCACATTCAAAAGATGCCTTCACTCCCGATCCTGACCAAAATCTAATTTAGCCTGTTTGGGCTGAGCTGGACCGCTGTGTTTTTGGGTGCTGGTGTCCTCCATGTATTGTCGTAGAATGCTTTCTGTTCAGTGATAGTTGCTGGTCGAGTTAAAAGCAGTTGAAAGTGCTTTAGAGACTGGACATAGACTGCATTTCACAACAATATTTTTAGTTTTTTCACTCAATGAAATCAAAGTAATGTCTGTATTTCCACTTGAAAAGCAACCACAGCAGCTAATTCAGCTTGCGTCCTCCAGCAATTTACAAGCGTATGCTTACTAACTGACGTTGCAGCAGAACGCGTGATTTTAAAAGAAGCATTTTTTCTACTAAATATTATATTTGTAACGTAAGTAACACATTTACATTTACTTTATTAACTGTAATCAAATTACACAAATGTAAAATGTAATTCGTTACATTACTGCGTTCCTCAAAAATGTAAATAGATTACAGATTACAACCAACTCTGTAGAACACATTCTGAAGTAGGCGGTTCATTCTGCTGTGGCGACCTCTGAAATAGAGACTAAGCCGGAGGAAAATGAATGAATGACATTCTTATGGAAGAATACAGATGCAAATATATATTCACATATCAAACACGTTCATAGATTTGATTCTTAAAAACCTCTTATTCATCTTTCTTCTCTGTGCTTTAATGAATTTTAGGCGAAGAGATAAAATGTATAAATATGTCCATTTCATATTGTACTTGAGGCAGAACAGAGGTCTCCGGAGATGTAACAATGTTCCTCTAGGCATAGAAACTAGAGACAGATAATGCTTCAAATGGTTTCAGATTCATATTTTGCTAACGCTGGAAAATCTGTTGTTTCTATAATGAACATTAAGGTCTACTGAAATCTTAATATCAATATAATTTAAATTCAATGTCCTGTTGACCACTTGAGTCCGCTTCAGTGTTTGTAATTAGTCCAGTATGTGCTGAAGTAAGTGTGTGGAGTCACAGAGGCTTGTTTTTATTTACAGTATAGCTTCAGATAACAGTATTGGGAAGGATTCAATAATTCAATAAATTATTATTATATATTAGGCTGGCACGGAGGGGCAGTGGTTAGCACTGTCGCCTCACAGCAACAAGGCCGCTGGTTTAAGTCCCGGCTGGGCATTTCTGTGTGGAGTTTGCATGTTCTCCCTGTGTTGGCGTGGGTTTCCTCCAGGTGCTCCGGTTTCCTCCGCAGTTCAAAGACATGCGCTATTGGTGAACTGGATGAACTAAATTGGCCGTAGTGTATGAGTGTGTGTGTGTGAATGCGAGAGTGTATGGGTGTTTCCCAGTACTGGGTTGCAGCTTGAAGGACATCTTAAAATATATGCCGGAATAGTTGGCAGCTCATTCTGCTGTGGCAACCCCTGATAAATAAGGGACTAAGCCGAAGGAAAATTAATTAATGAATGTTATTTCAATATTTATTGTTTTAGAGCACATTTTAAATAATGGGGGCATGTGAGGTTCTACTTGCATGTGACACTACGAGGAAAACATGGCTCAACTACCAAAGTATGATGCATCATTTAGGAAATGATTGATGTAGATGACTTTAATGTTTTTTTTTTTTTCATTTCAAGTTTTAATGTTGTATTGTTTGAACGGAATAGGGCACATGGGGATAACTGGGAATAGAACACAGTTCTGGGAACTATGCTTCTAACTACAGCTCCAGAGGTGTAGTTGCAAACCTACAAGTTTGCGACATAGTTTGCGAATGTTTTGGATTTGGGAAACGGCAAAACAACGAACTATGTTTGTAACAACAGAACTTACAACCTTAGTTGGCTAACGATGGTTTTCGGTAATGCACCTCTGGTCAACTGACAACACAATCATCTGGGTAATGTTATGTTATTAATGTCAGTGAAGACAACTTTTTTCTCTCTCTTTAATTGTAAAATAGCATTTTTTGTTATTTGAAAACCATTAAATGTTAATAATGCTAATAAGAGAACAACACACGTATTAAAACTCAGTATGTGATAAGATATGCAGCAATTATCATGTGATACCATCTTTAAAGTGAGCACCCAGATGTTTCCTTTCAACATTCATGGGTATTTAATGAATGATGCCTGGAAAATCGACCGGGAGATCTGCCATGATATATTCAGGACTCGAATAGAAGTAAACAAAGATTGAATTTATAGCCTACAGGTCACATGCATGGTAAAACTGCATTACCTGGCAGGCTTTCTAGTTTTTAGCACTTTTTCACACCTGCCTGAGGCTTGATCTCTTTCAGAACTTGCAGGGTATTTTTCTTTTCTCATTTTCTCATTGAGTGTGATTCAACGTGATTACGCTAATTTTAATTCAGCAAACTATTTTTAAAAGCGAATTAATTAATCTAAAATGTATCTCGAGTTAAATTTTTAAAAAGTAACTCAAATATTATTACTTATACTTTGCAAGCAATGCGTTACTTTACTCATTACTTTACTCATTACTCATACTCATATACACTGGGTTTTTTTTCAATTGGCCGGTTTTTCACAGAGATTTTATGCTTAAAAGGTTTACATAAAAACAAGGAATCAGTGGTGTTTGTCATTTCCATGTATTTATCTCTTATTATTCAGCTATGTCTAGGTATATCCAGATTTTCATTCTATAGCACCTTTAACCGTTGTGCACTGTTCAAATTTACTACCATTTTGTTATGCCCGGGATAAAAACATCCACTAATTCAAACTGCTGTAAAAATGCATCAGATAAATATTTTTTCTATTGTTTTTTTTTTTTTTTTTTGCATAAATCTGATAATCAACCTCAGTCTTGATCAAAACTACTAATGTTTTTTTTTTTTTTTATTTAACTTAAAAAAAAAAAATTTAAAAGCTTTTTTTGCACAGGCCTAATCTAAATCTAAAGGGTTAATGATCAACAGTTAAAAATGCCAAATTTTAACAGGGAAAACCAGCAACAATCAGAAACGCATGATTATGTGGTGTCATGGTGTTGTAAAAAAATGTTTATAATGGAAGTCAATGGGGCAAAAACAGCCAACAGTAAGAAAAAAGAGAGAAAAAATTTAAATGAATCAAAAACAATGCATCAAAGGCAATTTTGTTTCACATGTCCAGGACTTTGATAAAAGATTAAACAAATCCAGTCCACAATTACTTTTTATATTGAAAATACATCATTTTGTGTGTGTTTTTTCACCAAATTAGTGACATAATTCATGAATTTGGCAATTAAAGAGTTCAAATCCTGTACTTTTCTAAGAAATTTTGTAGTTTTGAGCAGGACTGAAGTTGATTAACAGATTCATGCAAACAAATTTGAAAAAAATTATTTATCTGAATTATTTTACAGCAGCTTAATCAATCGGTTGTTTTCTGAACATAACAAACGTGTATTGTTGAATTTTTTTTTCCATTTTTAAAACATTTTCCCAAAATATGTGTCAAAACAAGATTTGTCACCAAAAGTAATTCCATTTGTTGAAACACAGAGAAAGATATGGCCAAATTAAGACATAAAATCACCCCAGAGTGAATGAAAATATCCCCAACAGCACATAAGGGTTAAGAAGGGTTATTTAGATCTTGTAGATAACCGTGTTGCAACTAAATAATTGTATATAACATTCAATGCAATTTTCTAAAAATTCTATTTTCATCTTCAGACTTAGCAACAGAGGATGAAGAGTCTCTGTGAAGGATCAGTTAATCTGAATGTTTTGATACGGTCTCTCTGATTTTATGCATAGCGAGTGTTTTAGTTTCTGCAGAACGGTTTATAATGAGCCAGTAGCCTGAGAGCACATGCTTCTGCGTAACACTTGTGATTTCAGACAGCTTGAAAGGATAAAAGAGCCACTTGAGCTGCGAGCCCTTTTGTCTCAGCACACTTT
Source organism: Danio aesculapii (assembly GCF_903798145.1). NCBI lineage: Eukaryota > Metazoa > Chordata > Actinopteri > Cypriniformes > Danionidae > Danio > Danio aesculapii. The sequence goes on from NC_079439.1 coordinate 62,629,684, forward strand.
TCTTTCTCAGTGGTGTAATAATGATCAGTGCTTTAATTAGTGACAATGAGAAAAGAGGATTCTTTCATAACTTTACATTTATAATTTTATTCTCCACTGGAGTTTCCTGTCGGAGAGCTAGCGTCTGGTTCGAGCTATCATTAGTGTGGCGATTTAGATATTTTTCTTGCATCTATCGTTAAAAGCTTGCATTTGTCCACAAATCCTGATGGTTGTAACAACTGTTACAAAGATGTTTTCTCAAAAAGCTCTTTCTAAAACATATCATTTGCTTGTAAATCGCTAAATGTGCCATCAGAGTGACCTCTATCTGTCTTCACATGGCCGATATACACAAATAGACGAGCAGAATAAGAATAGGGCACTCATCATTTTACCTGTTTCTCTATTCCCTGTTTTGCTCTTTTGTCTTCTCCATGTTTCCTCCCCATAAACAAATCACATGTGAACTAGCTAATTTAAATTAGCTCTGAATGAATTATCTGAACATGAATGATTTGAAAATCAATGCTCAACTGTGAAAACTTTATGTAGGAAAGGTTAGAGCTATTGTGTTATTTGAGTTACCGAGTTAAGCCTGACATATAAAAGAAGTAAGAATTTTTTTTTTAAAACTGTCTTTTAATTTTTTTTTAGAAACTTTTAACATGTACAAATGAAAGCAAAACATACAAGATTAAAAAATAATAATACAAATTACAATTACAAGTAAATAAATAAGTGCATGTGCATACACATGCAATATAATGGTATTAAAACAATAATAAAATAATAGCAGGTGATACAAGTTATATGAACAAAAAGATTCATATCAGCTTCCTTTAGAAATCTTTTTAAAAATTTCAGGTTTTCTAAATCATGTGTTTATTTTTCTAATCCCAAACAATGAGATAATTCTTACAATTTTTTCAATGACAAGCTATAGTAGTCAGAATTTTGTCTTTGTTTTGGTTTTATGGTCCCGCCCACTACCAGTTTAGCCAATTAAATTTCAGCACCCCGGGGTGCCTTGATGGAAACTGCGTATTTCATTCATTCAGTCGGAAAGGCTCTGCAACTGAAATACAACCTCCAGTGGACAGTAGCAGACTCTGAAATGAGACATAAATTCAGTTCCACATGACGTGGTTATTAATTAGCAAATAATATAAATATTATGAATGTAAACATTAGTTGAGCAGGATACACCGTAACCCTGTGTCCTAATGCTGAGTTCACACCAGACATGGATAGATGTGAATAGACATCCTGTGGGCCGATGCGCGCGGGTGGCGCGGCGCGAATGGCGCGGCGCGAATGGCGCGGCGCGAATTGAGCGTTTTGCGCGTTTGACGCACTTAACACGCAAATCCCGCGAGAGGCTCGAGTTCGACAATCTGAACTTCAGCGGACATTTGCACCTGCTCAGGAGCTTGCTCTTGTGGGGGTGTGACTGACGTAGCGCCTGTTGTTGGTGTCCCGGGGGAAAGTCCTCCGGCCTACACCAACAACTGTTCATTAAACTGTGCTCGGCTCAATCAGACGCACCGCTGAAAGCTTACATCATCCAGGTTAAGTTTCTAGAGGAGTTTATGAGCTCACAGAGCTGGGTGCATCTTTGAAAGGATCTAATGGACTCAGACACGGCTCCTAACGAATCCACGCTGTTTTTCAGCCTTCATAAAGCACACAAACAAGGTTATTTTCTCAATAAAATCCATGTTAGCCATTTAGCAACGAAGCTACAGTCACCGGGCAGACAGAAGCTCTGCCCATGATGCGAATCCACATCTGTTCTGAAATGAATTGACACGCAAATGAAGAGGATTTCGATGCGCGAATGAAGCGGATTTTGACGTGTGAATGAAGCGGATTTTGATGCGCGAATGAATCGAGTAAACTCAAATGTTCACAGGTCTATTTACGCATAAATAGCGCGATTTATCCACGCGTTCCACATCTGGTGTGAACAGCATAATTAATACATATGAAATCTCTTTAACCTTATTAAATGTAGATGATGAATTACTGATATCTGTTGGTTTACACTGAGTCACAGCTCTGAAGCTCAATTTCAAATGGTTTATTTTATTTTCAAGATCTGAGGTGAACTATCTGCTGCTGCTTTTAGTAATGGCAATAAATGTCATGTAAAATGGCATTCAAACTCACATTAATAGCATTTAACGCTGAATAAAGCACATTAGGTGCACCTGAGGTGATCATTGTCAGTTTTCTGTTGTTCAGCTGCAAGAAATACAAGCTGTTTCTAAAATATCAATTTCAGGTGTTGGTTAGGACAAAAACTCCTTTTAATATGTAATATATTTCTTCTATTGCATGCCATTCATTTTAATTTTAACATGACTTAAATCAGCCTTTAGGCTCAATAGTTAGGCAATAAGGTGCAACAATCTGACAAACTGTTTGTGTTTGTTTTGAACCAGACGTACAATACCTAGTTCAACCACTGGGTGTCAAACTTGCATACTGCACAAAAATCATTTGAAAAATCAACTATGCACAATAAATATAAGTTATCACTCCATATCTGCAATATGTCTTAAAATAATATTTAACCCTTTTACAATAAATGTCAGGCACTCCTGTTTTTTCCCAGGAGTTCTTCTTGTTGTCCCAACACAAATCGATTAAGTTAGCTTAATCATTTTTACATATGTAAGTTGATTGAACATAAAACAATTAAGTTTTCCCACAAAAAAAGGAGTTTAAACAAGCAACAAAATCATTTTTATTACTATTTTTTCCCAACTGGCACATTTTGCCAAATTTAAAGGGAAAGTTCACCTAAAAATTTTAATTCTCTCATTATTAACTCACCATAGAGTAAACACTTGTTCTAAGTTGTTCCAGTTTACTTGCACATTTTATTTTATTTATGCACATCTTGCAATTCCATCCGGAATTAAAATGGATATAAATATAGGTGGATGCAAACATGTCTATAGTCTGAAAACTGGTGTTTTAACATATTTTGTTCATGTTGATTTCTTGGAGTCCACATATGAATCAATTAAAGCAGTGGTCCCCAACCTTTTTATCACTTTTCATCACTGCGGACTGGTCAATGTCTGACAAATTTACTGTGGCCCTAGGGGGGTGGGTGTACCTAGATTGCTATGCGACCGTCAACCGTTTTCTCAGAAGATGACAAGCTGACTAAACATCACTGCAACTCTGATACAAGTTTTATTTGTGGAGAAAATTAAAAAGCACTGCAGTGTTTGGGTTCTCGGTGTTTGTCTGATATAACTAGTCTACTGAAATGTGTATGTTCTATTCCACAAAGCTGATCAGTCAGTTCTTGTCATGTGACTCGCGGTGCACTTGTGGCATTCTGAAAAGTTGAGATGTTTTCAACTCCTAATATGCACACGCCACTCCCAACATGCGAGCAAGCTGCATGCCTCCATTGGAAATAACGAACTTGCACGAAAAAAAGACACAATATGTGAATGGCCCCTAAGGCCACCATCATTTGTGATCTCCAGCAGTTGATCTATCTTCTTGGATCATCCTGGATTCACCTGATTTGTTAACAAATGGGTTTCGCATCCATTCCTTAGCAGTTCGCAGGTCCTTCACTGGGCCTTCTCCCCTTTTCCAAAGAAAATTTTTCCCAAAGACGTTTGTTTCTAACTCATTTTGCTAGCTTGTGGGTTACATTTGGGGGCTCAAGTGACCAAGATTTAACTGAGAGAATACGGTCATTTTTCAAAGTAAAAGATCGTTCAGACTCAGACAATAAATAAAACAGAAATAATTAATTTAAAAAATAAATTTCTTGTGCGGCCCATTGATCCATGGACCGGTACCAGTCCTCAGCCCGGGGGTTGGGAACCACTGAATTAAAGGCTTAAAGTGCACTTTGTTTGTGTAGCTAGATAATGTGGACTGTGTGTGTGTGTGCAGGAATGGTCAGATGTTTGCTGTCGAGGCATTCGAAGTGCTCACGTCTACGTTCTGGTGTACGACATCTGCTGTTTTGACAGCTTTGAGTACGTCAAGACCATGCGGCAGCAGATCTTAGAAACCAGGTATGTGATGAGCAATTCCAGCGTTATAGATGTGACATTTGCTGTAAAAACTTAAAACATAAATTCAGTGAGAGAGTAAATGTTAACATTGAAAAATGTTTATATTTTCCAACAACTAACCACAGAGTTATGGGATCAGAAAAATATCGATCCGTAAAGGTTTTCGATAGTTTAACTGAGCGTAATAAACATGTGTTATGGATGTGACCAAAAAAGGTGTGCAAGTTTACAGTGTACAACATACTTTGTAGAAATTCTGTGAGTTAAACTGCACAACCCAAAAGAAAATAAAGCTAATCAGAAGGATAAGAGTTGCTCACTATTGAAAAATTTTATTTTATTTCATTTTATTTTATATACTTGCAGTGGTAGCCAGATTGAAACACACCATTCACCCACATCACACAAATAGTTAACTATAAGTGAAAAACAAAACAAAATTAAATTTTTAACAATAATTTTATTTATTATGGCACACATTTTTTTCAATGGGTTAAAGTAAAAAAAAGAGACTTGAAATTAAAAAATCCACTATTTTTCTTACTTTTATGCTATTCAGGAGCCACGTGCCCCTACTGACAGGTAAAATCTGCTTCTCTTTCAAGTTCAAAGCAAACTTGAATGCCAAAGCATTTTAGATATGTATATAAAATAGCCTATGTCATATATTAACATCATCAAATTATTAATATAATCAGCAAATGAGTAATAAATGACAGAAAAAGGAATAAAAACAGACAATATCTCAAAAAATAAAATAATAATTACAATATTAAAACTACAAGAGTTTTTCTGAGTCGTTTAGATGAAAAAAATGTATTGAAAAAATATTGATTGTTTCTCTTGCTGATTGATTGTCAGCTGCGAAGCCAAACGAAAGTATCCTTAAGTAAAAAGGTAGTGCAAAAATGAATACAAGCTTAAAGGGGTGGTCCAGAGTGTATTTTTAAGGTTTGGTTGTGTTTATGGGGTGCAAAGCAATGTGTGCTCATGTGTCATTTGTAGAAAATCACGCTATTTTTCCATATATCTTACTTTGATTATATACAGCTACTCGACTAACATGAAAACGGCTGCCATATTTCCTAGTTCCTTTGAAAGGCCCACCCTCAAGAGGCTCTGATTGGTCAGCTAACATAATGTGCACAGATCAGCTCCGCATCACCACACTGTGATAACATTACAGGGCCTCTTGCCAAGCCCCTTCATTGCGCGGGGTGTATGTGTGTAACCTGAAGGGTTTATGACATCATTAACCCGGATGTTTTTTTTTTGTAGTCCCCAAACTCCGTTCGCTGTAGGCTTTGCTAAGTTAACACTGTAAAAGCCAATGTCTCCCTTTGCATTGAACTTTGAGCACATTGCATTCAGAGATGTTGTTTATGTTCACACAGCTACATTACACATCAACTAAAGTTTAAAATATGATATCGAAGTGGACCACCCCTTTAAGAAAGCGAAAGCAAAAGTTGAATCCCGGACATTTTAGCAGATTAAAACCCAGGCTGGATGAATTTAAGTCCCAAAAAGGCACGTCTCTGTGAGTCTGCAGAGCACTTGAGGCTGTCTATGGCAGTGTTGATGGGTCTCGCACACACAGAAAGAAACTGGTAAACGAGACAAGGTTTTTATCAAGTAATCGATCACAGATGTTTGGTTATATTAGGCGGATACAAAATAGTGTAAAAGGATGTAAATAATAGCAAAAAAAATGTTTAACTAAATATACTTCGGCGGCCATTAGAATACCTGGGTGGCCCCTGTCTATGTGTGGCCAAGTCTATTTGTGGGAAGCACTGATGTGACAAATTGGCACTTGTGCGACTTTGGTAAATCAAATATATTTGTTTAAAAACATTGACAGAGATCATTTTTTACAGGACTAAAATACAAGCCTACACAATGAAAACTTTATTTATTTATTTTTTTGTGGCAAGGTTGACGTTTGCATGGGATTGCTCTGCTGGGAACATTTGCCTATTTCTTCACGTCTTATCTGTTGTGCTTTTGTCTTCTTACACCTCCTTTTTTTTTCTTTTTTTTCATCTCCCGCATGCTTCTCAGCCCATCTTTTCTTTTCTTCAATGTTTGATGGTTGCTGTAATTGCACTCAAAAGCAAGACCCTTGTGTAATCATGGGCTGCCAGCACACTGGGTCATTTCTTCATCATTTGGATCCAAATCAACAGAAATGCCTTCCTCTGCTGATTGCAAAGGGCATGTAAAGTCATCATCAAAAGGCAATTCAAAAGCCTCTGAGACTTTTGCTTTGCAGCCGAGCATGTGTTTTTATTCTTATGATGATGCGTTATTGTGACTATTTGGGCTTCACAATAATGCATGTTTGATATCTCTTTGATATAATTTGCTGTTTGGCTTTATATCCATATGTTAACACTTTTTGGCAAGGTGCTGCTTGAATTCATTATCGCATTATATTTTTTCTTGCTTTGATGAAACAAGTTGGTGTTTTATAGTCTGTATCTTAGTTATGCGTTTCAAATCAAACGTTCCAACATTTTTGCAGACAATTTTTTTTTACACCTACTAAAATGTAAGCGGGTGTATCAATAGTTTATATACAAAAAACACATTTAGGATAATAATCATTAGGCTGTGAGATGCAAGAAGTGTTTGATTACAATATAATTATTAATTATAATAATTGCATATAAAAAAGGTTGTTCATTTTTACGTAAATATATTTGTTACAATGTATTATATATATATATATATAATACATTGTATATATTTTTTTCCTTGTTAATTAAAACATTCATTCAGGCGACCAGTGGCACAGTAGGTAGTGCTGTCGCCTCACAGCAAGAAGGTCGCTGGTTCGAGCCTCGGCTTTTCTGTGTGGAGTTTTCATGTTCTCCCTGTGTTCGCGTGGGTTTCCTCCGGGTGGTCTGGTTACCCCCACAGTCCAAAATCATGTGGTACATGTGAATTGGCTGGGCTAAATTGTCCGTGGTGTTTGAGTGTGTATAGATGTTTCCCAGGGATGGGTTGCCACTGCGTAGAACACTTGCGTGTGTCACTTACCTCACCCACCTTCTATAGGGAAATTCACCCACAGTTTTGGCTCTGTTTTATCCAAACGTAGCTACAGCCTCTCACATGACAGCAGGGAAAGTCACAGCCAATCACAGTATTCATATGTTTTGGGGGTGGTACAACTCGAGGAAAGAACTTGATTTGACCCGTTCTCCATGTCTAGGTTAATGCTGACAGCACAATTTTTTTTTAAGTGAATTAAACTATTGGTATGGACATTTCAAAAGTTAATAGATATTGGTGGGGACACATCCCCTATGTCCATGCTAATTTTACGCCCCTGCCATAAGACGTTAGTATTGTTTTTGAATATGCTGCTATGCTGACACATAGGCATTTGTAGCTCCGCCCTTTTTTTGGAAAAGAAAAAAAAATCTCTATTGAATTTAAAGCGACAGCCACCAAATTGGCACAATAAGAATCAAAGCCTAAAAAGGGGCAGTTTCAGAGAGTAATAAAACATTACTTGTGTGGTATTTTGAGCATTCACATTCAGACTCTAGAGTAGGGCTATTCAATTAGTTTGTCATAGGTGCCAGATCATGAAAAGCATCCCAAACGAGGGGCCGGAGAGATATGACTTGCAATATGAGTGATGACACAAGAGCATATAAGAGCCCATATGCTGTATTTGTGCTCATAAAGACACCCATGTTGACTTTTTCTACATTAAAACGTTAATATGTTGTATTTTAAAAACTAAATAACATCACTGCATTGTACAATGTGGCTTTTTTAGCATATCCAAATGTTAAATGTTGTATTTCAAGGCATAAAAGCAGTGCATTGCTTTTGTAGGCTTCTTCTACAGTACATTCAGACACATTCATATGGTGTGTTTTAAACTGTGTAACAATTAGGGATGCAACAATTATAGATTTTGGTTGTACGATTATAGTCTGAAGAATAATCATGGTTTCAGGGTTATCACCATTATAAAGCATTTATTAAATTCAAAACACTACTAGTTTAGAAAATCACATGAAAACTGCTTATATTTCAAAGTTTTGTTTATTGCTGCTCAGTAACTAAATACAGCACAAAATAATAATAAAAAACAAACAATAGTCCATTTCTCTCTTTGGACCTAAAAATAAATGAAAAAGTTTTTTTTTATTTAAACATGAGTGATAATTTTACAATGAAATAAAACGACAGAACAGTGAATAAATAAATAAAAATAAGAATAAATAAAATCGTATTCGTCTAATGTTAATTTCAGCTATATATTAGAGAATTAAGAATTTAAATGAACTGTTGTTATTATCTGTGTTCATACATACATAATCAGTTTAATCATTTGTAATAATTCGTCTAAAGTATCTTTTGTTTACATTACACTAAAAGCCACGCGCAACTCTCATCACTACAGCGTGAGATCATTTCTACTGTGTGCGCCTGCAGGACGTGAGTGCGTCGGTCCACTTGCGAGCCACATGCGCACCGCTCCCAATATGCACACCGCTCCCATTGGAAAGAAGTATTTGCGTGTGGAAAAGACGCAATATGTCAACGGCTTGCTTCTGTAGTTAATCCAATATGCGTGTTTATTGGTATAACTTTTAGGTGCAGCAGCTTTTTTCCATGCAACAAAATTGCGACATAATAAATCGCAAATAATGAATAAAAGCGGGGTTAGTTGTGGAATCAGCTAATCATTGCATCCCTATTAACGATATCAGTGCATTGTATGAAAGGCCTTTTCTACAAACATATCCATGTTTTCGGCTGCCCGCGCCACTCGCTTAATGTCAGGTGACTCACTCTCTGCGCAGCCTTCAACTGCAGCTTGTGCTATATCGAACAGACGCACGTCACTTCATAACTATAGCGACCGTTTTCCAACTGAACTCAATTTATTTTTGATCTCTTGGTCACACTATTTAGAGGCCCAGAACAAATTGCCTCGAGGGGCAGGGTTCGGCCCGCGGGCCACCAATTGAATAGCCCTTCTCTAGAGACATCAGAGAGTTATTTTGCATCATAATAGGTCCCCTTTAAATGTAAAAACAAAATGGCTGTTAAATAATTGTTAAAGTTGAACATATTTCTAATAAGACACCGGAAAGAATCTCGGTTAATGAGCAGTATTTTCCTTAACATTTTGACATTCAATTATTGTCTCCAATTATAGAATCACATTTACATACACAATATAGCCAATTAGAATTGCTGAATGTAACTTGTTTAAAATTAGATGTAAAAATCTGTGTAATTTAATCAAATTATAATCACACAGTATAAGTAATGTATTTCAACTGGTTTTATATAATACATTTTGAGGTGTACAGATTTGTGTGAGAGCAAATCAGCGTTTAGAAAGGTGACAAATTGCTCTGCATGAGAGTGTAGCAGACAGCGACAGTGATGCTCCGTATTTATTTACATTCAGCTCAGGCAGTGATTGGTCAGTGTGGGCGTCAGTGGTGAGTCTGTCACTCAGAGGCAGGTTTAATGTAATCGATGGCGTCAGCTGTCATCCTTTGCTTGCGTCAAGGCCTTAGCAGTGAGACAGGCGGTTCCGGTGACAAACATTCATGTTTTATTGATCCAGGCAGAACACAATTAAGTCACCTTGGCCCGACACTGCCTAGCAGCTTCTGCCACACAATGGGATGAAGAAGAAACGCTTCGATGCGCTGATCTGATCTGCTAATACCACGCAGAAGTGAGAGTGCTGGTTGGCAATTTCTCCTGTTGAGGAATTACGAGAGAGACAGTGGATTAATCTTTGGTGAAACGATATCTATGTTTCCTGAACTACAGTCTCATATAGAAATCTGATACATGGCAATATATGCAAACATGTATGACATACAGTTTCATATTATAATTTCACATATACTGTATAAAATGTATTCAGAATTTCAGATGTATTTCAGAATCCAGCAAAATGGCCATTTACATTTTTTTTTTTACCACTGGAATTAGAAATGCAGTGGGTTGTAGTACTATTTAGACCCCCTGAAATTTTTTACTCTTTGTTATATTGCAGCCATTTGCTAAAATCCTTTAAGTTAATTTGTTTCCTCATTAATTTAAACACAGCACCCTATTAAAACTGCAAAACTGAACGTCATTCTCTCTTGAGGAAATGTCAGAGTAAAGCTGTACGGGTCGTTCACATACCATATGAGAAGCACTTCTCACAAAACAGAGGCTTTATACACATAAATACTTGTGGATAAATGTTCATGAGTAACTTTTCTATGAACATGATTTGATTATAACTGCAGTGAAATAGCCAACTGTAACGTCCGCAATTATAAATTACAATTAACAATATAAATGCAACATATATGAACAGACCCTTACAGTCCCTGATATGTTACCAATTACAGGAAAACTATACACAGCATACATTTAGTCCTTACTTAGCTTCAAAAACAACACGCAACATATAGCCCACAGTCAGTGCAAACCACTCATTTGTATCTTTAATCTTCACCAGCACATGTAACCTCTGTTTGAAAGTAATTCTGTCACTCCGAGTTCATAATAGTCCAAAAGGTGATGATAATAGTTAAACATGGCAATTTGTTCATGTTTTAGGTTGCTGAAACAATTATTTGCTCCTTTGTTTTTTCCAGCTTCTCCTTTGTTTCTTCGCACTTCACTCTCGCATTTGTTCGTTTCTGAAAGAATCAGATGTCAAAAGCACCTCAATAATCATGCGTACGTCATTTCAAATATAGATGCGCGGCGAGCTCTCTGGAAAAAGGGAAACCGCACGCACTTTAGACGGCCTCGTAAAACCACAACACAACAGATTTTGATCTTCTTGGCTTTGTGACTGTTCTTCAAGATGACGACAAGGTTTGTTCGACCATGGCTCGTTATTATATGTATGTATTATTACGGTGTAATGTCTCGGCTGTGTATTTAAAAATGTTGTCTTTGTTTTCATTCTCCTGGCTTGTTGCAGGAGCGAGTGACGTATCTCTATAAACTCTATGTAGCGTTCAGTTGCACGGCTAGCTCCGCCTTTTAGGACCCGTGTGTTCTGCTAGGCACTCTTTGCAAAGGGTATCCAAAAAATGGTACGGTACAGTTCCCTTTTAGCTACCTTTTGACAGTGGAAACGCCCATAAAAGCGCACCAAACTGTACCGTAGCACTCATTGTAAACGGGCCATTAAGGTTCCTAAGAGCACCTCCATAGAGCACCTCCACCTCCAAGTTTCCTCCATAATTCTTAAATGGAAGACGTTTGAGACAACCAGAACCCTTCCTAGAGCTGGCTGTCTGGCCAAACTAAGCTATCGGGAGAGAAGAGCCTTGGTGAGAGGTAAAAAACAAAAGATCACTGGGGCTGAGCTCAAGAGATGCAGTCGGGTGATGGGAGAAAGTTGTGGAATGTCAACAGTCACTGCAGCCCACCACTAGTCAGGGCCTTTTGGCAGAGTGTTTTCTAATAAGATTCACTGGTCTGATGAGACCAAGATAGAACTTTTTGGTCTTAATACTAAGCGGTATATGTGGAGAAACTCAGGCACTGCTGATCACCTGTCCAATACAATCCCAACAGTGAAGCAGGGTAGTGGCAGCATCACGCTGTGTGGGTGTTTTTTAGCTGCAGGGACAGGATGACTTTACTATGAACTGTTGTGAAAGATGAATGCAGCCAAAAACAAGGATATCCTGGACGAAAACCTTCTCCAGAGTGCTCAGGACCTCAGACTGGGCCGAAAGTTTACCTTCCAAAAAGACAATGACCCCAAGCACACAGCTAAAATCATGAAGTAGTGGCTTCACAACAACTCCTTGACTGTTCATCTCTGGGGAGACCTAAAAATGGCTGTCCACCAACGTTTACTATTCAACTTGACAGAACTGGAGAGGATCTGCAAAGGTGAATGGCTGAGGATCCCCAAATCCAGGTGTGAAAAACTTTCCAAAAAAGACTTGAGGCTATATTAGATCGAAAGGGTGCTTCTACTAAATACTGTGCAAAGGGTCTGAATACTTAGGACCATGTGACATTTCAGTTTTTCCTTTTTAATAAATCTGCAAAAACTGTGTGTTTTTCTGTCATTATGGGGTGCTGTGTGTACATTGAGGAAAAAATTAACTTATTATTTTAGCAAATGGCTGCATTAAAAAAACAAAGAGTGAGAAATGTAAAGGGGTCTGAATACTTTCCGTACCCACTGTATGTACATATATGTTCAAATATATTTGATATTTAACACATATATATTATTATAGTTGATATAAAATTTCACCAACTTAACACATAAAAGGCTTTAGTTTTTGAAAGCTGAAAGTGCTGTCTTGTAAACGGCCCCTGAGAGTCAAACCGCCTTAATGACCGAATGAATTAATCAGAAACTAGACTGAGTTAGTGAATGAATGATGAATGGACGTGATAATATATTAATCGTGTTTGCAAAAAGGAGTCTGCTGTGTTTGAGAATGAAATTGCGTGTCAGAGATCAGACATTGACTGATGGACAACACTGGTGTTTCCTGTCAATTCAAGACCCAAAGTCACCCGATGACTGACAGCACAGGGTCTGATTAATTTTGTTTTTACAATCTAAACCTTTTTTATCAGTACACAGACACTCATCAGGTCAGCTTTGAAGGGCTACGTTTTGTTCTAAATACCCATTTTTGGACATCCAGAACTGCCATTCATTTGCAGTGTTTTCAATAGCAGAGGTTTATTTTTAGTGTTTCTGGCCGGTGTGTATCCGTCCAGTGCAGCTCTGCTGAGAGCCTCTGTGAAGTGAAACAATTGGAAATCCATTTGTCTTTTTCAGAGCTGTCAGAGGCACAGGTCATCTCAAACGGAGATAAGCGAGGAGACATAAGCTGCTCTCTGGGATCTCGGCTCTCGGTTGGAGCCGCTGTACATCTGAAACGTGTGACGGCTTCACTTTCTGACAGCCCATCACTGCAGGGCAAAACTCCAAGCGTTTGCACATACATTTACGCAATACGTGTGTGGGGATGTTCAATGTCACTATTGACCTTATTTTGCAATGCAGAAGTGCACTTGTTTATGCGATTATTTTAGAACTTCCAATTCAGTTGCCTATTGGAGGAATGACTAGGAATAATAAACGGCAGAAAACGGTCGAACTACTTGCTCTACAAACAAGTGTGTTCATTTCTATACAGATAAAGTAGAATAATATAATAAGAAAACATCAGTTTGCAACATCAAGCAGCACAACGAGCTGTTTTAACGTCTAAAAATGAATGGAAGTGAATGAGACTGGAAATGTCGGGCCAATAAGATTCCAATGGCCGTTAAAATACTGTCATACAACCCCCCACCCCCAACGTCATTTCAGCTTATACAGCTTTGTCCACTCAATGAAATTCAATAGGCTCCTGTTTTGCTTGAACTCTAATGTTCTTCTGAGTAGTCTAATATTTCATAAATGAAGCAAATTCAATGCAGAATTTTAACGAAGTGCGCTTCCTCGGGTCCTGATCATTAACACTGAACCCAAGCTGCACTATCAGAGCTGGGAGTGTGATGAAATCCTTTCTTATGTAGAGCTTTGGGATAAGTTATTATTGGGATTATTAAAAAAATGTCGAATGCTATCAGAGGATTTGTTAGTGCCCTTGTATCATTCAAACCTATTAAAAGTTATTAAAGAAGACTGAGATTGTAGTGTTGTAATGCAAGATCATCATTTATGAAGTGTAACCAAAAATATTACAGTGTCTTTTCATAATTTGTTTAATGTCCGGTTTAAAACAATTACACAATACTACGATTTTAGAGAAACATGACATAAGATCCTGATTTAGACATTTTAGACATAGGGCCCTATCATACACCCAGCGCAATTAGACGCAAGACGTGTTTGGTGTGAATTTTTGCTATTTTTAGACCAGCGCAACCCTAATTTTCCTGTTTTATGCCACATTGTTTAAATAGCAAATCCACTTGGAGACTCATGGGTGTGCTGGTCTAAAATAGAGGTGTGTTAAGGCGCATTGTTGGCGCGTTGATATTTTGAAGAACTGAAATAGTCTAAAATCTAAAATCAGGTCTAAAGAAAGCACCTATGTGGGTCCAAATGTGTACGCATTGCTTAACACAAACAGGATGTACAGCAATACACAAATATCTTTACATATGAAAAAAAGGATTAAAATGTTACAAAAATTATTATTTTCTTCAAATTATATAAAAACCACTGCCTCTATGCCTTCATGTCGGGGGGCTCTTTTCAGTTTATTCATGACAATTTGCATTTGCAAAAGTTTAGATTTGTCCCCCTGTTGGGTTTTGGAGATGTATGCATCATCATATGGGGCATAAGAATAGGACATGTGTTTGGATATAACTCAGTTGTTTTACCACACTTTGTTATTATTGTTCATTTATTTGTTTGTTGGAAATTAGAAATGAATTTAGAAATAGTTTTGAAACAAATCTTTGCGGTTAACAAACAAAATTAAATATGTAGGCTACTTACTCTACGAAAATAAAAGTAAAGTAAAAAGTACAGTAAAGAGAAAGTAAAGAGGCTGAATGGAGAAGGCTTGTTCTTTATCCTCTCTGCAGATGGTCTGTTTAACTGTTTTCTTGCTAATGAAGCGTTCAGTATTTCCTATTACAAAGTCGCCATGTGAATAGCAAATGCGCCATGGCGTGATGCAACTGACTCTTAAAGGGAATGGGAGATGATGCTCTGATTGGTTTAATGCACGTTATGCTCAAAATACACCCATAAGTCATTATAAGAATAAGCTCAACCCTGTTAGACCATGCGCTGGGGCACAAACTGTATTTTTCCATCCTTAAAATGGCAAAAGTGGATTTGGACACACCCTTAATGCTTTTGCACCATGCACTTTAGATTTTGCACCTAGATCGTTACAATAGAGGCTATAATGTTAAAGGGATAATTCACAGACTTAAAATTCTGTCATAATTTACTCACCCTTCACTTGTTTAAGTTTATTTTTTCTTTTGTAACGAAAAGAAGATAATTTAAAAAAGGATGGAAACCTGTAACCATTTATTCCATAGTAAATTTTTCTCCTTCTATAGAAGTCAATGGTTACTAGTTTCTAACATTATTTCATTCATTCAGTCTTTCAGCTTAGTCTCTATTTCAGCGGTCGCCACAGCGGAATGAACCTGCAGAGGGCAGATGCCCTTTCCGCCACAACCCAGTATTGGGACAACCCATACACATTCATACACACACACTCCTACACTATGGTTAATTTAGTTTATACAATTCACCTATAGCGCATGTCTTTGGACTGTGGGGGAAACCGGAGGAAATCCATGCAAACACACACAGACATGCCAGCTGACCAGGCCGGGAATCGAACCAGTGTCCTTCTTGCTGTGAGGCGACAGTGCTTACCACTGAGCCAACTGTGCTGCCCTAACATTAATTCAAATAGCTAATTTGTTTTCAAGAGAAAAGAAAACTTAGAATGGTAAATGTAAATTTTTGAGTGAACGGTCCCTTTAATCCTTTCCCATTTATTCTGCAGAAGAAGAAAAAAACGTTTGATAAGCTTTAGATTTAGTTCCATCATCAAGGTAACAGAAATACAGTTTGATGTGGAAAAAGTCTTTCAGTGTATAAAGGCATCAAGGACTTTTTTTTTTTGGAAATACGAAAAAAAAAGTGCTTTCATGTGCACGATATACATAATGTTGCCATGGATTTTCACTAATGCTCATCTCAATCCCTGATACGCCACTTTATTATAGAGGGATCCAGGATAAATGGATGCAAAGAGAGCTCCAGACAACATCTTTCAGAAAGACGACTTTTTGGATTTGGCCTCGACCACATTAATTATATCAGTCTGATAAAATTGCAGACTAAATTGATCCTTTTGAAGAAGAGATTCCACTTCAACAACTGCTTTATGAAGACGTGATCACAGCAGGGTCATTCTGCTCATTCAAATATGCCATCTTAAATAGCCATCTAAAAGAAAAAAGGTAAAGGTCTTTTGTCTTAAAGGGACAGTTCACACAAAAATGACACACTCAAGTGGATCTTTTTTTCGTCTATGCATTTCTTTCTTCTGTTGAACACAAAGCAAGATATTTTGATGTATGTCATTGACATTCGTAAAAGGAACAAAATACTATAGTAGTCTGTTTCTGGTATTTTTTTTAACCAACATTCTTCAAAATATCTTTACTTGTGTAACAGAAAAGAAACTCAAACAGGTTTGAAACAAGTCAAGGGTGAGTGCATGACGGCAATATTGTAATTTTGGGGTGAACTGTCCCGTTAAGACATATTTAAACTAGGAGATTTTAGCCTGAATTATCCCTGCATAGTAATTTAGAAATAATTTTATTGGTTCAGATGTTCGGCTCAGATTATTTGGTATATCGTGCCCTGATGGAATATACAAGTCACGATCACCAACGATCTAGCCTGTGCAGATCGCAGAAGAACTGCAAATCTGCCACTTTAATGAACTACAGATCCCATCATGCACTTCACTCACACACCTGGCCCAGATTCCCCTTGATTGCAAGCACGCACAGCAGAAGCTTTTAAGGTCTAATCAGATGGACTATAAACACAGCACACACACATCATTGCGGAGTCTTGTAATCTGAGAGAACATTTCAAAGTGTTTCTTGTCTTGCCTACCAAGTTTTTGAACTTTGCTTATTGTTTTATATTGTTTTGCCACCTGTCCCGACCATTCACCTGCTTTTCTGACTGCGCTTTGGATTATCTGTATGCTCCAGTTTGCTTGTGTTTTGACCAATGCCTGCCTGACTGTTCTGTTTAATAAAGCTGCATGTGGTTCCACATCTCCGTTGTACCCCGACTGTTTACAACAATATGCCCTGGTCATATTAAGTATAATATTTAAAATTTCAGATCAGGATGATTCACTATTGTGCACACTGATCTTTGTATTTTAAAAAAGTTGGTCACACTTGACAATAAGATTCCATTAGTTCATGTTAATTCATGTGTTTGCTAACATAAATACATTGCTGTATTTATTTCCCTTTCCTTTACAGGGAGGAAAATAACTGTATGTATACAGTTGAAGTCAGAATTATTAGCCCTCCTAAATTTTTAGCGGCTCTTCATATTTTTCCCCCATTTTCTGTTTAACGGAAAGAAGATTTTTGTCAACCCATTTCTAAACATAATAGTTTAAATAACTCATTTCTAATCACTGATTGCTTTTATCTTTGTTATGATGACAGTAAATAATATTTTACTAGATATTTTTCATGATACCAGTATTCAGCTTAAAATAATATTTAAAGGCTAAATTACGCTAATTAGGCAAGTTAGGGTGTTACGGTTGCAGGCTGTGCGCGCTTCCTGGTGTGTCTCTTTTATTGTCACGTGCTTTTGTTTTGTTTCATTCATGTGGGTTGAAGTAGCGTTTTGTTTTGGTCACGTGATTGTTTGTTTTGCTGATCATTCGCATCAGCTGTGGCTAATTACCACGCCTATATCTGTGCGCTGTGTTTCTTGAATCTTTGTCAGTTTGGTCATTGCGCTCTGTGTTTTTGGGTCTGCTAGCTGTTTCCGGAGCGCCACTTTGATCTGAACTTCACCGGCTTTACCATACAGCTCCACGCTTATTTTTCTGTTTTTGATCTTTTTTTTGCACTGTCTGTCATTAAAGACCTTGCATCTTGGATCCTTGTTGTTGTGGGTTTTTTCAAGGAACGTAACATAGGGTAATTAGGCAAGTCATCGTATAACGATGGTTTGTTCTGTAGACAATCAAAAAATAATATTGCTTAAGCGGGCTAATAATATTGATCTTAAAATAGTTTTTAAAATATTTAAATCTGCTTTTATTCTTGCCAAAATAAAACAAATAAGGCTTTCTCCAGAAGAAAAAATATTATAGGAAATACTGTAAAAAAATTCCTTGCTCTGTTAAACATCATTTGGGAAATATTTATTTTTAAAAATAATAATCCGAATAATTTGACTTTAATTGTAATCGTTTTGAATAATCGTGATAAAAATGATGACCTAAATAATCAGTGTTGCCAACTTAGTGACTTTGTCGCTATATTTAGCGACTTTTCAGACCCCCTTAGCGACAAATTTGCAAAAAAGCTACTAGCGACAAATCTAGTGACTTTGTGTGTTAATGGACATTTTTTTAGACTGTCATGTGTCCATACTGTACCGTCCCTACTCTTCTCAACGAGCTGCGGGAGATGCTGTCGGCCCCTCCCCTGCCTCAGAGCGGCCCAGTCCTGTTTTACAGAGAGATTTTTTTAAACACATTTCTAAACATAATAGTTTTAATAACTCATTTCTAATAACTGATTTATTTGATCTTTGCCATGATGACAGTAAGTAATATTTGACTAGATATTTTTCAAGACACTTCTATACACCTTAAAGTGACTTTTAAAGACTTAACTAGGTTAATTAGGTTAACTAGGCAGGTTAGGGTAATTAGGCAAGTTATTGTATAACGATGGTTTGTTCTGTAAACTATCAAAAAAAGAATTAGCTTAAAGGGGCTAATAATTTTGACCTTAAAATGGTTCATAAAAAATAAAAAACTGCTTTTATTCTAGCCGAAATAAAACAAGACTTTCTCCAGAAGAAAAAATATTTATCAGACATACTGTGAACATTTCATTGCTCTGTTAAACATCATGTGGGA
The DNA here is from genome assembly GCF_903798145.1 of Danio aesculapii. Classification (NCBI taxonomy): domain Eukaryota; kingdom Metazoa; phylum Chordata; class Actinopteri; order Cypriniformes; family Danionidae; genus Danio; species Danio aesculapii. Next base: position 62,648,402 of record NC_079439.1, read on the forward strand.
AATATTTAAAAAAAGAAAAAAAAATCAAAGGGGGGCTAATAATTCTGACTTCAACTGTATATTCATCTTCGTTAACATTAGTAAATGAAAATAAAGTTGTTCATTGTTAGTTCTTGTTAACTCACAGTTCATGAACTAATTTTAACAAAAAACTTTGCATTATAAAAAATCATTAGTAAATGTTAAACTGTGATTAATAAATGCTGGACAAGTGTTGTTCATAATTAGTTCAGGTTAGTATTTACATGGAGTAACATAAAGTAAAGTGTGACCAAATGTTTTCTGATAAGCTGGATTAGGGGAAACTATACATGGTTTAAAATAAGAATTGAAAGTCTGTGTGTGTCTTTAAAGTGTGTGTGTTTGTGTGTCTTTCCACAGAGTGATGGGCTCTGGGGAGACGCCCATTCTAATCGTCGGCAACAAGCGTGATCTTCAGCGAGGTCGCATCATCCCTCGACACAGTGTTTCTGACTTAGTCCAAAAGAGCTGGAAGTGCACATACGTGGAGTGCTCTGCCAAGTTCAACTGGCACATTTTGCTGCTGTTTGGGGAGGCTCTGCGCAGCGTGGGTTGTGTCCGCTGCAAACACATCCACGCCACCATCCGTTTCCAGCGGGCGCTCAGGAGAGAGCGATGCGTCCTAATGTGAGGCCGCACTTCCTCTTCTGCGCTGCTGCTTTTGAAGCGCTTTATGGGATCTGTATGGATGGTTGGTTAATGTTTGGGCAGCTGGAGGAGCTGTGATAACCCTCTTGCCAAGGAATTTCACATTTGGGATTTGAACTATGGATAGACAGATGTGGGGGTCTTAAAGCAGGGAGTTCTCCTGTTGCTTCATTACCTAAAGCCTTCAAATTGATGTCTTCGCTTTTAGGCTTGAAGAACACAACCAATGTCTCTGCCTCTTGTCTTAGGAGTCCAAACCGCCAAAAAAGCCATGCGAAGGCGATAGCTCAAAGGGATAGTTCACTCAAAAAGTGGTTCCAAATCTTTATAAGCGTTAAATGTTTTCTGTTGAGCACAATAGAAGAAATTTCGAACAATGTTGGAAACCGTTAGCTGTTAGCCAACTGTTTTATGCACATTTTTAAATATTGCATTAAAAACTTAGCACTGAATAGGATAAACTACACTACCTGACAAAAATCTTGTCACCTATCCAAGTTTTAGGAACAGAAAATAATAGCTTGACTTCTTAGTTGATCATTTGGTATCAGAAGTCATCTGGAATGGCAAAGAAAGCGTTCTTGCAGGACTCCTAGAGTTCATCAAGATTCTTTGGATTCATCTTTAGTGCCTCCTCGTTCATCTTACCCCAGACATGCTCAATAATGTTTATGTCTGGTGACTGGGCTGGCCAATCCTGGAGCACCTTGATCTTCTTTGCTTTCAGGAACTTTGATGTGGAGGCTGAAGTATGAGGAGCGCTATCCTGCTGAAGAATTTGCCCTCTCCTGTGGTTTGTAATGTAACGGACAGCACAAATGTCTTGATACCTCAGGCTGTTGATCTGCAGATCTTTCGCACGCCCCAATACTGAATGTGACCCCAAACCATGATTTTTTCTTCACCAAACTTGACGGATATCAGTGAGAATTTTGGGTCCATGCGGGTTCCAATAGGTCTTATGATTGGGATGCAGCTCAACAGATGATTCATCAGAAAAATCTGCCTTCTGCTACTTTTCTAAATAATCAACTAGAAGTCAAGTCATTATTTATTGCTCTTACAACTGGGTTCAACAACAAGACTTTTGTCAGGTAGTGTGCAATGGAAACACATTTACAGAATAATTCCAGCAAACTAATCATGATTTTGTTTGATTTTGATCCTGTGATAACAAGAGTAGACTTAATAGGACTGCATTAGTGGACAGACCAGCTGACCGACCACATTGTAAATGATCTGAAATGTTGTTTTAGTCATCCCTCAGCCAAATTCCCTCATCAAAGTGGTTTAGTATTATTACCTCCCAGAACTGACTGTGGCTTCCATAGTAGGAATACTGTGCAAGTCAGTGGTTGCTGATTTCCAACATTCTTCAAGATGTCTTCATTTCAGAAAATAATACGTTTGGAACAAGTAGAGGAGTAAATAATATCAGAATTTTGAGTTTTGAGTTTTGTGTGAACTATCCCCTTAATGTCACAGCACATGGGCTCCTCTGTGGTTTTGAGGATATGCTGAAGGATCTTCCAGTACCTGCCAGCAGAAGTGTGTCCCAGCAAGCTGCCGTACGCAGGCACTTATTGCGCTATACACAACACAAATCATACCAAGAGTCTGTTATATACAGTTGAAGTCAGAATTATTAGCCCCCCTTTGAATTTTTTTTCTTTTTTAAATATTTCCCAAATGATGTTTAACAGAGCGAGTAAATTTTCACAGTATGTCTGATAATATTTTTTCTTCTGGAGAAAGTCTTATTTGTTTTATTTCGGCTAGAATAAAAGCAGTTTTTTTAAAAAAAATATACATATTTTAAGGTCACAATTTTTAGCCCCTTTAAGCTATATTTTTTTCCCGATAGTCTACAAAACAAATCATCATTATACAATAACTTACCTAATTGCCCTAACCTGTCTAGTTAACCCTATTAGCCTAGTTAAGCCTTTAAATGTCACTTTAAGCTGTATAGAAGTGTCTTGAAAAATATCTAGTAAAATATTATTTACTGTCATCATGGCAAAGATCAAATAAATCAGTTATTAGAAATTAGTTATTAAAACTATTATGTTTATAAATCTTGAAAAAAATCTTCTCTCCGTTAAACAGAAACTGGGTAAAAAATAAACAGGGAGGCTAATAATTCTGACTTCAACTGTATATACTTGCCTTTAATAAAGGGATAGTTCGCCCAAAAATTGTATACTTCATGGATGTGTTTAAACTTTAAAACGAATATTCTATATGTGGTCCTGGTTTGCTTGGAATTTACTTTTTTTGGGATCCATGTTTTCTGTTTTTGTCTGCTTTCTTATTTGGTGCACAATCGATTTTTGTTGGGTCAACATGAAAGAATAAAAATGCTAATCATTAGTTTTTACAAATTTTAGTGGATTGAACATTTAAGTTCTCCCAAAAAACCCACAAGAATTGTGATGTTTCAGCTCATTTTATACAAGTAGTTTGAACAAACAGCAATTTTTTGAGTGTGTATACCAAGGTGTGCATTTCTTTTTAAACTGCACCAGAGTTGGTTTTAATCAGACCAAACATCCCATCAATCAAACCTGTGTGTGAACACACCACATTCCAAATTTTAGAACTTTTGTTATTGCATTTGTTGTTTTCCATGCAGTTACATTAAATGGGGACTTTAAAAAGAATGCAAAACTAACGTACAATATAAATCATATTGCTCTGAAATCATCTGATAATTTGTGACCGAAGCTGCTCCATGATGATTGTGCTGGTCATGTTTATTACCAAATTACAAAAAATAGATTTATTTCAACACTAATAAAAATAAAGTAAAAATAAAAATTCCGTGAATAACCTTTGAAGGGATAGTTCACCCAATAATAAATAATTCCTAACCGTTTACTCGCAATCAGTTTCTTTTTTCTGTTGAGCATACTGACAGAGTAATACCGGTAAAAATCTGAAAATTACCAGAAACAAATTTACCATTTTCTTTTTTAAAAAAGGGCCAGTTCACACATAACCTCTTCACAGCAACTTGCTGATAATTTTCCAGAAAAGTCTGCACAGTCTGTAAGCCAAAATAGTGTGAGCCAAAAATACTATGGAAGTGGCTGCTGTTTTCCAACATTCTTAAATAAACTTTTTGTGTTAAACAGAAGAAATAGATTCAGAACAAGTGGAGGATGAGTAAATGATGACAGAGTGTTCATTTTTGGATGAACTATCCCTTTAATATTTCTAGAACCTTTACATTCCACTGGAAGGTTTAGTTATTGTTATGTTATTGTTATGACCATTTGTCATTTACTTATTTATATTTGTTTCTTTGTTTATATTATTTTTATTTCTGCTTTGAGTTTTCAAACTTATGAGTACTAAGTTTATGTTTTCCATCTAATAATTATATTTGATTTGATTTCAGTTACAAATATATAAAATATATAGTTTTTAGTAAACAATACCCACACTGGTGCAGAAGTTGTGTGCACAATACTTTTATGGTGGTTTTATGGTGAATCCCCATTGAAGTGTATGAGTGAAGTGAAGTTGTTCTGTTTTCGAACATTGCAATTTCGTGTAACAGAAGATTTTGAACTATACTTTTAAAGGAACACTCCAAATAGGCTCATTTTACAACTCCCCTAAAGTTTGAGCTGATTCAGTTGATTTCTGGGTCTGACTGGAGCACTTTTATTATTTAATCATAAATCATTGAATCGCATTAGACCATTTGCATCTTGCTCGAAAATTTCAAAAATCTTTTTAAAGCTTGACTCTTCTGTATTTACATCATGTACTAAGACGATTGAAAATGAAAAGTTGCTATTTTCTAGGCTGAAATGTCTAGGAACTGTACTCTCATTCCAGCGTACCATGGCTGTAGTAGGCGCAATGATATTACTCGGATTCTAACCGGTGGTGCTGGGGACTATTTATTAGGTGCTGTGTATTATCTTTGCACCGGCTGCAGCAATGGTCAGGAGTCGAGCTTTAAATAGGAAAACTATCGAAAGTCTTTGGTCATTTTTGAGTGAGATGCTAATGGTCTAATCCAATTTAATGATCTATGCTAAGCTAAGCTAAAAGTTCCCCCGCCAGACCTGGAGAAAAAATGGTAAAAGTCAACAGTTTATTTCTAGGGAAGTTGAAGAACTGAAAGTGGAGTGTATCTTTAGGAAACGTCCTGATACTGTGTCTTATCCCTCCATAATAATTTATGCCAAGAATTTGTCCCAGTTTAAGATGTTAAAGACTCATTAAATCATGTCACCTTGCCCAGTTTAGTCCCAACCCTGCTCCAACACACTTACCTGTAGGTTTCAAACAAGCCTGAAGGACTTAATTAGTTTGGTCAGGTTTGTTTAATTAGGGTTGGAACTAAACTGTGCAGAGCTGCGGCCCTCCAGCAACTGAGTTTGACACCTGTTCTTTAAAGGAACGCTCCACTTTGGAAAGTCCCCTAAAGTTTGACTTGGTTCAGTTGATTTCTGGGTCTGATGGGAGCACTGTTAGTTTAGCTTAGCATAAATCATTGAATTGGATTAGACCATTAGCACCTCGCTCAAATTTCAAAAATCTTTTTTTAAAGCTTGACTCCTCTGTATTTACATCATGTACTAAGGCGATGGAAATGAATCGTTGCTATTGTCTAGGCTGATATGTCTAGGAACTGTACTATCATTCCAGCGTAACAATCAAAGATCTTTGTTGCCGTACCATGGCTGCAATGATATTACACAGATTCTATCTGGCGGTGCAGTGCTGTGTAATATCTTTGCACTGGCTGCAGCAATGGTCAAGAGTCAAGCTTTAAATAAGAAAACTATCAAAAGTCTTTGGGTTTTTTTGAGTGAGATGCTAATGGTCTAATCCGATTCAATGATCTATGCTAAGCTATGCTAAAAGATCCCCTGCCAGACCCGGACATTATCTAAATGGATTAAAAAATGGTAAAACTCAACTGTTTAACTCTTGGGGAGCTGTAAAATGAGTTTGTTTTCCGTAAAGTGGAGTGTATCTTTTAAGAAACGTCCTGATACTGTGTCTTATCCCCCCATAATAATTTATGCCAAGAATTTGTCCCAGTTTAAGATGTTGTAGACATATTAAGTCATGTCACAAGAAAAAGTGGAAAATATCATTTGTATGTAAATGTGTTATAAATGTACAACCTTACATTGTAAATCCCGTTTTGTCACGCAGAGGCCTGGACGATGTTTGTGTGCGGCAAATAACAAACTAAAAATATATCCTCCTTTAATAATTCAACCCACCTCATCTCTGGCACACACACACACACAGCACAGCAGCTTCTGCGAGATCAAAAACACATGTACAAATGTCTACATGTAAAAAAGCACATTAGTCTAATAAATGGATGCTGGACACGGAAAATGTATCCGCTTCTGTGTGTTGTACAAAATCAATATCTTACATCAGTATCTGTTTTTCAGAGGTGATGCATCTGCCTTACTGCTTACACAATGAACATACAAGGAGCCATTCAAAGCATAATGTAAATCACTGAGGCCCCTTTTAGAAAAATGAGACATGGAAATATATAGATATGATGTATATGAGATACAAGTTCATATTTGTATTTTAAATATATGAAATATGTCATATATGTAACATATTAGGGTTGTCGTGATACCATTAATTCATCTTACGATACTATACCAGCTGAAGTATCACGATATTAAGTAGTATTGCGATATTGTAATTCATTACTCAAATTATTAAAAAAATTGTCACAAATACTATACTTTGTTACAATAAGCCTGCTTGAATTGAATTCATAATTCCTTTATTATTGAAAAAAGGGTTATTTGCACGTCACTTCACCTAAAACGTTTTCATTCTTTTTTTTATTTTGTAGATAACTGACCAACAGAAAATACAATCAAATAAAGATACAAATTATACCAGAAAAGAGTTATGAAAAGAGCATTTTTTCCAACAAAATGAGGCTAAATTAAGTGGTCAAAAACTTTCAATGTTTCCTGTTGCTATTTTGTGTTTTTTAATCTATTGTTTTTTTTTTTCAAGAGTTCACACTTAGCTGATGATTGATAATAAAGCTTGTTTGGCAAGCTGTCCTGGGAGAGAGCCCTGAGCTTATAAGATCCTCGAGCCCTGGGCTCCCTCTCGTTGCAGGGCGAGAGGGGAGTTTGAGCTCAGGTAGATCTCGATGACTCCCCCTCCTGCTTATTGTAGCTAAGTGTCAGATATGGATGCTGAGAAGGTGTACTCAGAGCTTGACTGAAAATATTTTGGATTAATTGTTTAGAGTGCTTGCTTTTGAACTGTGGGAGGAAACCGGAGGACCCGGGGAAAACCCACACGAGCACGGGGAGAACGAGCAAAACTCCGCACAGAAATGTCGCCTGGTTTGGAAGGGAATTAAACCAGTGGCAACAGCGCTAATCACTGGCCACCGTGTCGCCCGTTTGAAAGGAGGGAAAGTAGGGTTGGGGGTTTCTTCAAGACGAAGATCTTGAGATGAGAAAAGTCTGGTTATTTATAGTGAGTTAAGGATCGTCTGATCGGATAATTAGTCATGAGCTAAAGTTGGAACAGCCGTGAACAATCATAAGCACGTGATCCTCTCGAAATTTGTTTATAAATAAACTTCACTTAAATCTAATCGGGTAACAATCTGAAGTATTTCAAAACTTCCAACATAGGCTCATTCTGAAACCATAGTCCTATATATGTTTCTGGAGACCGAAAATTATGTAGCCAGAGGTACGAATGGCTGCATTTAATTTTTTTAATGAACGCTGCGGGGCGGTATGATGCAGTTCCTTTTCTTGCTTACCAGCTGACTGCTTACCTCCGTATGAACAGCTTTCCCACTGTAACCAGTTCGTCCTGTTAGCTCGCCATGTACGTCGGCGGACTTGAGATGCAGAGAGGAGTTGACCATGACAACGGGGTTCGAGTCTAGTGAAGAACGGTTCTAGAAAGCGTGTAAGAAAAAAAAACAAAAGCCAAAAATAAATAACGGTGAGAATGTGGTAAAATCTGAAAACGTGGTAAAAATCAGACGAGCGCTTTTCCTTTTTTGGATTTCTTTTGAAAACTGTCGGTTGGGTTTAGGGAAGTGGGTGGGCGGGTCAGTCGATAAAATTGGTTGGGTTTAGGGAAGGTGGAGAGTGGGTCAGTGGATTGGTTGGTCAGTCAGTCAAACAGTCAGTCAACAGCGGCCTCTGGTGGGTTTATGCGAGAACAGCAGGCGCGAATGGGATCTCAAAAAGCTTACACAGCGGCCTCTGGTGGATTCGCGAAAACAAAATCTGCAAGAAAACGTAGCTCTTGGGATGTATTTGATGGTCTCCAGAAATGTAGCGGGACGTTTTCAGAATGAGCTTGGGTTGAAATTTTCACTTTGTAAGTCATTCTTTTTAAGAGATCGTCACGGTTGATGTAGCTACTAAATCATATTAACAGGAATAGAAATGAACTGATACAGGTGTGCGTTCGAAATGTCAGAAAACATGCAATAGGCTATCATAAACGGTGTGAATTGTACACAGATTTGCAATCTTAAAAGGCTCCACAGACTATTAAAATAAAAAGGTCTGTTGTTGTACAAACGTGTGAGCATTTTAGTGACTTTTTCACATGCAACATTATCTATTGTAGATAGACCGTTAAATACGATACTACCGTTTACAAACTACAGTGGTACAGATGTCTGCCGACACCGGTGAAAACCTCAGAAGCATGCCATGGTTAACCCTGAGCAAATGCCTTAAAACTTTGTTACAATTAACCCTGTGTTACTTTGTGCCCCCCGCTCCCCTAGTTGCTAGACAGTTGCTATGGTGTTATGAGTGGTTGCTAAGGTGTTGCTAGGCGGTTGCTATGGTGTTCTGAGTGGTTGCTAAGGCATTGCTAGGTGTTTGCTAAGGTGTTCTGATTGGTTGCTAAGGTGTGGATAGGCGGTTGCTAAGATGTTCTAGGTCATTACTAAGGTGTTGCTAGGTGGTTGCTAGGGTGTTCTGAGTGGTTGCTAAGACATTGCTAGATGGTTTCTAGGGTGTTCTGAGTGGTTATTTAGGCGTTGCTAGACGGTTGCTAAGGTGTTCTGATTGCTTGCTAGGTGGTTGCTAAGGTGTTGCTAGGAAGTTGCTAAGATGTTCTAGGTCGTTACCAAGGTGTTTCTCGGTGGTTGCTAGGGTGTTCTGAGTGGTTGAATAGTGGTTGCTAAGGCATTGCTAGGTGGTTGATAAGATGTTGCTAAGGTGTTCTGAGTGTTTGCTAGGCAGTTGCTATGATGTTCTGGGTGGTTGCTAAGGCGTTGCTAGGGTGTTTTGAGTGGTTGCTAAGGTGTTGCTAGGTGGTTGCTATGTTGTTCTGAGTGACTGCTAAGGCATCGCTGGGGTGTTCTGAGTGGTTGCTAGGGTGTTCTGAGTTGTTTCAAAGGTGTTGCTACGTGGTTGCTAAGTATTCTGAGTGGTTGCTAGGCAGTATGTTTCTAGTATAATTAATATGTTAATATGTTTGTTAGTATGTTTGTTGATATTATTAGCCCTCTTAAGCAACTGAACATGTACATATGTGTGTATATATATATATATATATATATATATATATATATATATATATATATATATATATTGATAATTTCTGTACATATTCGAACTTGTATCTCCTAATTTGCATATATTTCCAAATATCAGACTTCTATGTGGGGCAGTTGGGACTGTGCTGTTGAAGCATACTCATGTTCACTAATCCTCAAATAATCAAGAATATTTATTTTATTTTATTTTAGGCTGTTGTTCTTAATAATTGGATGAGATTAAAGGTAATTCCCTGCAAAAATCCGAATTGAATCTTTTTATCCAGTAAATTAAGGTCCTCGGAGTATCCTGCTCTCGAGGATCACCTTCAAAGTGTTTCTCTTCTTGACAAGAGTCTGGGGATGTTAAAGCAGGATGAAAGGGGCCTGGGGTTGAAGGGAGGGAACAAGGAGAAGGAAGTTGCAAGGGAGCACAGCTGCTGTAGTGTGACAGACTGCACTTCTGACGAGGCTATTATTAGCTCCAGACTTATGCCAAGAGTTATTTATAAAAACCAGCAGCAGAAAAACGCTAAAGCACAAGGTGACTTGAAAACACTAAGGAAGAAACGCTCTAGCTTTGTGATAAAATAAACAGTACACGGGGTCAAAACCTTGACCAGGCTAGACATGTTTACAGCAGGCTACAAAATGGGAAAACGTAAAAAATTCAGTCTGAACATAGACATGCATTTTGATGTTCAAAACACTTATGTGGATTTTAATTCTGCATGAACCTGATAGGGCGACCTTGTTTCATATTGTGACGCAGTTCCTAGAGAAAGGGAATTAAATGAGAAAACAGTGGGGAGGGCTTTCTTTATCCTTCTCATCATTTCTGATGTAGCACTGTCAAATCTGACAGTTGGAGAGGCGTGGTTAAGTGTTAACCACTCCAATACATCAGACAGACGTAATCTGAAAATTTAACTGAAAACAAACAGGAAGCACTTTTTAGATTACAATTTTTTTTTTTACTAGAAAAGTAAAGTTGGTAGACAAACTTCATGGTGTCTTGAGAAAGCCTGGTCTGAAAGTTTAAAGTAGCTTTAAAGTTTAAATAACTGAAGTAGTTTTGAGAAGTTTGAATCAGCTGGCAGAGATAAGTACACAAATGTTAGCATGTTTCTAGTATGGATTGGCATGTTTGTTGCTAGGCGGTTGATAGGGTATTCTGAGTGGTTGCTAAGGTTTTGCTTGGTGGTTACTAGGGTGTTCTGAATGGTTGCTAGGATGTTCTAGGTGGTTGCTAATGTGTTGCTAGGTGGTTGCTAGTGTTTAGGAGTGGTTGCTAAGGTGTTGCCAGGGTGTTCTAGGTAGTTGCTAAGGTGTTACTAGGCAGTTGCTATAATGTTCTGAGTGGTTGCTATGGGGTTGCTAGAGTGTTCAAGGTGGTTGCTAAGGTGTTGCTAGGCAGTTGCTAGAGTGTTCTGGGTGGTTGCTAAGGTGTTGCTAACATAAATTAGCATGTTGCTAGCATAAACTAGCATGTTGTTAGCATTATTCTAGTATCAATTAGCATGTTGCTAGCATATTTTTGTATGAACTAGCATGTTAGTATGATTTTAGCATGAATTAGCATGTTACTAGCATGTTTGTAGTATATACTAGATTAGTATGGATCAGTATATTGTCAGCATGAATTAGTGTTTATTTAGTATGTCAAATGTAAAGTCAATGGCAGTTTTTACAATAAAAGTCTATGGGACAGTTGCTACGGTGCTGTAAGTGGTTGCTAGGTTGTGGCTAGTAAGTTGAAAGGTCATCAGTGGTTGGCAGAGTGGTAGTCTGAGTTAAATGAGCCAAACCTTAGGTCTGTATGGCAGTCTGGGGCAAAGTTATGAGGTCACAAAGTTTGGTCCAATGTCAAGCCAATGGGACTTTTCAAAATTTCCAGGTCAGTTTTCGCGAAACCATAAGTCGGATCAGTTAGAAAAGATATAGCAACTTAATTCAGTGTAGTTTGGAGGTTTTGAGGTTAGTTTAGTGGTTGAGTATGAACGGTCTAGGTGGAGATGCATTCTTAAAATAATCTAAGAAAAAAAAGAAGACTTCCTCAAGCCACCATAATTACAATGTAATGTGTATTTATTTAGTGCTTTTATTGTGTATGGCCAAAAGCGCTTCACAATCATGAGGGGGTGGGCATCTTTAGTGATTCCAAAAGGTCAGCTGAGATGCATTTCTCTTCCATCTGGTATTAACATAACTTTGAAATCAGCCTCTGATGACCATGTGAGTAAGAATTTAATCAAAACAGTTTCTCTTATTAACTTTTTGTGGCAATAGGTTTGATGAAAACACTACTTAAATCTTTGAAGTCTTTGAAACATAGTGTATATAGCTTACATCTACATGATCATTAGTTGGACTACAAAGAATAATTCAAAACAACAAAACCCCTCTACATATGTGTCAGAAACAACATGGCTCCTTTGCTATGACATTATGACTATAGCTGCCAGAGAGGTTTTTAAACAATAAATGTGTGAAGGTTGTATATAACCACAATATATTGGCCAGTGCTTCGTTTTCATTGCTTAAACTCTCCATGTACATTACAACAATTCATATGTGAACAATTAACAAATCACCAAATAGTCTAAGACAACTTTAATCTATGATGAAGTTGCTGTAAAGGTAGATCTTGAAGACTTGAAATCTTCTAGTCCCTGATCAACATATGGCTTATCTGAATTGGCAGTCAAAACTCCAAAATTGCAAGCCTTCAATTCTGAGTTGTCAATTAAACCCAGGATTCGAGGACCCAGGGTTCTGCAGGAAGCTCCTTGCTTGATCCTTGGCACTTCACATTCCTCATTATTGGGACTTGAGATTCTGATTTAATCCAAGTGTTTCCTTGAGAGCTGTCTGCCCTGAAAGACCCATGTGGGGAATTGTTTCTTCTCAGGTTGTGAGAGCCGCCATCTCTGCAGCTCGTTTTTTTGTAGAAAACCGGTTTCGGGATCTTTGAAGGCTTCTGGTCAGATCTGAGGTCACGTCTTGGTCGAACACAGGGTCTTAGTTTCAGCTTAAAGATGGACGGCACTCTCTCTGGCTTCCTTAAGGATCTTCTTTGTTTGAACGAAGAGCTTCTCTGCTTCTTCACATGTTCATTACCTAAACAAGACACTCTGCCAATGGGAATTTTAGTCCCACGGTTTAAGTTGTTGGCTTGCACCATTACAATTTCAGCAGTCTCCTTTGAATCCATACTAGATCCCAATGAAGACCAAGAACTGGTCATACAGGGTTTAGAGACCTTTAGGTGATGTGTGGTACCTTGACTATCCTCGATCTTGCCTTTGATACCCTTAGGAAGAGTGTTCACCCATTTCTCAACTGACACCTTCTCTAAATTCCTTTGGCCTCCAGAAAGTTCAGCAATGACTGCATCAAAAGCCCTGTTTCCACGGTAGGGAGTTGCTCGATCAAGACTTGCTGATCTGTTGGAAGCTTTACAGTGGTCAAATGGGATCTTTCCTGAAGTCATAGGAGTCTCATCATGATGCTTCTCATCAGAGCTAGTGGTGGTTTCCGAGTCGATGCTTAGCTGCTGTAGATTGGTCAAGATCTCCTCCTCTAGGCTCTTGTAGAGGACTGCTTCCTGAGCAGGACTAAGAGGAGGAGGAGTGAAGAGATAACTTCTCTCAGTTCCTCTATCTTCACCTCCTAAATTTGCTTTAGACTTTTGAGGATCAAGCAGGCTTTGGGAAGATTTACTTGAGCTGATGAGGTTAGACCGCACTGGTAGGACCAAGTGCTGTACCTTTTTGCTCAACGATCTATCAGCTTCTTGTTCAACTTGTCCTCTCTTATTTACATTTAGAATATTTTTTGCTTTTTCCGAGGACTCTTCTTGTGGGATCTTAGCTTGAGTTCTATGTCTGTTAAATTGTGCTTCTGAGATCGCTCCTATCAGCCCTTTAAAAGGAGAAAAGGTGCGGGTGAAATTGCTGTTTTTGGGACCCCCATTGTCCTCTGCCTCCTCAACTGTGATGTTTGGAGGTTTGGGACATGAACGTATATTTTGGAAAGTCCTGCTGGGACTTTCTTGTGAGTCTGCTCTATCCTGATTTTCTCGTCCTTTACCTCCAGCTGTGGAATTTTGTCTCAGTTTGGAAACAAACTGCGATTTGGTCCAGGTTTGGCCCAGATTTTTCTCAGGCACTTGCTGTGGTTGGACCTGATTGAGGGTTCTCTGAAAAACAAGAGGAGTTTGAGCATGCTGTATCTCAAGTTGGGGTGTGGTAGGATGATGGGTGGCCCGTGGAAGACTGCTCGTGAGGCGAGGTACTGGTGGGGTCCGTGTTGCATCTCTGCCTTTCCTACTGTTGGAGTTTGTCTTCAAACTGTCTTTACTGTCAGGACAAGTGTACACATGAGGGGTACCTGGTCTCTCTCTTAATCTGAAAAAACACCCACACACAGACTTGTCAGTACAGTTTATGCTTCCTCAACCGCTGCTAAGAGTATCACATATTTATGGAAACAGATTTTCATGATTAGGTGCATGTTTTTTCAGGGGTAAGAAGAAATGGAGACCTAATGGACATACATTATAACAATTTATTTGCTGGACTACTATGAGTAGTACTTTGTGTCCTCATTTTTGCCTTTGCAATTTCTGTAATACATTTTTAAATGGCTCTGACCACATTTAATGAAGGTTTAAATGCACCAGACACCACTTTTGCTCACCTCAAAATTCAATTTTTTTTTTAATTGAATCTCACTGTAATCTCTCATGTTGGCAATTTCTCCTCCCAAAAAAGTTTATTTTTCCAATTTTATTTTCTCATAATGCCTATTAACATACTTAATAGAGAACTTTGGAAAAAAGTAAAATGCAAGAAATGACAGAGAAATGCAAACTCTCACATAATATGTGTGGACACATGTGAAATAATAGATGCCATGATGGGCAGAGGCCAGTGGGCAAATCTGGCCAGGATGCCGGGGTTAAACCTCTACTCTTTTTCGAAGGACATCTTTGGATTTTGAACGATTACAAAGAGTCAGGATTAATGTCTCATCCGAAAGACGGCGCTCACTGAGCAGTATAGAGTCCTTATGAATATACTGGGGCGTTAGGACCAAGGGCGTAGATTCGCTCTTGATATTGGACATACATCTCTAGAGCTCATGCATTGAACAGCACTAATTCTGTTTCGGGTTTTTAAAAACATGATAAAGTACTTAAAATATAAAATGAACACTTAATAATACAAATAACAATCCCGTCCCATGCTGCAAAAGTCAATTTACATGATTTTACTGCAGTCAGGCTTTGAGGAGGTATGAATGGAGAGAAATTTAGAGAGGTGTGTGACAATTTACTGTTTTATCCCGAGTATTGTTTTTCATAATCATGGAGGCCAAAATCAAAACTGAATTTTAATTAATAGCACAGCCTTGGTTAGTAGTATTATGGTAAACTAGTAGCAAACTTGACTTGGTGCATGTGTAGGTTAAGAGTTGACGGAGCATTACTTTATTTTGAAGTCGATTAAATAATTGGTAGGGACATTTCAGTAATTCGTGGATATTGGTGGGGACATGTCCCCTCCATCCATGCTAATTCTACGCCCTTGGTTAGGACCCATGCAGACCGCAGGTTAAGCGCCCCCTGCTGGTCTCACTAACACAACTTCCAGAGTTGCAGAGAGCTAGCTGCCGGCAGCATAATAAAACAATATGGACATGTAATTTCAGACAGTAATCTTCACTGAAACTGTCTGTCAATTTTGATTAAGATTACATCATAACAGTCTAGCAAGCTAATGTTAAGTTAGCATACATTACTACACAAATAAACCAAGGCACAACACTAACACTGTTCATTTCTTGAATTTTAAATGAATCCTATGGGTCTCTTTTTGTTGTTCTACTAATTTCGTTGCTATAATTCAACAGCCAACATTAAATATGTTGGTCATTAACTGTGAAAGATAGAGACTATGGGAATATGAAATAATAGCATCTATAATTACATTCCTGCAGATTGGTCTTCGCTAAAAGCGTGACATTGATAATGAGATGTTATGATGAAGTGGAACAAGTTTGTTCAATTGCACAAAGGGTGAACTCAGATGCTAATTAAATAAAAAATATCACAGTCTGTCTTTCTCTCTGTCTTGCACAAAAACTCATTGTTATGTTTATGCCTTAGACTCTGGCTGTTGTTTCTGTCAGGTTCTCAAACCTCAGACAACAAGTAATGTGTCTGTGAAAATCCAAGGGTTTAAGTGGATTTCTATCATCCTGCCAGGCAGATCTATGCCCGCAAGAAAGATTTTCTCTTAGACCAATCTGATTTTAACAAGTTCTGACTGTATCTATATATACACAATGACATTTTTGTTTGGAAATTGCAATGTAACAGAAGTAGCTAACAAAACGTCTTCTGTATTATGATGTAGGCCACAGACTTGATACTATCCATCATTTGTGTACTGAATGGAGGCAGATCTGAATGATTTGTCATTTTTAAGAAGTGACAGCTTTTTAGCAAACCTATGAAATTAAAAATTACAAGGTCAAATAAAAAAAATGTAAACCTTTTTTAAATTTCATGCCGACTCAAAATGGATTAGGTACTGCTTAAAGGATTAGTTCACCCAAAAATGAAAATTCTGTTATTAATTTGTCATCCTCAAGTCGTTCAATCCCCTGAGACCTTTGTTCATCTCCGGAACACAAAATAAGAGGTTTTAGATTAAATCTGAGAGCTGCTTCATTCTCCTTAGATGGTCCAGAGACATTCAAAGTCCAGAAAAGGAACCAAAAACACTAGCTATCTTTCCTGTCTTTTTATGCACATTTTGGAATATTGCATTAAAAATGTTTAATGTTAGTTCCAAGATTTTTAAAATGTGCATAAAAAAACGTATGCGCACAAGTAAATAGGAAAAACTTTTATCCTATAGGAAAAATGTGGATAAACTATGATGGAAAAACATTTACCAAATAAATTCCAGCATGCGAATTAAAATGCAATTTGTTTGAACAAATCCTGTAATAACTTAAAAGGGTTGGACAAACCAGTGGACCGACCACATTAAACAACATTTGGGCGTCTGCGCTCCAAAAGATCTCGACATTCATTGCATCTTGTCTTCGTCTTCTGAGGTGCAAATAAATATTATATAAGAAAAAAGGCCCACAGTGGCTTGTACTAATGCAGCAAATTACATTTTTCTTTTTGATATTTGGCTCCAGCTTATCAGGAAGTGACAATTTTGTTCTCTTTGACTCATTCAATTTTGCGCATAAATCTAAATCGCATCTTTGGATGGAGACATAGCTATTATCAAAACATTCCATGTGACTTCAGTGGTTCACCTGTAATCATATGAAACTTTATGAACACTTTTGTGTGCCAAAAAACTGTAAAAACCACTTTGTTTGTCAATGTCTCCTGTATTAGATTAAGATGTACATTTACTAGGGACAATACAATGTTTGCGTGTTGTGCTGCTGACTCTAATGCTAATATGCCACATTGCCCATAGTAAACAAGCACCTTGACAACCTGACATGGAAGAGAACATATTTGTGAATTTAGCCATATTTACAATTTTTTGGTGCACAAAAGTGTTCACGGAGCTTCATCTGGTCACAGTTGAATCACTAATGCTGAGTTCAGACTGCATGATTTTAAAAGTAGTAGTAGCACAGATGTTTTCACACTGCATGACTATCTGGGGCAGCATTCAGTCTCTGCTGTTTACACTGTAGGATATATAGGCAACGGGGTTTCACACTGCATGACTTTACAATAGAAGAATCACAGACAACTTTTTCTCAGTCCACAAACTATGTCTCGCAACCAAACACACACAAGAAGTGACATGGGAACAACGCAAGGTCACATAGTGCATCTTTTTTTATTATCTACATAATGAGAAAGAAAGCTTTAGTGGGGTATAAAATGTACTTATTTTGCTCACCTGGGTTTTGAATGGAATTGCAATTTCCCCTTAACTATTTTCTTTTTCAACCCAGTTGTGGTATTGCTCAGATGACACGCCAAGTATGGGTGCTCCTGACAAATTTCCACTAGTTTTCCCTTCATCTCTTGGGTCCAAATAGACTGAAAAGAAGCACTTTTAACTTCTCCCCCAACCTCCCGCTGGCCTGCAGATACCCATACTAGTGGAAGCTGCTCTTTCATTGGCTATAGGTGATAACACAGATATTATTTTAATCAGAACACATTTCACACGGCATGATTTTGAATCGCAGACAGGTCCAGATATTTAGCATGCCAAATATCTCATGGGTGTCAGCAACTAATTGGCAATTTTCTCAGATGGCATCTTTGATAGTTCACACTGTGTGATTGTTCCTCAAGTTGAACGAGCACCGATTTGCCTGTGATTTCAGGCATTTATTAGCGATTTCTCAAAACCTGTCAGCGAGTCAAAATCGGGGCTAAAATCATGCAGTCTGAACTTGGCATAAAGTCACATGGAATGTTTTGACTGTCTTATTTTCTTCTAAGCTTTTGAATGTGTCAAATCTTTTAGATTTCATCTTAAATACCTTCATTTGTGTTATGGAGATGAACAGAGGTCTCACGGGATTGGAATGACACTAGAGTGATTAACTGATAACAGAATTTTCATTACTTTGTGAACTAACCCTTTGACTCTCTGATAGTCTTTGGTTATTTTAGGCTGAAATTTTTTTATTTTTTTAAATTCATCTGAATGAATTTGAATCATAGAAATGGTCTAAAACTCCTTGAGCAACACTTTAAAACACCAAGAGTGTGAAATAGATACACACATACAAACACACTTGTGGTCTTGAGGGTCAAAATGACCGCCATAGGGAATTAATGGGAAATAGGAAAAAATATGAACATTTAGAGAATATTTTGCTTGCACAGTCAAAAGATGTAGCATGATGCTGACAAAAGTGCACAGGAGTGAAGGGGTAACACTCTAAGGGCTCTATTTTAACTATCTAGGCGCAAAGTCTAAATCGCATGACGCAAAAGCATTAGGGCTTGTCCGATTCCACTTTTGCTGTTTAAGGGACGGAAAAATACACTCTGCACCCTGGTGCATGGTCTAACAGGGTTGTGCTTATTCTCTTAATGAGAACGTGCATTAAAACTATCAGAGCATCATCTCCCATTCCTGTTAAGAGTCAGTTGCAACGCGCCATGGCACATTTACTATTTACAGGGCAGACCTTGTAAGAAGAAAAACTGAACACTTCATTAGCGAGAAAACAGTTAAACAGACCATCTGCAGAGAGGATAAAGAAAAAGCCTCCTCCATTCAGCTTCTTTACTTTCTCTTTATTTTACTTTTACTCTTTAATTTACTCCTTTACTTTCATGGATAAGGAAACGGTGTTGTACGCACTCAAAGATTTGTTTCAAAACTATTTCTAAATTCAGTTCTAATTTTCAGCAAACGATTAAATGAGCAATAGTAACGAAGTGTGGTTAAAAAACAGTTATATCCGACAGGTGGACAAATCTAAACTTGTTTTTATTAAAACAAATATAAATATGCGTATAATAAAAAATACTACTACTAATAATAACATTATACAAATGCAAATTGTCATGAATAAACTGAAAAGAGCCCCCTGACACGGAGGCAGTGGTTTTTATATTTATGTAGAAAATAATAATTTTTGTAACGTTTTAATCCTTTATTTTTTATATGTAAAGATATTTGTGTATTGCTGTACATCCTGTGTGTACGCGTTTTGGACCTGCATAGGTGCATAACTAAGGCACGGTCATTTCAGTTCCTTAAAGTAGAAACGCGCCAACAATGCGCCTTAACACACCTCCTTTTTAGACCAGCACACCCATGAGTCCACAAAGTGGCGCATATGAATTTGCTATTTAAACAACATGGCGCAATACATGAAAATTAGGGTTGTGCTGGCCTGAAAATAGCAACAAAACGCGCAAAACACGTCTTGCACCTTATTGCACCTATGGTGTATGATAGGGCCCTAAGTGTGAAATACACACACACACTTACACACAGCATCATACAAAATGTTAAGGCTTTTGTGTAGTCTCTTTATAGCTCTTTATACAGATTGTACTGTAATCATAATATAAAAATAAACACTTCAAATCAACTTTTCAAACAACAAATATTTGAAACTTGTCAAAAAAGTCTTTTTTTTTAAAGATTGTCTAAATGTAGATTCAAATGCACAATCCCCTAGTAATGTCAAAACAAATAAAACATTCACAAGCAGCTTTGTAGAGATAGTAATAGTAGTTACACCTTATCATTACATTTCTTTACAACCAGATGGTGCTAATCTGCCTTTTGTTTTTGTATAGCAGAGTCTCTATTTTACCTGTAAATTCTGCAATAATTAAAAAATTCTTACAAATAAACATTACATTGTTTTCAATGGGGGAAAATGGATGATAATTGCAGCACAAATATTAATTATTACCACAAAGCCCTCTCAAAATGCTAAATAATATAGAAAAAATATTATTAAACAAAAATAAATGTTACTGATTTTACTAAAAAACACAGAGGATTTTCCCAGTGATGGGTTGCAGCTGGAAAGGCATCCTCTGCATAAAGCATTTGCTGGATAAGTTGTCGGTTCATTCCGCTGTGGCAACCCCATATTGATAAAGGGACTAAGCCGAAAAGAAAATGAATGAATGAACACAGAGGGCAATTTACAGCCGTTTGTCCCTTTTTGACCATGAAAACCACAAGCGTGACGTAACACCAGAGGGTAAACAAACTTTTATTTCATGACTCCCACTGGGTCCTTACTTGTTAGGAGAGGAGCTGGTGTTTCTCCGGCGGGTGGGCTGATGTTCAGGGTCGGGTGAACAGGAGGAGCGTGGAGGAGAAGGCCATCCTTTCTGGCCTCTGTAGGCTGTTGAAGGGGTCCAGAAAACTGACTGTAGGGGAGACTGAGTTCGGCTCAGCATGAGAGTGGTCTGAGATGCACACTGGCCGTCAGGTCGTGGTGAGGTTAAGCGCTCTTTGATTTCGTGGACTGGAGTAACTGGACGAGCTGTCAACTTATGGACTGATAAAAGAAATAAATGGAGGTTTTTCAGGAAACATTGATTTAATTCCTAAAAGAAGTTTGTTTAAAGTGTAGGTGATTTACAGGAGATTCTAAGTAAATAATATGAATGGAGAAAATGTTCTCTCTTCTAGCAGGGTTTATACGGTCATGGAAAACCTAGAAAAGTCATGGAAATTGGTTTAACAAACATCTGGGTTAGTTAATATAGGTAAGTTGTCTGTAATTTTTTTCTGTACTTGGCCAAAAGCATGCTCTCACTTTATTAGTGCTGTGTTTGCATTATCTAAACAGCATTATCTAAATATTATCTAAGTCATTTTACATAAATATAAAAAATAAATATAAACAAAATAGATTGTTGCTTGTTTTATGATATGCTGTATTAAATTTGAACGTTCATTGTTTTTCTTATTTACCACGTATACATAGACATTACATGAAACATTACATTAGGTCATGAAAAATTTATTGAAAGTCCTGGAAAAGTCATGAATTTTAGTAGTAAAAATGTGTATGAAGGGTGGCGCGATGGCACAGTGGGTAGCGCTGTCGCCTCACAGCAAAAAGCTCATTGGTTCGAGCTTCAGCTGGGTCAGTTGGCGTTTCTGTGTGGAGTTTGCATGTTCTCCCCATGGGTTTCCTCCGGGTGCTCCAGTTTCCCCCACAAGTCCATGCGCTATAGGTGAATTGGGTAAGCTAAAAATTGTCCATAGTGTATGTGTGTGAATGAGAGTGTATGGGTGTTTCCCAGTGATGGGTTGCAGCTGGAAGGGCATCCACTGTCTAAAACATATGCTGGATAAGTTGGTGGTTCATTCCGCTGTGGCGACCCCAGATTAATAAAGAGACTAAGCCGAAAAGAAATCGATTGAATGAATTGTGTATGAACTCTGTTCTATTTATACGCCCAACTGAGTCTGATAATATGTTTATCTAATTAAAATAAATGCACACACACACACACACACACACTACTGGTCAAAAGTACAGAACAGTAGGATTTCTAATGTTCTTTAAAGTCTAATTTTTTCACCAAACCTGCATTTATTTGATCCAAAGTACAGCAAAAACAGTACAATTCTGAAATATTTGTATTATTTTAAATAATTGCATACAATTTAAATATATTTTAAAATGTAAATTACTCCTGTGATTTCAAAACTGAATTATTTGAAGTTATTATTATCAATATTTATTAACAGTTGAGTATTTTTCCTCAGGATTCTTTGACAATTAGAAAGAACCATCAGAAGTCATCATTTAATTGGCATTATAATAACATTATACACTAAAGTTATGGAACGTAATATTTTTATTTAGCAAGGATGCTTTAAATTGATCGAAAGTGATGATAAATACATTTATAAAATCAGAAAGGTTTTCCATTCTGTTCTTCCGAACTTTCCATTCATCAAAGAAAGCTGAAGAAAATCTACTCAGCTATTTTAAAAAATATATTCAAATGGAAAACAGTTATTTTAAATTGTAAAAAAATGTTTTATTGTTTTTGCTGTACTTTGGATCAAATAAATGCAGGCTTGGTGAGCAGAAGATACTTCTTTAAAAATGTATAAAATCTTTCTCTTCTAATACCTTTGACCAGTTTAGTAA
Organism: Danio aesculapii; assembly: GCF_903798145.1. Classification (NCBI taxonomy): domain Eukaryota; kingdom Metazoa; phylum Chordata; class Actinopteri; order Cypriniformes; family Danionidae; genus Danio; species Danio aesculapii. Next base: position 62,670,285 of record NC_079439.1, read on the forward strand.
ACCATAATGGAAAGCAACACATTTACAGAGTATCAACACATAAATACACTAGATATCGCATATGGACTCTGAGCATGCGTCAATAGCGCCGCCACATTTGTACAGTGCTCCCAGGACAAATGTCATTCCACCGCACTAGTCAAGACTAAAGCCAATATGATGATGCTGGACGTTATCGCTGTGTACGGGTGTAATAATGAGCAAACAAATAAAACAAATGTTTTTTTGTATGTTACGAACTTACAAAACAAGTATTGATGATAATACAGTCTCTTACGTCCCTGACCATAAGGAAAAGTAGCACCAACTCACACTAAATATTAGGCTTATGCTAGTTTTGTTTAAAAAAATCAGCAAACAATGTAAATGAATAATGACAACAGGATGCTGCGGTGCTAATAACTTGTATTATTGTCGGCTAAGTGAATGATTCTTTCATAACGGAGACTCATTCACAAACGAATTGCTCTCTCCGTTAAAATAAGTGAAAGCAGGAGAGGGGGTGTGTTTCAGGACACGGATTAGATCAAATTTAACAGGGAGGGAGGATAATACATTTCCATGCACACAAACACATGCTCTTTGTCAGCAATGCCCGTGCGGTCACTTATCTATCGATGTAGAAATGTGATGTAAATGTATAATTTTCTTAATTGAAAACATTTTTGCATACTGACCTCCGGGAAAACTCCTGATTTTAGATATATGTATATATGTGTATATATCTCTGGCTCTGGATGGCCAGTCCTCCACTGCATCTTGGTTCCACATTTATTTCAAAGGAGTGCTATCCTGTACTAAAATGGCGGCTATACTGACACGTTCCTTCCAATTGACACCAAAGCCACATCTAATGTAAATATCTATGGTATCAACACAGTCATGTGACTAGAATACCGGCTTCACTTTACCACAGTGCAAGGTGGAGAGACAATATCCAGCTTAATTTAACTGTTTATGTTCCTTATTTCTGTAGTAAATCACACTGCACGATTTAATTTAATAATTTTTCCATAAATCCATCATCTGAAAGAGATGCTCATTTCTTTTATAAATCCTGACAGTATTCTTTTAATGTCCAAAACAGTGCATTTGCATAAATCTAAGTAAATCTGTGTGTTTTGAGAAAATAATAGTCATCCCACAACAGTGTCTCATGATATACTACATTATGCCAAACTGATCTTAAAGGTAAGATAGCTCACCCATAATAATAATAATAATAATAATAATAATAACAACAACAACAACAACAACAATAATAATAATAATAATAATAATAATAATAGATACATGATAAACAACCACAACCCTTTGACTGTTTACATCATTTCTGATGCTAATTTGATGTAGGTGTGTGTTTGTGTGCATGTTCACGTACCGAGAGAAGTGCAGCGGCAGGGATCATGTTTGTCTAGATAGTGCTCCAGGGTGTCCCATCCGCCGCCCACTCGCACCATAACATGATTCCTCAAAATCTACACACACACGCACACACACGCACACACACGCACACACACACAAACAAACACACACACACACACACACACACACACACACACACACACACCTTAATAAAAATTTATGAGCAAATTCCATCTGCAGTTGATTGTGTGTTTGTTTAGAAGCCATTTATCTCAGTTTACGGTATCCTCAAAACAGATACTCTACCATTTCTAGTCAACAAAGCAGTAAAAGACTTATTTCAGTAACACTGATGGATTGACACATTTTCAAGCAAAAACAGGCATGAATAAGAGTACCCAGCGGGCACTTTGATGTCAAAACGACATCAAAAAATACATCAAAAGATGCAAATGGTTTTGATGTCAATTGACTATCTTGATGTAAAAATGACATCACATTCACATCTAATAACGGCACCAAAAACACATCAATAATCGATTACAGGACAGTCCTGTAATTGATTATTGATGTGATGCCAATGTTAGATGTCAATTTGATGTTGTTTTGACATCAAGGTAGTAGGCACACAATATTAGGTTAGATTTAAGTCATGACGTCAGGTGACTAAAATTCTAGCCAGCGTCTAAGGACATTGTTATTTTGACGTCCAATAATTACGTCAAATTACATTAATATTTGGTTGATTTTTAGGTTGCGTTGGAAAGTGACCAAAATCCAACATCGAGCCAACATCTCAAACCAACGTCACATTGACATCAAATACTGACATTTCTTAGTCAGGTGTGGCAACCAAAATCCAATGTCTGATAGACCCCATAGTGGTAACATCCACACAACGTTAAGCTGTAACATAATTAGACGTTGATATTTGGTTGATTTTAGGTTGTGTTGGAAAGTGACCAAAATCCAACATCGAGCCAACATCTCAAACCAACGTCACATTGACATCAAATACTGACATTTTTTCATCAGGTGTGGCAACCAAAATCCAATGTCTGATAGACCCCAAAGTGGTAACATCCACACTACCTCAAGCTGTAACATCATTAGACGTTGATATTTGGTTGATTTTAGGTTGTGTTGGAAAGTGACCAAAATCCTACATCAAGCCAACATCTTAAGCCAACGTCATATTGACGTTAAATACTGATATTTCTTCGTCAGGAATGACAACCAAAATCCAACATCTGATAGACGTCATAGTGGTAACGTCTACATAACGTCAAGCTGTAACATCATTAGACGTTGATATTTGGTTGTTTTTAGGTTGGACGTTGGACACTGACGTCGACCTGACATTGGGTTTTGATGTCACTCAGTTTTTTATTTCCAAACAAAATACAACATCCACACGACATTGGGATACAACGTCAATCTGACATTATGTTGTGCCTGCTGAGTTGACATCAAATCCATTTGCATTTTTTATGTTTTTTTATGTTTTTTTTTTGTTGTTTTGTGAATAAGGTAGTTTACATGCATGGTAGGGATACCAAATCCAGTGTAAACTTTTAGATGAATCAAAGTTTTCTTATTACAATACTTTTTGTGTTGTTATTGTGGTGGTCAACAGGGCATCAATATGTGGATGTCAAATAGACGTCAAGGTTTTGATATCAAATCAATTAGCATTTGGCTTTCAGTGCTTTTAATTTTTGCTTTTAATGCAATGAATTCCTTCCATCAATTCCATTCATGACACAGTTAAACCTTTTGTACTTTCAAGACATGTTTTTGCTTGTTTTTTTGCGAAGTGAGTGAATAATTTAACAATTTTAGCTAGCATATTGTTACAATAACAATTACATAACTATTGTAGATGATACATATTACACACCTCTAGGGCAATATGTTATTTAATTCATATACCCTCATATTTTCTAACAAAATATTTGAACAAATTTTTTATGTGTTTTTTGGCATGTTTTTTATTTTGTTTTGAAATCTGGGTCACTTTAAAAAAATCTGTAAAATCTACGGTAAAAAAACTACAGCTGTGGTGCCACCATTAAAAATACAGTACAAACCGTAAAAGTAATTTAGAATTTTTTATGGTAAACTATCGTATTTCATTCATTTATAGCATTAATACAGCAGTGTTTTGAAGTACTTACATCTACACATCATATCTTTTGTTACACAGACATGTTAACACAACCATAAACATATGGTGATGAGAATGTCATATAATAAAACTCACCACAAACAAAACTTTTCCCAAGCAGAGAAACATGCTAATATATAGAAGATGCTCAGTGTCATTCACACAAATACTAAACACCATCATGGTAACACACTTGAAAATAAAATATTGAAATAAACATTATTAATCAACATTAGATCTAATGTACATCACTGATAGGAAAAAAATCTAAAAAGAACCAGAGCAATGTCAACAAAAAGCATGCAAAGTAAAGTGTCATGCAGGGAATTCTGGAAAAGTGAATTAATGGTTACCATATATATTTCACGAGTTCACACTTGCAATAGTTTCAGAATAAAGCGTATTTGGCGTGCTGTCCGGGGAGAGGGCTCTGAGCTCGGGGAAGACACCCAAACTCGAGTTATTCCTCTTATCAGGAAACAGAGAGGAATAGGGATTCGAGCGAAGTATCTAGCCCGGCCCCAGAACGCTCCCCCCGGGATTGTAATGCTTAAAGAGCCCATATTATACATGAAATAGGGTCATATTTAGGTTGTAAGGGTCTCCAACAACAGTCTAATATGCATGCAAGGTCATAAAACACTTTGATGGTCTTATAACCTGCATTTATTTTTACCTAATTATCCCAACGACTCCCATATGAATCGTTCAGCGATTCATTTGTTCCCAACCCCCTCCTCAGCGCGAAGCTAATCTGCGCTGATTGGACCGATGACAGCCTGCTGCGATTGGTCGACAGTGACAGCCTTCAGCACGAGACAGAGTGAAATGCCCAGCTGGTAATCAACTATATAAAAGTAGTCACAGTGCACACGCGCTTCATAGTGTAAGGCTTTTTTCACACACACACACACACACAACCCTCCTCAGAAGAACTGGGGAGATCGACGCGAGTCTCTCTCTCTCCCTCTCCCTCTCTCTCTCACACACACACAACGCTCCTCAGAAGAACTAGGGAAAGCGACGCGAGTCTCTCTCTCTCTCTCTCTCTCTCTCTCTCTCTCACACACACACACACACACACAACGCTCCTCAGAAAAACTAGGGAAAGCGACGCGAGTCTCTCTCTCTCTCTCTCACACACACACAACGCTCCTCAGAAGAACTAGGGAAAGCGACGCGAGTCTCTCTCTCTCTCTCTCTCTCTCTCTCTCTCCTCTCTCTCACACACACACACACACACACACAACGCTCCTCAGAAGAACTAGGGAAAGTGACACGAGTGTCCTGTCTCCTAGCTTATGATCGATCGCCATAGCAACGACAAACGGCAGTGGAACGCGAGCTCACAAAAGCCTTTAACGTTAAATCCGTAAACAAAGCGGCACGCGTCGCGTTTTTAACGTGGCTTACATGTGATAAGAGAATATAAAGAGTAACCGCGTATACTGTACCAGGTTAACAACTCATCTTTGGGTAGAGACTGTCAATATTATCCATCTGAGCACAGCGTGACTTCATTGGACCGGCGGCGTCTGTGTGTGTGTGTCTAGTGTTTTTTCTGTGTTTGTGGGCGGGGCCGCAGGTTTCAAATCTCCCTGGTTTGCGCGCGTAACTACTGGCGAGGCTTGTGTTTCGTGGCTGCGTCATCGCGAAACACCTAATGACTCGTTATCAAGGCGACTCGTTTGAAGCACTATGAGTCGACTCTTTTATAGATGAATCAATAGTTTTAAACACTGTACACTTACAGATTTAAGCCTTAGCTGGATATTTCACTTCACTTAGAGCTGTGGTACACACTACACGGAAGGGCATTTTCAAAAACCCATAATATGGGCTCTTTAAGAGGTGAGGTGACGGGGTGGTGGAGGGATGCTAAAGTCGTAAGATGCTGCAGGTAAGACAGCTTTGGTATATATAGGGGTTTGGTCAAGAACTGATTGGATAATAGAATAATTGTCAATGACGTATTTGATACTGAACTTCTGCGCGTGCTCCTCCCGAAATTTGTTTATAAAACATCACTAAGGAAACCTACTGTTAACCATATTTACCATATTTTTACTGTAGCATTTTTAGTTTTTTACCATTGAAATCTCTATAGAGCATATAAATTGATCAAATGATAAAAATCAGCTTCATATACCCGCACAAATATGAGCGTGTTGGAGTCTCCCACCCTGTATTTCCCATCCGATACCTTCACCATGGGGAATTGAGATGGGCAACTGCATCGGCTAATCAGAAGCTGCACCTGCAAACACACACAGAAACATTATTTAAATGAGCGGCACACTTCTGATACATTATTCTAAGCAGATGTAACCTGCTACTAGGCTTAAGATGGTATAAAAATTTCTTATTGCGGTTAATTGCAGAAGCTTTTATCACGATATACGGTATTATCACGATATTAACCTAAACTGCAAAAAATGGTTATAAGGCAGTGTTTCTCAACCATGTTCCTGGAAGACCACCAGCACTGCATGTTTTAGATGTTTCCTTTGTCTGTTACACCCATTACAGGTCTTTCAGTCTCCGCTAATGAGCTGATGATCTAAATCAGGTGTGTTTGGTTTAGGAGACATGGAAAATGTGCAGAGCTGGTGGTCCTTCAGGAACGTGGTTAGGAAACACTGATATAGGGAATAAAAATCATTTTTGTACATTGCTTTATCCATATAAACATTCAGGGTAAACAAATCTTTACAAAAATTCTATTACAAAAGGATGATAAAGTAAAATAGATAGCACTTTACAATAATGTCTCATTATTTGGAACATTAAAATCAACAGTGAGAAATTATTTCATTTAATACAATTATTATGTTAATGTTAGTTCAAAAATGATTGAACTTTATTATTAGATATGAGTAGGCCCACACAGAATCTGCACGCACAGATTTCTGCAGATTTTTAGCCAATCATTGAATCTATTTGTTTACTTGTGTAAATGTATGTACATTTATATTTATTCAGTTTTTAAATTAATTTCAGTAATATTATTGACTAATGTGAAAATGCTCATATGATTTATTTACAATACAGTTTGTAAAGTCATATTGTCTGTCTTTTAGTAGATATATTATATGAGAGTTGCTTTGTTTACCAAATAAGTGGATCTAATTGGATTTGCATTGTAACATTAAATAAAAGTTAAAAAGGTATTATTTTTTATTTCATATATTAAGTTTTTAGTTACGATACTCCCAAAAAATATTCTGCATAAATTATTAATAATATAATAATAATATAATAATATTAATAATATAATTTTGCTCAGAAATAGCAAAAAATGTTTGGCCCTTGATATTAGCTCCATTTAATGAAACAATTACAACATTTGATTTTAATAAGATATTATTAGGTATTAACGAAGTAATTAACATCCCCTAAGATTAAATAATGCCATTTTACAAAATGCAGGGTTCCACACAATTCATTTATGTTGTCTCAACACAAATCCATTATGTTAATGTAAATAATTTAAGTATTGAACATAAAACAATTAGGTTTTCTCAAAAAACTCTCCAGAGTTGTGTTGTTTCCGCTTATTTTACATAAGTAGTTTGAACAAGCAGCAACAAGCAACAATTTTTTGATTGTTATGTTAACAAATGGAGCATTATTGCACATTTTTTAACAAACAACAGCCCTATAAATAGAGTATTTTCAATCAATATCTCAGTCATGTCATCACCTGCAGGCAAACAACATCATAAGACGTTATAAGGTTAGATTTAGGTCACCATTGTCTAAGGACAATGTTATTTTGACGTCAAATAATGACGTCAAATGACGTTGATATTTTCTTGATTTTAGGTTGGAAAGTGACCAAAATCCAACGTCGAGTCAACATCTTACACCGTCATATTGACGTCAAATACGGATATTTATTCGTCAGGTATGGCAACCAAAATTCAACATCTGATAAATTTCATAGTGGTAATGTCCACACAACGTCAAGCGGTAACATAATTAGACGTTGATATTGGGTTGTTTTTAGGTTGTGTTGGAAAGTAACCAGAATGCATTGCCAGCCTGACTTTGGGTTCTGACGTCAACCCAATTTTCATTTCCAAACAAATGCAACGTCTCACGATGTTGGGGTACAATGTCAATCTGACATCAAGTTGATTGTCCTCTGCCTGCTGAGATATAATGTGAAAATATTAATGTTTGAATATAAACAGCCTATTAATCCTCAAGCATTTGGTCCTGTGATGAACAACCACTGAAATACAACAATCTGAATATACTTAAAAGATCCTATAACAATTAAAATAATACATAATTATTCACTGTATTTTAAAGTGGCCGTGATAACAATATCATTTATGTTCATTATGACAAAATATTATATTATTGAATATTAGCATATGTTTACCAGCCACTTTGAAATTCTCCATAAATCATAAAAGAGCCACATATCAATCCAAATCTCTCCTCCTATTTCCTATTCCTTCCGCAAATCATTGTAAATGCTAAAAAGAGCCATGAATCTTATAGGAACAGATGGGTGCTCAGCATTGACCCCTGGGGTGTCCTTGTTTCCTTGTTTTTAATCTTGTGTGTTATAGGTGGCAAAGCGTAGAGCTGTTTGGCGGTTCAGTCTCTAAAAGGAGCAAGCGATGAGCTGCTGTTATTGTGCCCTTGAGTAAAGCACTTCATTACTGATAGCTGGTGCCTGTATTAAGTGCACTTGTTTAAGCAAGTGGCTTTGGATTAAAGTATCTGCTAAATGATTCATTACTTACAACATACAAATGCGGCGAGAGATACTGTTTACAAGACTTCAATGGCGATAAAAGTAAGAAATTATAGTTTAAATGCAAAAAATGAACCTTTTTTCAACCTTGTTTTGAATTTGGAGTGGATTGTGAAAAATGTTTTTGTCTTGTTTACTATGATAATGGGGCGGTTCATTCCATTGTTGCGACCCCTCAGTAATAAAGGGACTGCGCCGAAAAGAAAATGAATTAATGACTATGATAATGGGTAACATTCACTTAGAATTGTGTATGTTTTTCATATTTATATGCACGTTTAAACTTTTCAGCTAATTCACAACATCATTCGCCTGTTAGTTAATTTGAATTGTTCTCAGGGAGCATCCTCGTGCATAAGATTAGTAATTTGCATTGTACACGCCCACACTAGCTCCAAATAAGGGCTTTGTGCAAAACTGCACTTGTTCAGAGAAAATTGTCAATGAAGAAGTCAAATTATGAATTAAGAACAAACAACGAAACAAAAGAAAAAGAACTTTGGATTAATGAAGGATGTGGAACATGCTTTAAGTTATGAAAACTGAAAACTTAAGGTAAAATGCACTGCTTTTTTGTTGATTTTACAAAAAAGAGCAAAGCGCTGTTCGATTTATGATGCTAGCCTAGGCAACCACTGTATCAATAGTCTTGATGCTCAGACGCATTTTCTGCAAAGTTCACATATTCCAGCTGCAGGTGAACAGGGCACACAGTCAAATGGTCAAGAAAATTTAATAAATATAAATACTGTTTTAATGTTAGTTACTTTTCATTCTGCCTGTAATAACATATCTACACTGTAAAAAAATATCTGTTTCAAGGTATTAGCCTAATATTTCACATACTTGACTGGAAATGATAAGAACAAGCATGAATGTGGTCAAGATTTTTGTTCTGGAAATCAAGGATTGTTTTGGTCAACCACAAACAAACACTTTTTGTAACTCTGGCAGTTTTTCTTTCAGTCATCTGCTTCTTTTTGTTAACTTTTGGGAGTGTATAGTAGTCTAAATGTAGCTGTAGCAAGTGGGCGGGGCCGAGAGCTGTGGGAACGGGATGACGGCAATAATCACCATATGAGAGCTTCTGTCATTTCAGTTTCATTGTTTACGTTTTGCTCTCCAATATGGCCGGCTGATGCCGTTGCCTTTTAAATAAATATATAAAATACACTGACCTAATATAAAAAAAAAAGTATGAGTAAACACCAATCATCAAGTTCTAGACTAGAGTAAAAGAATTGTTCTCTATGAAATTGTGTTGATCTATTGTCATATGCCCTTTTTTCTTTTCTGTACCACTCAAAGGTAGAAATTAAAATAAAATCATACTGCATATGATTGCAATGACTGGCGAAATACTTTTAAAAATGAAAAAAAGTGTCAAGATTGTTAAAATATAAATACTTAGGAATGCAAGCAACTATATTAGAATGGCCCTGTGCAACTTGTGTTGTATATTTCAACTGTTTGTGTAAGTAAAATAAAAGTCCCGGCACTGTTAGTCTGTGCATTCATGAAATGGTATTAAGGGTGGCTCAGTGGTTAGCACTGTTGCCTCACAGTAAAAAGGCTGTTAGTTCGAGTCCCAGCTGGACCAGTTAGCATTTTAGTGTGGAGTTTGCATGTTCTCTCCATGTTTGCGTGGGTTTTCTCCTGTTTTCGCCATAGTCCAAAAGCATGCGATTTAAGTGAATTGGATTAACTAAATGTTAATATGTATGCCGGAATAGTCGGTGGCTCATTCCGCTGTGGGAACCCTTGATAAATAAGAGACTAATCCGGAGGAAAATGAATTTAGAAAACTGTATTAATGCCACAGTTCATTCTGACTCACCCAGAAAAAGCACACACGAGGAATCAAGATGAATAGAAATGTGAAACTACCATCCATATACCATCTTCTCTGAGGTTAATATTATTGTGTTCGTCGCGACAGCAAGTTATTGTGTTCATCTGTCAAGTCTGACCATTATCTGACAACTAGAGTTTCAGTCTGGAGATATTCAACTCAAAGAACTACACAGAATATATTTTGGCCCTTTTGTCTCATGTTTTATTAATCTTGATTTATTAAAATGGCGCAGTAGTGTGCTTTTTTTCTAGGTGAGTCACTAACAGTGGTGTACAAAGACAAAAGGCCAGGATTTGTTTTTATTAGTTTTTTCTAACTGCTTACACACAAAATCTTTTCATATCACACAATTTCTGAAACCTCTCACTCAAAATGCAAAACTACACAGCAAATCTCTAAAAGCAGAAGCTGTTTCTCAGCCTTGAACCTTGAGCCTTGAACTTGAAGTTTTCAATTGCATAAAATACTACAAACAATTCTCTACCTAAAACACAAACATCTAACAGGAAGTTACTTGCTTTCCTTTTCCTAACACAACCAATCAAAACGCAACACTTATTCACCCGGTCAAACACACACTCCTCAAATGTGCACACATTAATTTCCTAACTGATCACTAACTAATCACTGCTTTACTATAATACAGGCCTATAAATAGGTAAAAGGTGACAGGACACTGGGCTGTTCTGGGCCAAAAAAACTGGTTTGCCACCCATTCACAATTTTGCACCTAACGCATATTCACTTTTTCTAAATCCTAAATTTTACATTTCTCTAAAAAACATAGAGGAATTCTTCTCAGCCTGGCTCTATAAAGTGTATGATGGCCAACTTTATGCCCGCATGACGCTTCTCCAGACAATGGACGCTCCCAACCGCCCATTGTTGTATGCTACTGTATACACCAGTAATGTTTGGCCTAATGAATATTTTCTGTTTCTACATGTGATTGGTGTTTGCAGTGGATCTGTGAGATTACTGTCACTGTAGAACATTATATTGAAATGTAGATATAAGCATGTGGAAGAGCAAAGAGCTTTAGATATAGAACAACCGTGTTTCCATGGTTTATCCAGACATTTACTATTATGAAAGACTTGTTTGCAATCTGATGCAAACGCTTCATTCTGACATGTGTTGATGGCATTTTGAATGCAGTGTTACATTTTGCAGGGGATGTGAGGCTTTTTGCATTTTGTGTGTGCAGTTTTGGGAATAATGTGTAGAGTTTTGAAAAAAGGTGACACTCTTTTGAAAATGTGTGTAAGCATTTGGAATAAACTGTAATACATTAAATTTAGGTTTGTTTTTCACCAAATATTATCATATACCCCTAAAACATGCACTGAAATAAATGATCCATTAGATTTACTACACTCAAAAGAATTATGTTTGCTGTTTGTTCAAACTACTTATTTAAAATGAGCTGAAATAACACAATTCCTGAGGTTTTTTTTGGGGACAACTCAATTGTTTTATGTTCAGTCCACTTAAAGCTTTTGAAACTAAGAAGTTAACTTAATTCCTTTATGTTGTCCCAACACAAATTGAGTGTGGAACCTGGCATTTTTTAAAGTGTACGTTTTTAAGTTAAGTGGTTGAAAACTATTTATATGGACTTAATTTAAACAAACAAATTGAGTTGAACATTACTAAATTTAATCTATTCATTTGAATTCAGCCCATATAAATTGTTTGCAACCACTTACCTTAAAAAAAATGTAGTAAATCAAATGATTTTTTTTTCAGTGTGGAAAATAGCTTGTTACATTCTTTGATACCTCTGTTTTGTTATTTTAAAGCTTATTGCTGGACACAAGCAGGACATTTTATCATTTAGTGGTCCAAAAAAGAATGAAGGCTGAGAAAATAATTATCGAATTTCCTTTTTTAGGTGAACTATCCCTTTAAAACACAGCTGTGTTTACACAACTGGCCTAAACACTTAACCAAATTCATTAAAATTCCCTTTTTAATTAAAATGCAGTGCCCTGAGCACATCAGTAAACATATCTGGATTTAATCTTTGATGCAGCACCATCTCATCCAGGTTCTGGATGTTTATCAAGCTCCTCTGTGATTTGGGATGAGCAGATTCCTCCATCTCCTCGCGAATCTCCTCCTCTATCTCCTGCTCCAGCTGAATGAGGACTGGGGAAGCCATGCCAAAACGAGAGGCCCGTCTGGCCACCTCAAGAAGGCACAGCACAAAATTCTTCTCATTCTTACGCAGGACAAGGTCATCGGTCTCGAACATCAGCACATCTGCAACGGGGGAAGAGCTTATGATGCTAATAGAAAACTTGAATCAGGAGCTATCAAATGTATTACTCTGTACACGCTGCTTGTTCAAACTACTGAGCTGAATCAACACAATTCTTGAGCTTATTGGGGGACAACTTGATTGTTATATGTTCAATTCACTTAAATTTGTACAAACAATTAAGTTAGTTTAATCATTTTGTGTTGCACTGTAAAAATGGAGAGTTCCACCCAATTCATTCATGTTGTCCCAACACAAATCAAGTTAACAACACTTTTGATTTATGTGGATTGAACATAAACAAATTAAGTTATGCCAATGAAATTGTAAGAATTGTGTTTTTTCAGCTCATTTAAAATAAGTAGTTTGAACGAGCAAAAAATATATATTTTGTTTGAGTGTGGAGAACATGAAGGTGTGTTATATTATATTATTATTATATTATATTATATATATTTTGTTTCATGTCATGTCTACCGAAGTTACAGCCATCATGACATACTGTAAAAAGTGATTAGTTACTTAAAGTGAGTAAACCAATTGCCTTAAAAGCAACAAGTTGACTTTACAAAAGTAATGTAGGTAAACTCATTGTAACTTGGAACTGTTAAGTTGACTTAATTTTTATAATTATGCTAATTATACTTACTTTTTAAAAAATAAAGGTAAATTAATCATGGGCGACGCAGTGGCGCAGTGGGTAGCACGTTTGCCTCACAGCAAGAAAGTCACTGGTTTAAGCCTTGGCTGGGTCAGTTGGCGTTTCTGTGTGGAGTTTGCATGTTCTCCCCGTGTTTGCATGGGTTTCCTCCGGGTGCTCCGGTTTCCCCCACAAGTCCAAAGGCATGTGGTATAGGTGAATTGGGTAAGCTACATAGTCCGTAGTGTATGAGTGTGTATGGGTCAAATGAACAAGATTGTTAGTGATGGGTTGTGGCTGGAAGGGAATCGTTGCGTGAAAACGTGTGGAATAAGTTGGCGGTTAATTCCCCGGATTAATAAAGGGACTAAGCTGAAAAGAAAATGAATGAATGAATTAACTAATCCCTGTTTTTCAGTACACCTTATTATATTTGTTTTTTTCCCAGCTTTTCTGTATCTAGAAAAATGACACAGTAAAATAAAATAAAAGTAAAATAAATCTGCTTTTCCAGGCTCCAGTGTGTCTTCGGAATTCAATACAGGCTTTAATTGTAGATTTTACAGACTTAATGAACCACCAAATATGTAATATTGTGATAATTACAGTAATTATTTGAACACAGACGTGCTAAAATAGTCTGACACTGTTAAAAGGGATTAGTTGACTTAAAAAAAGTAAGTACAATTAGCATAATTATAAAAATTAAGTCAACTTAACACTTCCAAGTTACAATGGGTTTACTTCCATTATTTTTGTAAAGTCAACTTGTTGCTTTTAAAGCAATTGGTTAACTCGCTTTAAGTAACTAATCTCATTTTACAGTGCACCCTCACAGAAAAGATTATTTTAGCTGGTTGTTTTAAATGAGATCAATCAACACAATTCTTGAAGATTTTGTTGGGACAACTTAATTATTTCATGTTCAACCGACTTAAATTTGAAAAAAGAAAAAAAAAATTAACTTAATTGATTTGTGTTGGGACAAAATGAAGGACTTGTGTGGAACCCATCATCTTTTATAGTGTTGTGGGATGTAGGATCATGTAAAAAGCAAGTTTTCAGTCCCTGGTTACCGATATTCAGGTAACACTTTACTATATTTTATGTGCTGATATAAGTTAATAACATTAATTTACACGAACTAACAAATAACAATGCATCCACCCAATGTATTAATCTTACATTTTTTACGAATTTGACCACAAATTAACCTTGATTTTACTACAAAACCCCTTGTTTAACCATGGTGTTTGTAGTAAAACTGTGATTTATATAAATGGTAATCAATACACACTAAAGGTTTTACTGTAAACAATGAATGCTTTCGCGAGTCATTTTAAGACGTAAAGTTTGTTAATTAGCAAATGCGCTGTTGTTGTTTTGTCAAACAACATTAATAAAGGTAATTAAATGTTATATATGGGCCAAAACAGTGAAATAATGAAAGAAACCTTTACCGTTACGTTTGGGAAAAGAGAAAACCCGAACAAGCTGGAACTGTAAGCTCACAGCACTATCTAGTGGTCAGTGTCAGAATTGCAAGTGATTTGTCAACAATTTATCAAAAATATAACATAATAATAAACCATACCTGGGATGCCCATTTCCTTTCGGCACCAGTTAATAAAATTCGTCACATTGTCCCGGGCCAGGAATGTTGCTGGATGAGCAGAGCTTACGAAAGTGACTCCAGAAGCCGGCAGCGGGATCTCCGTGGCCCCGAGCCTCTTCAGAAAGTCATCCGCCACTCGGGTCACATTATTGGCGTGAGCACACAGCAGCGCACCTGTCTCCAACATCTCCAGAATAGTGTTTACATCAATGTTAATGTTGTATAAATCTCCCAGCCACTCCGCGAGGTCTTCTTTCATGGCATAGAGATACTCCTCGCTGGATTTAAAAGGCTTGATGCTTTGATTGGATGCGTGCTGAATTCCAGACATGGCTCTGGGTTTATCAAATCAATTTAATCGACTCAAAACTATCGATTTAATGGAGCATTGAAAGGAAATGATAACCTAAAATACGCTAGCATCCTATAATCTTACTGACAACAAAAACGATATCATTTAGTTTAAAATAAAGTAGCATAAAAAGTGAATTTCATCGAGACAAATAGAAAAATAGTGATCAGTAAGTGGAAATTAATGAAAGCATCAGCTGTGCAGTGTTGTGTTGCAAAGTTTCAGCGTTTTTTTATATGTTGTCAGGGTGTGTGAGCGCGGAATCGTCCTTGGTTACCAGATAGCGTCTAAATCCAAACACTCCAGTTAACCGTTTACTGCCCACACGTTTAACTTTCACTATTACTCAACAACAGGAATATTATAACATTAAATAGGGGAGAGTGGGTGCAACAAGACTTATTCCTCCATTCAGGAATGAGCTAGAGTGATAATTGCTCAGAAAATTTCTCATACTGTTTAATCTGTTTTCGTGAAACATTTTTAAATCTCTGTTTTCCTACACTGTAAAACCCAAAAAGTTAAGGTAACTCAATCCATTTGAGGAAACGATTTTAAGTACAAAAACTAATCCTAATGAGTACTGTGAACTTCATCCATTTGAGTAAATGAAGCTATTTGAGCACAGTAACCCAATAAATGAAGAGAACTTAAACCAACTGTACTGTAAAACCCAATAAGTTAAGGCAACTCTAATCATTTGAGGAAACCGATTGCTACAAACCATTTGAGTAAAAAAAAACTAATGTATATGAGTACTGTGAACTTTTTTAAGATGGAGTAATGAGGTATTTAATTAACTCATTACCTTCAACAGTTTTCAAATGAGTAGAATTTCAGTCAATTTTCAACTTTCAGTCAATTTTGAGTTAACTACACTCATTTCATTTGATAAAGTTGACTGTTGGGTTTTACAGTACTACATATTCTCAGTTAGTCCCTCCTTCAATCTGAGAGAAATCAGCCATATGTGACTATTCCTTCAGTATAAAACTAATTTTTAGGTTAAAAAAAATAAAATAAAAAAATTGTTTTATTGCTACAAAATATTTTAGTTAAAAAAAAAACTAATGTATACGAGTACTGTGAACTTTTTTAAGATGGAGTAATGAGGTATTTAATTAACTCATTACCTTCAACACTGAGTTTTCAAATGAGTAGAATTAACTTTCAGTCAATTTTGAGTTAACTACACTCATTTCATGTGATAAAGTTGACTGTTGGCTTTTACAGTGTAGCTTTAAATATGCTTTCAGTGCTCAGCATAATTGAGTACACCCCATTTTAATAATTAATATTTTCATCTGGTTCTCAGTGAATAAAGGAATTGGTGCATTTAAACAAAACAGATTTATTAAACAGATATATTTATTAAAATAATATTTTAGTCTCTAAACATATTGAGAAATGGAAAGAATACAAATAAATTCAAGCAAAATATTGCAAAATTAAAAAAATTTCCTCTTTTTAAAAATTTGTATTTAATATTTTTCTATAACATACACTGTAAAACCCAACAGCCAACTTTATCAAATGAAATGAGTGTAGTTAACTCAAAATTTACTGAAAGTTAATTCTACTCATTTGAAAAGAGTTTTGATCTCAGTGTTGAAGGTGAGTTAATTTAATACCTCATTAACTTAAACGGAGCAAGTTCACAGTACTCATATAGATTCATTTTTTTAAACTCAAATGGTTTGTGTTACCTTAACTTTTTGGGTTGTACAGTGTAGAAAAAGTATAAATGTGAGTGATGGATTTTAGATGCAGTCTTTCTATTATACATCTAACTCATAAAAACAATACAAATATTTGTGTTCTGTTGATGAAATCTTATGTCCTATTTTAATTACTTTAAATATGTATTTTATTTATTAAGAATGTTTTCAATTAAATGCAATCTATTGCTGTCACTTTCCGAGATGTCATATCATCAAAACCTCAAAATTGCATGTAAAAAATAGAGAAAATGTCATGTTTAAAGGAATATAATTGACTTTAATAATATTGTTGTTACAAGAAAATACAGCTTGTAGCGCTTCATATTTATACATTTCATTGAAATGAATAATTCTTTTTTTCATCAAATTAAATAATGTATCTCATAATTAGAACCATTAAACTAAAATTAATTTGTTTTAAATGTGTTAACATATTGCACGATCATTTATATTACACTTTATCAATTATTTTATATATCCTTTATCATAACCAAATTAATTATCTTTGTTCTTCTTCTTTTTCCCTGAATATTCTCTTCTTCTCTTTCTTTGCTGCTGATGACTTCCTCCTCCCTCCCTGCGGCCGGTAAAACTGGGCATCGGGGGCTCAATCTCTCCTGGACGGCCTCCTCTGTCTGGCACACTGCCCATTAAAACCTGCAGAAACAAATCTTTTGAAATCTTTTCTTATGTGAACCATCAAACCGAAATAAACTGGAGCTGCAAAACCTCTGTGATGAGCACCTTGTGAACAGCCGTAGAAGGCCCTGCTTTAACAGGCTTAATACGAGACTCGTCCTCTCTGGCCGCTAACAGCTTAGCAATGGAGACGGAGGACTTTAGAGATGGTGAAAAAGCTGGCATTGATGAAATCACAGCACTGCGTTCCTTGAAGAGGGAAAAAGTAAAGGTAATTATTAACATACTTAACATATTTCTAGGCATATTTAGCTTCTGTACTGATAAGGTGTAAGTTTCAATGTTCAAAACATACTGTACTACACTTTACACTGCTCACCTGAGGTCTAACTATAGAGCATCTAATTTAAGGAAGCTCCAAGTTGCTTATGATGATGCTTTGAGAATTTTACTAAGGAAACCTACATGGGATTGTACAAGTGAAATGTTTGTAAGTGCAGGAGTGATCACTTTTAAAGCACTGTTACGGAATCTTGTGTATAAATTTATCTCCCGATTAATGCTTCCAACAAAAAGACTATTGAGGGTTTATCAAACATAGAGGTTAGTAGTATTGGCTATCAATCAGAGCTGTGGAGACATTGGTATTGCTGTATTTTGTAAATTGTTCTGTTTTTATATGTTATGGAATGTGTTTTTTTTTAGCTTTTCTATTTGAATTGGACTTTGAGTCTGTAATAAAGTAAAAAAAAAAAAAAAATAAAAAAAAAATTAAAAAAAAAAAAAAAAAAAAAAAAAAAAAAATATATATATATATATATATATATATATATATATATATATATATATATATATATATATATATATATATATATATATATATATATATATATATATATATATATATATATATATATATATATATATATATATATATATATATATATATATATATATATATATATATATATATATATATATATATATATATATATACATGACATTAGAATAAATGTATGAAATGTTGCAAAAACCAGATAATGTACATACCTTTTCCCTCTCTCCCCAAGCAAAGGACTGTAGCGTGACATGAAAACGCTTGATCAACATCTGGCGTCGACATTCGTAATCACTACAGAGAGCTCTGTTGATCTCATGAACCTTTTTCTAAGAGTGGAGAAAAAAGTTTCTGTAAAAAAGCTTAGGGTTAGCATTAATGTAATAATCCAGTTCTGGAAGAAAAACATTCATTTTCGCCATGAGAAATAAAGATAAAACTTTGAAGACAGACCTGTTGTAAGAGCATAAGATTTTAAATGATTATTTATTCCTATTGAGTTCCACAAATTAGAGAGCTGCAGTGAGCATAGAGGGTTAAACGAGACCTTTAGCTCCGCCCACTTCCAAGCAATCACTTACTTTAGAAGAGTACAGTAATATTTGGTCAAAAAACCCTGGGATTCATTCACAACCAGGGACGGATTTAACCAATAAGCCAGGTAAGCAGCCGCTTAAGGCCCCGTGAAATCTGGGGCCTCCAATAAATACCTTGAAGTTCCTATAAAGTACACTACCTGACAAAAGACTTGTTATCAATCCCATTTGTAAGAGCAACAAATAATAACTTGACTTCTAGTTGATCATTCGGAAAAGTGGCAGAAGGCAGATTTTTCTGATGAATCATCTGTTGAACTGCATCCCAATCATCACAAATACTGCAGAAGACCTATTGGAACCCGCATGGACCCAAGATTCTCACAGAAAGCAGTCAAGTTTGGTGAAGGAAAAATCATGGTTTGGAGTTACATTCATATGGGGGTGTGTGAGAGATCTGCAGAGTGAATGGCAACATCAACAGCCTGAGTTATCAAGACATTTGTGCTGCACATTACATTACAGACCACAGGAGAAGGCAAATTCTTCAGCAGGATAGCGCTTCTTCTCATACTTCAGCCTCCACCTCAAAGTTCCTGAATGCAAAGAAGGTCAAGGTGCTCCAGGATTGGCCGGCCCAGCATGACTTTACATTCTATATACTGTACATTATTTCTGTTAAGTGACAAGACTTTTGTCTCAGCAAAGTCAGACCTTACTGTCCTAATTAAATAATTAAAAATCAAGGCATGATCATATTTTATTTTGGTAAAATAAGCATAATCGAGAGGCCTTTGCCTTTCATATAAGCCATTTCTTATACCAAATGATCAACTAGAAGTCAAGGTATTATTTTTTGTGTTTTCTACCTTGTTTTGTATGGTGAGGGTCTAACAAATAACATTTTTTACGCAATTATTACATCTCTGCAAATGTATCTCCTCCTCACCCAATCATAGATCTGTCCAACAGCCAAATCATTTAAAGATTTACTTTTAAAAATGAAATGATTATTTATTTATTATTTTTAGTTGTGAATTCATTTTAAGAAAACAAAGTATTTAAAATGTAGAGATTGCATTAAGATACAACTGAAGACTGATAAAGTACAGCAAGTTATTAAAAATAAATAAATAAAAAATACAAAGGGTGAAATTGCTTAGGGCCTCCAAATAACTAAATCCGCCTCCGTTTACAACAAATCAACATTTTTCTCATTTTCTGAACAGAAATTACAATATAGTTTTTAAGTTTCAAAAAGTTACATTTGTTTGTGTGTTTTAGTTTTTCTATCGTTTTTAATTTACTTGTGCCATGCATGATACTTTATAAGTGGTTGTAGTTCTTTTAAAAATACACTATTAAGTACACACTACATAGACACTTTTTGTCTAAATTTTCTAAACTTCTTAGCTTCACACTTAAGTTTGTATTAATGCGATTTACCTTGATAGCTGGTTGTTTCATAGCTTACAACTAGGCCCACATGGAATCCACAGATTTCTGCAGATTGAGTCTATTTTCTATTTGCGTAAATGTGTGTTTTTATTAATTTCAGTAATATTATTGACTAATATGAAAATGCTCGTATGATTTATTTACAGTAGCTTGTAGTAGAGTCTTTTAGTAGCGATATTATATGAGAGACTTGCTTTGTTTACCAAATAAATGGATCTAACTGAATTTGCACTGTAAACATTAAATAAAAGTTAAAAAGTTTTTTTTTTTATTTCATATATTAAGTTATTAGTTATGATACTCCCAAAATCATTTCCCATAAATCTGCAGATTTTTTACAAAACTCTGCACAGAAATAGCAGAAAATGTCCGCAGATTCTGTCTGGCCCTACTTATAACACTATAACAACCACTTATGTGTCCCTATGGCGAAAATGAATATAAAAAAAATTCTTCCAGAAGCAGGCACTTGAGAACTGGACAATTACTAATGTTCTATATTCATACCGCTTGCTCAGAGTTCAGACTGGTCTTCAATAACGCTTCTGGCATTTCACCTTCAGGAAGTGATGTCAGCCGTGACTCTACCTAAAGGAATAACACTTTTGTTACTCAAGAAAGAAAAAATCTCTACTTTTTTTGGGAAATGGGCTCATTTTACAACTCCACTAGAATTAAACAGTTGAGTTTTACCATTTTTGAAACCATTCAGCTAATCTCTGGGTCTGGCAGGAGCACGTTTAGCTTAGCTTAGCATAGATCATTAAATCGGATTAGACCATTAGCATTCTGCAAAAAAAATTCAAAAAAGCTTTTTAACAATTTTTCTATGTAAAGCTTGACTCTTCTGTAGTTACACTGTGTACTAAGACCAACAGATAATGAAAAGCTGCCATTTTCTAGGTTGGTATGTAGGAGTGTGAACCTACACTGGTCTCACGATTCGGTTCGACTGTCAAGCAAACTTACAAGCAGTTGAATTGTGCACAATTATCTGCTTTTTAAATAGTAGGAGTGTTTTATTTACTCACCCTCTCCTCTTTCGCCATAGTATTCTACCGCGACATCGCGCATAGGGGATAAATGACGTCAGTACTTAATAACCGGTTATGATCTATTACTGAACCGATATCGAATTGTCCCCATCTGCATCGCGGTGCACAGAAGAAACAATTAATTTTGACACCCCTATTGGTATGTCTAGGAACTAAACTCTCATACTGGTGTAATAATCAAGGAACTTTAATGCCATACCATGGCCGCAACAGGCAGAATGATATTACGCAGCAAATGAAAATAGTCCCATGCTATGTTCATTTAATAACAGCACAGCTTAATATCATTGTACCTGCTATTTCTTTTTACATACAAACTTTTTTTTAAAGCTAGATGCTAATGGTCTAATCTGATATAATGATTTATGCTAAGCTAAGAGAAGCTAAGCTAAAAGTACTCCTTCCAGACCCAAAGATCAGCTGAATGGATATAAAAGTAGTAAAACTCAACTTAACTATGGGTGACATGTATATTATGCCTATTTCCAAAAAGGTGGAGTGTTATTTTGACTAGACATTCAACAATGAAGTGTTTCTAACCTCAGCACAGGCATCACTCATCTGACAGGATGTTTCTAAATCAAGAACTTTAAAAAGTTCTGCCAGATCCTTTTTTGCTTCTCTCCAATTCGTTTTATCCTCTTCTGCTTGACCGATTTCCTGATGCTCCTCTTCACCACCCCCAATAACAGTCTCCTGTTTCCTTTGCTCTTTGCCTTCTGACTCAGAGTTTTGTTCTGCATCTTCTGGATGACTTTCTCTGTAGGTCAGCATTCGCGCTGCCATCAACTCTGACACCAAATACTCTGTACATTGAAAGATAACAGTATTGCATCATAGAAAACGTTATAAATGGACAGATTGAGATTATTTATCACCTTCCTACCTTACCGGTCACTCTAAACAGCAGAAGTGGGCTAAGATGCTCTGATACAAGTGCATTTTGAGGACAAGACATCTCTTTCAGCACCTCGCGCAACTCCCTGACCAAAATTGCACCCCCAGTGGTCCGTACTGATACAAAAAATACAGAAAAAAAGATGTTTATGCAAAGTTATATCTTATATATTGCAAGATTATTTTAGTAAATGAAAGATAAAACTGTAACTATTGTTATCGGTCATTGTGAAATAAAATGAAACAATTATAATATAATGAAAAACTAAAGCTAAACGAAACTAACAAGTCACTGAAAAATTGAACACTGAAATAAAATAATAATTAGCAAAAATAAATTAAAACGTTACATTTTTAAAACGTAATTAAAAACAGATTTTATAGCTTTTATGGCCAAACGCCCATGATTATATACAAAAGCTTTTCTATATAAACAAAACATAATCTATCTTTTTTTCCATTTGTCAAAAAATGTAGGCATGTTTAACTACATAAAAAGTACAATAAGTAATATCAAAAAGTTTTTCTGAATTTTTCATCATTTTTACTTTTATTCATTGCATTTCCATATGGATTTTTTTTGGTTTGTTCAAACGATTATTTTATTTTTATTATTACTTTATTGTTTTATTTGCACAAAGGATAATGCTGTGCAAACCGTAAACTATAAACCGTAAACTTTGCTTTGGTCAACATTCTACATGTTCTGTTAACTAGAAATATATATATATATATATTTATATGTAATAGAAATGTGATCACAAATTAATAACGAAACTAAAATTAATGTTTTTAATTCCAGGCTTAGAACTAAAGATTAATCTAAACTATTTATTCATTCGTTAATTAATTCAGTCATTCCAGCATGTTTTACGCAGCGCATGCCCTTCCAGCTGCAACCAAGTATTGGGAAACACCCATATACACTCATTTACACTCATACACTATGGCCAATTTAATTTGTTCAATTCACCTATAGCGCATGTCTTTGTACTGTGGGGGAGAACATGCAAACTCTACACAGAAATGCCAACTGACTCAGCCGGGGCTTGAACCAGCGACCATCTTGCTGTGAGGCAACAGTGCTAACCACTGAGCCACCATGCCGCCTTAACCTAAGTTTATATGTGACACATGGAAAAACCTTATTCTGTAATCACAAACAAAAAATGAGGCCTAAATGTGTTAACAGGGGCAGAGATGGGCAGTGTTTTAATTAAATGTATTTAAGACACACATTTAAAGTATTTTGTAATTTGTATAAAGCTGTACCAAAAACAAAATTGTTGATGTAATTTGTACTTAAATACATTGAGAGAATGTGTTTTGTATTTAAAATACTAAATCAAATGTATTTTTAGTCTGAAAATAATACAAGAACTTTGATAACAAGGTTTAATATGATTTCTAAATGTAGATTTTGACAAGATAAAAATAAATCACAGCGCATCCTGTAGGATCAAGGGCTTTCTTAAGGAATGAAGACAGCAGAAGTCAATGATTTATTTGAATTATTTAGTCTGACATGTTTACTGCTCCAAAATATTTTAAATGTTTCTCAAAATAAAATATATTGTGTTCAAAAGGTGGAAAAGTTTTTGTTTTTTACCCAGACATTTAAAAAGAGCATATATTACAGTGGTAATCACAATACAGTTAAACCATGAGGCCGTGATATTTTTATCAAAGGTTATCATACTGTCAGAATCTTATACCAGCCCATGCCTAATACAGACTGTGTATAAAAATGTCAAAGTGCCTTTCATCAAAACAGTTCGTTATGTCTCAAGGGAACATAAACCACAGAAAGAAAATAGATCTTGATCTGTGCATCCATTTTAAAGTCACAGCATCCTAAAGCATATCTGTCCTTAATCTTAAATGAAAAACAAAATATGCAATATGTACGTGTATTTTTGTGAAATTATTTGCAAAACTACTTGCATTTTTATTGCATTCTCTTACCAATATTTTTGTATTAATCAAATACCGCATCCGCTGCATAAAACGTGCTGAATAAGTTGGCGGTTCATTCTGCTGTGGCGACCCCAGATTAATAAAGGGACTGAGCCGAAAAGAAAATGAATAATAAAACAATAATTTTCATCGTATCTATGGCCATATCGAACTTACAGTACATTACTATGAAGGGCAAAACCTGCATAAACAATAAATAAATAAATACACAAATAAATAAATGATGAAATAGGTCCATAATTTCCTGCATAAATATATTAATTATAAATAATAAATGAATAAATTACCATAAGTTAAAAAATATATATTAACGTTTGAAAAAAAAAACGCGGGGGGTGGGGGGGGGTTGGGTGTCAACTTTCAATTAAGCATTTTCTTATTTCCCTAACGTTTGTATAATTTATTTAAATATTTATTATCAGTCTGGACTATTTATTATTTATATATTCATTTATGCAGTAATTTGTGAATTTTTAGTATATATGTATTGATTTATTTTCGTATTTATTTATAATGGTTTATTTTATGCAGGAATTTATGGACTTTTTATCATTTATTTGTGTATTTAATTATATATTGTTTTTGCAGGTTTCATCGTCCATACAATACCTGGAACATCAGTGCAACTGTCTGTTATCTCTGAGACCAGCCAGGTGAGCAGCGGACAAGGTAATTCGTCACATTTACAGTTCTTCAAGCACTCTCTGCTCTCATACCTGTGCGTTAAGGATAAAACAGATGTGGTTATAGTTACCTTGACAATAACATAATGTAGTTTTTAAATAAATGGGTTTACTTATACTCACCCGAGAGCTTTGATTAAAGCGACTGTACCAGTATCTCTCTCCATATTGAGTTCATGCACAATGTTCTGGACTTCCTCGTTCATTCTGTACTGTTGTTGACTACAGAGCAGTCACGCTCTGCAGATAACCGATCGCAACTAGACAAGTTAATCGATCAAGCTGCGCTGTTTACTAACTTATCAGACTACTCCAGCACTAAAATCCACCTAGAATCAAATGTTGCTGTTTTAAAATTGTATTTGTTCATTTTAGGAACTTTTAAAATGTGACAAACGATTTAAAAATTCTCTCTATTACACATATAAGTAACACTACAGCCAAAGCTGCAGCTAGTCATCTTAGCATTAGCAGAAGCCTCAACAGCAGCTAACACGCAACGCTCGCACCATAGATATATACACTAGATGTCGCATACGGACCGAGCATGCGTCAAAAGGGGACATCTAATATAAAGATCTATGAGCCTGCCCATGATAATGAAAGTTGCAGTTTTTAAGTATTGATTTGTTACCCCTTGTTATTGACGTCTTGTGTTTATCACTGTTGACAGCTAGGTAGCATTTTAACTAGCTGTACCCTGATTAAAACTATAATTTGTGGGTTTTCAGGTTATAGTGATTATTCAATAATTTTAATAAAATGGCGGCACGGTGGCTCAGCGGTTAGAACTGTCGCCTAACTGCAAAAAGTCGCTGGTTCGAACCACGCTGGGTCAGTTGGCATTTTTATGTGGAGTTTGCATGTTCTCCCCATGTTGGCGTGGGTTTTTCTCCAGTTTCCCCCAAAGTACAAAAATAGGTCAATGTTTCTCAACCACGTTCTTGGAGGACCACACACACTGCATGTTTTGGATGTCTCTTTTGTCTGTCACACCCATTACAGGTCTTTCAGTATCTGCTAATGAGCTGATGATCTGAATCAGGTGTTTTTGGTTAAGAAGACATGGAAATGTGCAGAGCTGGTGGTCCTCCAGGAACGTGGTTGAGAAACACTGCAGTGAATTGAATGAACTAAATTAGCCGTATTGTACATGATTGTGTGCATTTGAGAGTATATGGGTGTTTCCCAGTACTGGTACAGCTGGTACTGGTACTGGGTGTTACAGCTGGAAGGGCATCCACTGTGTAAAACATATGCTGGTACAGTTGGCGGTTCATTCCGCTGTGGCAGCCCTTGATGAACAAAGGGTCGTAGCTGAAGGAAAATAAATGAATGAATTTGAATAAAATGTCTTGTAAATGAAATTAAAAAGATTAAAGATAAATATTTTAGTCAATTTGAGTAATCTTATTGTGAAATTTTGACGTCATTCTGCAAAGTCTTTGAATAGCAATGACATCATATATGCAAATTTCTCCTAAAGCTGTTTCATCTTGGCGGTTCATTCTGCTGTGGCAACCCCAGATTAATAAAGGGACAAAGCTGAAAAGAAAATGAATGAATGAATGAATGAATGAACTGTTTTATCTCTAAATGGACAGATTGCTTTCTAAACTTATCAGGGTGTTGCACAAATATTTGCTTCTCTAGTACAGCCTACCACAAATTATAATGTACAGATATTGTTATTTTTAACACCTTGATATTGACGTCTTATTGTTGACAGCTAGGCATTTAAGCTAGCTGTACACTGAATAAACTATAATTTGTGGGTTTTTAGGTAAATAATGACTATTCAATAATGTAGTTTTATTTTTGAAAAGAACATTTTGATAAATGGTGGCACGGTGGCTCAGTGGTACTGTAGCCTCACAGCAAGCAGGTCGCTGGTTCGAGTCCTGGCTGGGTCAGTTGGCATTTCTGTGTGGAATTTTTATGTTTTCATGGAGTTTGCATGTTTTCCCCGTGTTCGCATTTCCTCCGGGTGCTCCGGTTTCCCCCACAGTCCAGAGATGCTATGTTTGTCAACCACTTTCCTGTAGGACCACCAACACTGCATGTTTTGGATGTACATAAGTGTAAATTGTATAAAAGTATCATCCGTAATAATTAAGTACATCTCAATTCAATAATTGCTTTATTAGCTTGACAAATGTTACAAATGTATTGCCAAAGCGTTTATAAAGATTACATTAAAAAGACCATATATATATTTAAAAATTCCGCGTGCTCCGGTTTCCCCCACAGTCCAAAGACATGTGGTACAGGCTAATTGGGTAGGCTAAATTGTCCTAGTGTATTAGTGTGTATGAGTGTGTATGGATGTTTCCCATGGATGGGTTGCGGCTGGAAGGGCATCTGCTGCGTAAAAACATGTGCTGGATAAATTGGCGGTTCATTCGCTGTGGCGACCCCGGATTAATAAAGGGACTACGCCGAAAAGAAAATGAATGAACATAATAAATTCTGTAATTAAGTACAGATAAGGATATAGGCTGACAAAAATGTTTTTCATAAAGCCATCGAGAGAATTGATGTTATATTACCCCAGTTGAATATACAAGAGAATGTTTTGTTTATTCTGGAGATTACGCTTTTGACGTTGCTTCGACACGTTGTTTTTATATGAACACCAGAAAAGCTTCTTATCTGTAATGTGATTGGCTAAAGTGGACAGTAGACAGACAGCAGCTTCAGCCAATCAGCTGCAGAAAACGAGACCGCGCAGACTGCGGGGCGGAGGAAGTGGGCAACCTCGGTCACCCTCCATCTTCGATACAACCGTAACGACAATTTGCTTGAGGGGGAAACTGACAAATAAAGGTAAATATTTAGTTGTTTTGCAACCACGAAATAGTATTTTTGTTTAGTAGTAAGTTGAACTAATGTTTGGTGGTTTTAGATTATGCATGCGTGAAGCTGGTGCATTTTGCGCGCAAATCCCTTGCCTCCATAGTGCGCTAGTTATCACGAATGCTAAGTGTGCTATGATGAAATGGGTCGGTGATTGTTTTGCCACTTAAGCGGATTGATTTATTTAATGCATGTTGTTGTGTTCGGTGTATTAAAGGTTAAAGACTCTTGCAGTGCAGTGAAATAGTGTTTTAGATGCAAATAGCTCGTCCTCCGTTAGCGCGTTAGCTCGCATGCTAATATTTACACCGAGTAAAGACGGTCTGTGAGCGCGTACAGTAACCAATCAATGACTTGCTTGTGTTTACTCTGTCTGTTCAGGCGCACAGTTTGGAAGTGAAACTGCTGTAGGGGTGCTTGAACGATGAGCGAGCTCAATGTCAAGAAGCTCAAAGTCAATGAGCTGAAAGAGGAGCTCCAGAAGCGAGGCCTGGACACTCGCGGGCTGAAGGCGGACCTGGCGGACAGATTGCAGGCGGCGCTGGAGGCCGAGGAAGCCGGAGGTGCACCGTCCGACGAGCAGGAGAAAGAAGACTTTGAGGCCGGAGGAGAGCTTGGAGAGGGCAGTGATGATCAGGAGGATGGTACGGTTTGTTTTGGTTGTATTTTAGGACAGCAGTCCAGCCTGTGTTGTTGCAAATGGAGTTGTGCTTCACAGA
This sequence comes from Danio aesculapii, assembly GCF_903798145.1. Lineage (NCBI taxonomy): Eukaryota > Metazoa > Chordata > Actinopteri > Cypriniformes > Danionidae > Danio > Danio aesculapii. The sequence goes on from NC_079439.1 coordinate 62,698,692, forward strand.
GATTAGGAGAGATTACAATTTATTAACATCGCCTGGCAGTGTGTCAAATGGAAGACTCCTTTTGATGTTTTGTAGTACTAATGTTACATTTGTCTGTGAAACACTGCATACATATAAATAAATAGATTACATAAATAGTTAACTATATGTAACAAACATAATTTGATTATTTACACAATTTTTTATTATCTGTTTTGAACTTTTCTTTTCAATGGGTTAAAGTAAAAAATGATTGTTGAAATAAATAAAAACAGCCGCGAAAATGTAAAGAGCTGTAGATGAGAGAATGAAAAGCACATTGACAGATTTTGTTTTAGAAACCACTTAAGTTACAAATAATGGCACTTCTAATTAGTGATACACTTTTCGAAGAGTGGATAAGACTCCTAAAGCCATTCACTGTAAAGTCTGTGGGATGGAGTTTGCAGGTAACAGCATTTGCCACTAAATCTACACGCTTTAAGCGCTAGAGGTTCTTTTTAATCCTTCATTTAATTGTTAGGATGCTGTCAGCCATGCAGGTGGCAGCTATATGTCAAATTTAACACTGCGGACACCTTTGCAAAAGGGCTTGCACTCATGTCCGATGGGCGCATGCCAATTTTTATTTATTTATTTATTTTTGTTTGTTTGTTAGTGTTAATTTTCAATGCAATAAATCTGCTAATATAATACTTGTAGTTACGGTGCACGTAATTCTTGGTGGGTGTGACTAAATTCTGGCTGGTGCGACTACATATTTAAAGTTAGGAGCACCAGTGCTACTAAGCAAAAGTTAATTTCGAGCCCTGTAACTGATTAATATTTTCAGGACTGAAAAAGTTATAGACATGTTTTGCATCTGCTTAATTTCTACATAGAATTTACCGGCGGGGAGCAAGATTTTGATGAAGAGGCCAAGGCACAGCTTGACGATGGAAACAGCACAGATCTCTTCCAAGGTGGATTTGATGATCAGGAAAATGAGAGCAACGGGGACAGCACTGAGGCCCCTATACCTGCTTTTGGATCATCTGATGTAGTGCCAGAGCAGAAAAAGCAGTTCCAGGAGCCTAAGGCCAGGCAGGAGTACCAGGATGATGAGGTGAAACAGGAGTTCGAGGAGTCTCCCACACATCCAGAGCCACAGGAGGAGCAGAACTTCGAAGAGCCAAAATCCCGGCAGATCCCAGAGGGAGACTCTAATAAACGCAGCCAGCAGGAAAATTCTGGTAAGCCTGGTTATTATGATGAATATATATTGTATGGACATATATAAAAGTCAGTAATTTCATATTCTGCTCTTGTTTATATCTTGATGTCATAAAATGCATTGTTTGTGGTAATATTTTTTCATAATTTATATGAGTGCAGCATTACACGGCATCCAGACAGAAACATGAATAATATCATCGTGAGAGAGTAGCATTCTTGAAAGTGCAACGTTTATATTTTGTTCAGCCATATTAGTTATTTTTATGTTGCACCTGTGATGGTTGTTTTTTTGAAAAGTGTTTTATATTTATCCATATTTTACATCACATATCATCACATATGAATGGTTAAATAAATAACGATATACATTATAATGTACACAGAAATAGTTCACAATTGGCCTGTAACTTTTTTCCTTTTTCCAACGTTTTTCAGGACGTTATGACATGAAGTCCGAGTATAAGGCTGATGAGGATGCACCGCAGCAGGCTGAGCGGTCCAGCGAGTGGGATGCACAGGCCAAATCAGAGGATGACCGACACAGCTCACACAGTCGTAAAAGATCCTATGATGAGAGTCGAGGATATGGTTACTATGAGCACCGCGAAGAAAGAAGGTCAGTTCGGTGTGCTTGGATTTACTTTTTTTTTTTTTTCTTTTTTGTATTGCTCAATCTGACTGTTGTCTTTGGTTGTTATAGGGGAAGATCACCTCAGCCCCCAGCTGAAGAAGAGGAGGAAGACATTGATGATAAGCTTGTTGTCATTGACACCTGTGAGTATAAGTTGTTTTGTTTTTGTTAACAACCTTTATTTGCAGAGCTGTTTTTTGTGTGTGTTAGAGATGCTATTAATCCTATTTCACACTTTCTATTTAAAAATACTAGTGTGCGCAATGTTTGTGTCCACACAATGAAGCATTGACTGTTGCTATGAGAGAGCAGAGTGTAAATATCCAAGGATGTCAAAGCCCTGTTTGCACTATGTAGCAAAATCTGTTTTCATCAATCCCATCACAGGTGTAAACAGAGTTTAAGCATGTACTCACACTAGGCATAGTTGCCTTGAACTGAGCGCAACTTCTGTCAAGTTTGCATTAAGATTTGCTTTTAAGATACAAAATTAATTGCTGAAGCCAATTATTAAACCTAAGCTGTTAAAATGGTTTCGTTAACAGGTATAATAACAAAAAAAATACATGGTGTGTTGCTTTGTTGTATATACAGGTTGAAAGTAAATAAATGTTTTAAACAAATGGCAAAAGGATAATAAAATGCAATTGATATCACACGTCTGTTTAGTTTTCAAAAGGGAGTAAAAGCCATATTATAGATGTATGTTAAAGTTATTAAAAATACAAGCTTTTTTTAACTTCAGTGCTTTCCACACAGACTTTACTTGGGCGGGCAAGATTCTGGTTTTACTTTCGCTTTCTGAAGTTGTTATTTGTATGCACTTTTGAATAACCTTTTCACTGCTGACTGCACATGCACAGCTGCGAGAGAAACATTAAATGATTAATCATTTAATAAATAACTCAGATAAACGTTGCTATATATTCGGAAAGAACAAAATATACTGTCTGCAAGATGTTTGTACACCATTAGAAATGGCTAATCAGCTAATTTGCCTTATTTAAATAATCTTTAATTTTTTTCAAGTAATTATTGTAATCTTTTGTAATATTGTCTTTTTTTTTATTCCTTCTGTTATTTATTTTTCTTTTGCTGTATATGTGATTAATTTAATGATGTTAATGTATTACATACTTTATACATCTCTAAAATGCCTTGGCAATACTGAACTAAATGTCATGCCAATAAAGCAACTTGAGAGAGAGAGAGAGAAGCCTTTACCTGTTAGTGGGTACACATGGCTCCTAAATAGCATAAAAGTAAGAGAAATTGTGGATTTCTTTTATTTCAACAATCTTTTTTTAAAATAACTTTAACCCAAGAACAAAGGGTGTATAACAGTGTCATAATAAAAATATAGTTAAATAAATCACATTCGTTTTGTTTGTTGCATGTAGTTGACCATTTATGTGCTGTGGGTAAAAGGTGTGTTTCAATCCGGCTTCCACCGCAGGTATATTTCAAGCCTGTGGGAAGCACTGAACTCCATTTAATTAAAAAAATGATGACATTGATCTTAATGTGTTATTAGGCATAACTAAAAATATAACATCATGCATGTAGTAAATGCTTTTTTAGTTGTTAAATGGTCTTTAACAGATTTAACAGATGTTAAATGGACAAAAGGCTTATAAATTATCACAATTTAGGTGTCCTAGATTAACATGTAAAAATGTTAATGTTTGAAAAGAAATTGCTTATTGAGTCTTCAAGCATTTGATGCTGTGAACAACCACTGTGAATACAGCACCCTGGATATTCTTATAAGGCACTCTAAAAGATTAAATAATAAAAAGTCTCTGACACTCAGCACTGTCACAGTATATTTTTGAACAAATCCAGGGCTTTAATTGTATTTGAATTAACAAGCAATTTTGCAGCAAGTATCAGAAGGTTTGCAGGTTGCAGCTGAAATTTATTTGAGGATTTTGCAACTTAATTAACCAATTGTGTTTCCTATTTATTGCTAAGCTGAGAATTAAAGCTGCGGTCACACGAGTTTGTGCTTGTTTCTGTCATACGGCACTGTGAAAAGAGACAGGATAAGAGCAATGTTGATGAAGCGAGTGATTGCTCCATATTTTACATTTCTGTACGAGAGGTCATGTGTTTATCTTCTATTGGTTATCAATCATGTGATGCAATTTTGCAGGTCAGAGTTCACAAAGCTTGACCTTTTGAACGCATCAACATGCGAAATTTCACACGTGTTTTCATTTCCTGTCTGACGCATACGTATGAATGGAAGTCTGTGGTACGAAAAGTGTTGTGTGACAGCAGCAGAATTCTGAACCCAAAAGGATCTTGTTTTTTGATGTCGTGTTTTGATTTGATTGCTTTCAAAGTGTTAACTTGTGTGCTCAGATGCTTTCAATCAATCACAAAAAGCCACAGACTCTTTGCTTCAAATCTAATATATAAAAGTCCTAGTTGCCATCCACTTTCCTTTTGTTCACTTCACGTCCTGCTGTTGCTTGTACTATATCCAGCATTTTGTTGACATCACAGGATGGCTCATCATAGATTGGCTTTTTTGTTTCCAGACAACTGCGACCTGCACTTCAAAGTGGCTCGTGACCGATACAGTGGTTACCCTCTGACTATTGAGGGATTTGCTTACCTGTGGGCAGGTGCTCGCGCGACTTATGGTGTTAACAAAGGACGTGTCTGCTTTGAAATGAAGGTAACAAAGACACTTTAACTATGAGTGTTGTAAAATACTGCTATTTTCGATTGTCTCAGTCACAAAGATCTCTCTCGTGTCATTTCACTTGTTTAGATAAATGAGGAAATTCCAGTAAAGCACCTTCCTAGCTCTGAGCCTGACCCTCATGTGGTGAGAATCGGATGGTCCCTAGATACATGCAACACTCAGCTTGGTAAACAACCCTTCAGGCATTTCTTTAGTATGATTGGTGGATTTTGTTGGAAAGTGTGAGGTTTGTGTTTTATTGTGCATTAACATTGCATTACTTTATATTACAGGTGAAGAACCCTTCTCATTTGGCTATGGAGGAACTGGCAAGAAGTCTTGCAACTGTAAATTTGAGGACTATGGGGAAAAGTTCACTGAAAGTGATATCCTTGGCTGCTATATTGTAATTATGTTTTTATTTACGTCACACACAGAACGTCCTTATAAGGGTTCAAATGCTATTGTTAACCAAATCTCTTTTCCAACATGTCTGTAGGACTTTGAAAGCAGCGAGGAAGTAGAGATTGCATTCTCCAAGAATGGCAAGAGTCTGGGCCCATGTTATCGCGTCTCTCGAGAGGAACTGGCTGGACGTGCTCTTTTTCCACACGTGTTGGTGAAGAACTGTGCCGTGGAATTCAACTTTGGACAGAGGGAGGAGCCCTATTTCCCACCACCAGAGGGCTACACATACCTTCAGGATATTTCCCTGGAGGACAGAGTCAGAGGCTCAGTGGGACCTGCCAACAAAACTGACTGCGAGGTCTGACTTTTTGAGATAAATATTTACTAGGGTTGTCCTGATACTCAAATGTCGGTGCCAATTGGTGCCAACATTCATTTTCTGCTAGCATTTAAGCGCTGTTGAGTGTGTTCTCAAACACTGTTGATTTGGCATTGTGTTCATGTGCTCAACTGAAATTACTCTGATTTTCGTGAAGGTCATCAGTTCACTGCACTTCACCGATGTTTGCTGAGTCCAAACACAGTTACAGGGACAGTGGAGAATTTTAAAGCTGCGAAGATCAGCTGGTCTGTCTATGAGCTGACATGCGCACGATTCAGTGTTGAATCGACTGATCTTCGTGGCTTTAAAACGCTCCAGTCTCTGTATCTGTGTTTAGACTCTGTAAACAGCGGTGAACTGATTACCATCATGGCCAATCACTCATTTTGGTTAAGCATGTGAACACAATGGCAAATCAGCGCTATTTAAGAACTATCTTAAATGTTAGCAGGTTTCAGAATTGGAATTCAGTATTGTGACAACTATTCACTATGCACAGTGGTCACGTTTGCAGATGTGGCTGAATTTTTATAGCTATAATATAACTCTGTGAAGGCTATAAATTTAGAAATATTTGCTGGGAAATTTTGTCATTGCTTGATTAATGTTAAAAAATAACAAATTGCAAGAGGCCTAATATATTTCAACCAGCACTGTACTGATTGCATTATAACATGTAATGTTTTGTGCATCACAAAGTCAAATATTAACATTTACTATGACAGAAAATCAAATGTTGATGATGGTGATACTTTGCAAGTAAAATATTGCCTCTGTTATTGTTTCTCTCTTCTCAGATCCTAATGATGGTTGGTCTGCCTGGTAGTGGAAAAACTACTTGGGCCTTAAAATATGCAAAAGAGAACCCTGAAAAGAAGTTTAACATCCTGGGCACCAATGCTATCATGGAAAAAATGAAGGTATGGGGGTTTAATATTTCTATTATTATTATAATTGTGTATATCTATATATTCAGGGTTCGTACAGGTGCTGGAAATCCTGGAAAATGCTTGATTTTTTTTTTTTAATATAGTGTTTTCAAGGTTAGAAAAGTGCTTGGATTTTGGACAAAGTGCTTGAACCTGCTTGAAATTGAAATTACAGGACTCGAAATCACGACCGCTTATGTGCCCAAAATTTTATCTATACGAGCTTCACGCAGAATGCATATTTGCACTTAAAAACGGCAAAAGCAGCGCTCAGGAACAGTTTTAAACAGTCGTCATGTCAACTTGCTGCAGTAAACAAAGCCCACAATGCCCGCCCCACTGCTCTTCTGATTGGCCCACTGCTTGCAATGAATGGGAATGGATAATATAAGCTGTCAATCAGTTCAGATGACAGAGAGATACTGCCGCGAAAATGTAAAGGTCTGGTTCAGAGAGAATGAAAATAACACTGACAGATTTAGTTTTCCACCTATTGTGGAAATTGTGGCTAGTGAAAATGGCGAGTGACTAGTAACGTTGGAAAAAGTTAATGTCAAGCCCTGGTTACTATTATTAAGATGACATATGCAAATATTAAGTTATTTATATGTCAATATCTACCTACCTACCATGTTTGGTCTACTCCTGGATAAGCTAGTTATTATTTTTGCACCATATTTTGTTCAGTGCAGTTTCATTTTTGCACTATTTTCATTGCAGATTTTTTTCCTAAACTCAATAGTCTAAAGGGCACTTCCTTGCCAATTTAAGTGATTGATTGTGTGATTTATGCCATGCCAAGTGAGGGCTGCTCAAGATAAGCAGAAGAAAAAATGAACAATAAATGCTCCTATTTTACACAATTAACGTTAAAGTGTTTATTGAAATTGTATTCATCTCTCTGGTTATTATTTGTCATTTATATATAGGTTATATAAAATGCCAAGACTACTTACAGAGAGGTGATACCTTTTGAACCATTAAACATGTTTTCCTTTAACACCTTAACTGTCACACTTTGACAGGTGGGGCGTTTGCATACATTTACAACAGTACCTTAGTCCTAACCTAAAGTAATATTGACAGTAATAAAAAGTAATATTGATGAAAGCTCTGCATCACGGTGGCGCAGTGGATAGCACGTTCACCTCACAGCAAGAAGGTTGCTGGTTCAGTTCCGGGCTGGGTCAGTTGGCATTTCTGTGTGGTTAGCATGTTCTCCGGGTTTCCTCCGGGTGCTCCGGTTTTCTTTCACAGTCCAAAGACATGCACTATAGGTGAATTGAATAAACTAAATTGGACATAGTGTATCTGTGCGAATGCAAGAGTGTATGGGTGTTGGGTTGCGGCTGGAAGGGCATCCGTTGTGCAAAACATATGCTGGATAAGTTGGTGGTTCATTCCGCTGTGCCGACTCCTGGTTAACAGACTAAGCTGAAAAGAAAATGAATGAATGAATTGATGAAAGCTTACAAACTATGGTTTCCATATTTGGTGACTGATTTTCAAAACAGTTGACATAGGAACAGTTCATTAATTTGCAGCAAGGATATTCTCAGGCTCATAAGGATTCAATTTGTTGCATGAATTTTGAATAGCAATGCACATGAAATATTATGAACGCCTGGTCTTGAAAGTTTGGTACTACACTTAAACAAAATCTAACTATTAGCTTATTTTTGAGATATCAACTTCAGGTAAAAAGAGACCAAACTTAAAAAGATACTTCATCAAAAGATACATTCACTTTTTTTTTTACCATTCTTGAGTGAACTATCCCAATAAATCTATGCTCAAGTATTCAACAATTTAAGTTTAAATGTCATATTGTGTTTTGTAAAATAGCACAAACTATAGATTTAAATGTGGAAAAGTACATACAGCAAATATAAACGTAATTTACTGCGGTTGTTAGGTGCTGGAAAAGCATAAAATGCACTTTGAAGGTGCTTAAAAAGTGCTGGAATTTGAAGTTGGAAAAAGTGTAAGACACTAGTATGACCATAGGAATACTATTTGGTATTCGGTATTCCTCTTTGTTATAACTTACTAATAAGCTTTAGATGATTAACCCCATCAAAAACTATAGAGGCATCAATAAAACCAATTTATAACTGTATAATTTTGCCTTTTTTTTAATAATTATTTTTTAGGGGTTTTCACCTTTATTAGATAGGACAGTAAAGAGTATTGACAGGAAAGCATGGGAAGCAGAGAGAGGGAAACGATCGGCATAGGACCGCGAGGCGGGAATCGAACTTGGGTTGCCGCGAGCGCCAGAGTGCATGTGTCGACGCACTAACCACTACACCACTGGCGCCGACGAATTTAGCCTTTTATACAGTTTTACTCCTTTAACGCATATATACATAAATCAGTGCTGTGATGTGACTTAAAACCAAATTGATTATCAGTGGTCCCCAGAAATGCACCTAATCTATCTAATTCCTTCCAAAACCTTTGACACCACACTCGTCAATGCAATTGGTCTATAATTATCCATACTTCCTACCTTTCCAGCCTTATCCTTAATAACAGGCAACAAGGTTACAGACAGCATAGACTCAGGCAACAATCCGTGTAATAATTACCGTTCTTTAGCCATTTTATTATTTTATTCTTTATTTTATCATCATGCAGAATTTTAAAATTGTGACACCCTAATTATTATAGCAACTATGCATGATAAAATAATCCCCTTTAAGGAACTGCAATGAGCAAATATACCAATGCATTATTCAGGCTACCAGGAAGTCATATTTAAAGATATGTTCCAACCAAGTTCCAACGTTTACTGTCCTGTTTCTGTCAGGTCATGGGACTTCGTCGGCAGCGCAACTATGCAGGACGCTGGGATGTACTTATCCAACAGGCCACACAGTGTCTCAACAGGCTCATCCAGATTGCTGCCCGCAAGAAGCGCAACTACATCCTGGACCAGGTAATGCTGTACTTGCTTGCCTTTGTGCTGTGCTCACAGCTAAAAACCCTTCCCCGTCCTTCTCAACCTTCCCCCCAGAAAACCCACATTCACTGATGCACATGTTCATTAATGCACTTCTGCTCTCTCTGTAGCCTAGTTTAAAGCATTGGTTAGCCTATTGTGCTCCTGAAGACTTGTTTTTTTTCCAGTCTTTATTTCTTTGTCCTGAACATGTTGCTGAATTATGATTTGTTTTTGTTTTGCCTAAACTTAAAAAAAGCAAGCAGAGTAAGAATGCAGTATAGTATGTTGTCGCAATGAATATTTTTGACCATGTATTGCCTTGTTGTAAAGAGATCTTTGCCACACTGTACAAGTAGTCCATGTCATTAGTAAGATGTTGAAAAACAAGTAATCACTGCCTGGTGAGTAAGAAAACACCTTCTGTTGCTATTGTAACCGTAAAGACTATGATTACTTTTCATTAGATAAACTTGGAACTTTACATGAATGTTGTTTTTAAAAATGAATAGCAGGTAAGTGAACTAACCTGCTTCAAGTTTGTAGGTGGACAGTTCCAGAGGTTATAAGGTAGGTCAGGTCAAAGGACATGCTAATGGGTACTTGAGGATACGTGAGTATGGACTGGTAGGTACTGAATGTTGTCTGCGTCGGTCACGCTGGTCGTTTGAGCAGTGGGTAAGTGAAGGTAAGAAAAGGGGACCCAGGCAGTGCATGTTAAAAATACAGAAATGAGGTATAATTAGGGTTATCAGAAGTGTAAGGTGATGTTCACATATCGCGTCTTTTCACGTTCAAGTCAATCTTTATTTATAAAGCTCTTTTAAGCAAGTGTTTGCCAAAGTGCTGTACAAGCATGTAGCATTAAATACAAAGGACAAATAGGGTGGACTCTCATATGGTGTTAAGAGCCAAAAAGTAGAACTGAGTTTTATGACCAGATTTAAAAACAGAAAGGCTTTTGGGCTGCCTAACATGGAGAGGTGAATTTTTTCAAAGACAAATCGAGATGTGCAGCATGTGCGCAGAAATAGGGAGAGACCACAGGCCCCAGTATACTTCAAATGAAGTTCCTTTTTGTTTGAGGGCATAAAGAAATTCGTAAAGACTGAGTGATAGAATACTGTGTCCGAACCTTTCGACAACCCCGTAGGCACCAGTAGGCAGGGTTTTAAATGTGTTCTGATTGAGTACTGCTAAACACAACAACAGTGGCGGATGAGAGAGAATAACAGTTTCACAAACATCTAGCAAACAGCCTTCTCCGGCAAACGGTGGCACATATCATTGCTTTATATTTGCGTAGACAAACACAAAATGGAACAATGTTTAGAGCTTTATCAGAGGTGGCACGATGCAGTTGTTCTTCTTGTCTGATGCGTGAAACCTGCGAGGAATCTTTCTGGTGCGAATGCATCTGACTAGCTCTGCTGCTCAACCCTCCAGCATATTATCGTTGCTAATTTGGTGTTATGGTGGATATTTTCCTCCTGTCTGAAGGCTGATTTATACTTCTGCGCCAAGCATACATGTATGTTTCGGCACAGCCTTTGCGCGGTCGCATTGCCTTCGTCGTGGCTGACACTGATGCGCACCACTCATAAAATGTAACTACACATCGTAACGACACGTAGCACAAGCCTTGTGATGGGTCGGTTTGGTAGCTGTGACCAGTGTGGGTGGGACAAAGAGCCGTGCAAACTTAAAGCGAGTGCTGTGTTGAGTCCTGTGAAGTCGCTCTAGATAAAATTAGTTGTTTTATGTTTAACTTATGATTAATGTTGTTGCACGTCTGCCGGTTTCCGCCTCTGAATGAGCAAATGAGTTTTTGATACTTGTACATTTCGTTCAGAAAACACAAAACACCCACAAAGAAACTTGACACAGAGGAACATAAAAATTTGCTGACAGCTAGCGTTTCTGAAGTGTTATTGCAGAGCAACAGATATATAAATGCACGACTACGCACAAGGCAGGCGCCATGGGTCACGCCAATCACTCAATGCAGAAGTCTAAATCTGCCTTAACTATGTACTGCAAGAATAAAAAGCACATAAATGAAGGCAGAGCTCCATGACACACCCACCGACTGCTTGATCATCATGGACCAACGGTAGCTCAACAGCAGTGGTGGTTCTAGGGGGGGCCCCCCTTAATTTGGACTCGTATTTTTGTGTCAAAAAGCCACAGAGAAGCGAGATCAGCCTTCAGTGGCAGACTGCAGAGATATGACTCGCATTCTCTCGGTCTCGCGCGAACTTGCATTGTTCAGAAGTTAAACCCCAAATTGACATCGGTAATAAAAAGATTAAACTTCAGTCATGTTCATGTTGTGAAAAATGTCCACTGTTGATTATATTAGACTTTTGTTTTCAATAGCGATGTTTAAACTTTTAATTGAGAAATTGAGTGTACATAGTTTTACATTAGGAAATGCAGTCTTGAATTTACAAACAGTTGGAAAGTACCGGAGAACAGATGTAACACATTGATCAAATTTTTCGCTCGTGTGAAAGTAATATTCAACTCGTTTAGTTTTTCCTTCATTCGTTTTTTTTGTTTTCAGTAGTGGCACAAAGCTTGAGTCTTCAACACATGATTTTTTACAACACGTTTTTTTTAAACATAATAGTTTAACTAACTGATTTCTAACTACTTTTTTATCTTTCCCATGGTGACAGTCAGTGCATAATATTTTACTAGTTATTTTGCAAGATAGTTGTATAAGGTCCCTTTATGTATTTTATAGACTTCGGTTCAGATTAAAGTGTCATTTAAAGACTTCACTCGGTTATGTTAACTAGGACAGTTAGAATAATTAGTCAAGTCATTGTATAACTGGTTTGTTGTGTAGACAATCAAAAAATACACAGTAAAATATTTCTTAAGGAGGCTAATAATACTTAAAAAAAAATTATTATTATTAAAAAAACTGCTTTTATTTAAGAAATAAACAATTTGAAATAAGACTTATTATGACTCCATAAGAATTTGTTTTATCGGAAATACTGTGAAAATTTCCTTGGTTTGTTAAAGATCACTTGGAAAACATTATTTTAAATTAATGGGAGGGCAAACAAATATTGACTTTCAACTATATCTGTTAGTTTACAGGTGCAAAAAATGTGCCTTGATATACTTGAATGTTAGAAATGTGTTATCCTGCTACAATACAAAGTTACTTGTCAAATAAATTAACAAGAAAGATTATTTTGAGTTTAAGTTATTTAATTAGCTTGTTTATGAAGACTGCAGAGTGATGCATGGAAAAAAAGTGACTTTGAATAATTAAGTAGTTTGTGATGTATATTAAAGTGTGCCCCCTAAAAGTACAAGTGGCCCCTACCCAGCCCCCTCCCAGTTACTCTGGTCTAGAACGGCCACTGCTCAACTGTGTCTAGGAACAAAATTAGCTCACCCAATAAGTTTGCTTTAGTAAGCTGTTTCGAACTTCTGAAACAAACTCAAACTGAGCAATTTTAGTTCTTTTTCGATTTAGTTTGAAGTATACTGGGGCCTTACAGCACGGCGAGTTGAAAAGATCTCAACTTTTGAGAATGCGTCAGTAACAATAGCCTAGTGGTTAATATCTCAACATGTAGCACAGTGGTGCTCACAGCAACCCGAGTTCGATTTCTGGCTCAACGGCTTTTGCCGATCCTTGCCCTTTTTCTGCTCCCCACGCGTTTCTGTCTTTATTTTCTACTATCTTATAATAAAAAATAAATATAAAATTGAGAATGCCGCAAATGCACCATTTCACGTAACAAGAACCGACTGAACCGAATCTGTTTCACACTTCGTATGGATCAAACAGATTTCAATAATAACAGTAAACTGATTACCTCAGGCAAATGCAGAGCACCAAAACACTGCGGCACTTTTATTTATTAACTTTTTTTATGAATAAAACTTGTATCAGAGCTACAGCAGGGGTTTGTCAATGGTGGTTACTGACACTTATGGTTGACTAGCAATGACGTGGCTCACTAGCTCAGAAGCGCAATAAAATTGATGAAGGAAGCGGCGTGCCTCACATTTTCCATGCGGTTTTAGACCTGATATGTGAACTAAGTTTAGCCTCAAGTAGTCAGGACTGTACGTCCTAGAACGCCTTTCATTATTGATTTGATTAAAATCAATTGACTTTAGTTTCTGTTTGACCAGCAGTTTGGTTTCAGAGTAAACAAAAGGCTGCAAAATTAAGATGTCAAATCCTGAATTCATTTATTGTTTAGTTAGTTTTTTTTAATTTAAGACTTGGATCTTGAGTAGTGCCATGAGACAATTGTACCGTTTCCACATTAACATCTCCATAAGAGACTACCTTTCATTAAAGGCAGTAGTTTAGTTGAGGGAAGATGAAAGGGTCCCCTGTACTATGTCAGTCATTTAATCTACAATGTGTAAACCTTATGCCTATTCACGGTAAGTCAGTTGGGGTTGTGAGAGACAACCGCTAGTCATTCCAGAGCAGTAACTATAGACATGAAAGAAAAAAACTCTCTCACTTTCATCGTTGCAGGAATCCAATTCCCCTCCTACGGAACGCAAAGCCGTAACAAAGCAAATAATGAACAGCTTCTACTTTTTTCTTGTCACCATTGCTAGACAAATGTATATGGATCAGCCCAGAGACGAAAAATGCGTCCTTTTGAAGGTTTTCAACGCAAGGCTATTGTAATTTGTCCCACGGATGAGGATTTAAAAGATCGAACGTTAAAGCGAACTGATGAGGAAGGGAAGGATGTTCCCGATCATGCTGTATTAGAAATGAAAGGTAGGAATGCCATGGATAAAACCAAAACAAATGTTCAAAACTACACACCAGATCTGCTTTTGCTGTTTTTGTTTTGTTGTTTGTTTCTTTATTTTAAGACTTGGAAGAACCCACCCGTCCCTCCTTCTGTTAAACCTTTTTGCCAGATAAAAGAGCTATTCTCACCTTTTTTCCCATTTCTCCCTGCCCTTTTAACCACATCTTTTGCATCGTCTGTCATGCCACTCCTCACCAACTGCAAACCAGTTCAGATAATCAGGATTGAGGAAGAGAATTGCTGCAATTGGCTCTGGCGCTACAATTCACTTCAGCAACCGAGCAGTTTGTATTGGCCATAATGCTAAATGTTGAATAAATTACTAGGATTTTCCTAATTTTGCAGGGACACCTTTTATCATAACACTCTTTTTCTGGCAACTGTTTTTAGTTTAATTTCCATTCCCTATGACCTTCCCCCTGCCCTACATTGTCCTCATATTCCAACTCTTGGACAAGGGTTTTCTTACACAGCTAAGGCAACGTTTGTCCCAGAGATTGTTCTCTTTATCACCACATGCTCCAGATCTCTCTTTTTTCTCTCTCTCTTTGTCTCCTTGTTCTGTCCCCTTCCCTGTATCTTTGCTGTCACCATTGTATGGTGCTGATTATGATTCTCTATGTCTTTTGCCGGCGCGGCTGTTCTGTCCCTCATTGCGTGCCTCTGCTCCCGCAGCAAACTTTGTGCTGCCCGATGTTGGCGAGTTCCTGGACGAGGTGAGGTTCATAGAGCTTCAGAAGGAAGAAGCAGACGCTCTCATCAAGCAGTACAACGAAGAAGGCCGCAAAGCCGGGCCGCCCCCAGAGAAGCGCCAGAGTAATTTCCACGGTCGCAGTAACTTCCAGCGCTACGACAATCGTAGCGGACCGCAGGGTAATAGAAGTGGCTACCAGAACCGTGGCAGCTCAGGAGGCGGAGGTGGAGGCGGAGGCTTCAGAGGAGGTCAGTTTTGTTTTGCAGTCAAAAAAAATACATTATTTGTTAAATGTGTAAAAAAAAAAATTCATCCACCATCAGATTCCTCCCAACATCTGTAAAGCGCTTTTGAGTGAAACACTATTTAAATGTGATGTTTTTTTTTTTTATTATAAAAAAAAAATACTTGGGTGCAATCCCAAATTCTATTTTTGTATCCCTACCTAGGGCTGCTTGATTTTGGGAAAAATCATAATCATGATTATTTTGGTCATAATTGTAATCACGATTATTCAAAACAATTATCAGTTTAAGTCAAAATTATTATCGCTCCTGAGAATTTTTTTAAAAATAAATATTTCCCAAATTATGTTTAACAGAGCAAGGAATTTCAACAGTATTTCCTATCATATTTTTTCTTCTAGAGAAAGACTTTTTTGTTTTATTTTGGCTAAAACGAAAGCAGGTTTAAATATTTTGAAACCTATTTTAAGGTCAACATTATTAGCCCCTTTAAGCAAAATATATATTTGATTGTCTGCAGAAGAAACTACTGTTATACAATGACTTGCCTAATTACCCTAATTAAGCCTTTAAATCACATTTTAATGTGACTGCTTGTATTTTGAATAATATCTTGTAAAATATTATGTGCTGTCATCAAGGCAAAGATAAAAGAAATCAGTTATTAGAAATGATTTATTAAAACTATTATGTTTAGAAATGTGTTGACAAAACATCTTTCCATTAAACAGAAATTGGGGGAAAAGGGTAGCTAATATTCAGGAGAGCTAATAATTCTGACTTCAACTGCATATATACAGTTATTTTCCACCCTGCAAAAGAAAGAGAAATAAATACAATAGAAAAATATGAAACACTGTAAAAAAAAACTTTAGCTACAAAAGTCCTTCAGTCAGGAGCAGTGAGGGATTTTCTCCTTTTGTTGTTTGATTAGTAATCATAAAAACAGGCTGCAGCAGGAATATTGAGCTGTCACTTTAATGGTTTCTCTTTCACGTGTCCTTTGATCCTCAACTCATTTGTTTATTACACAAATGAGGGTTAATATGAATAATCACTAAACGCCACGTTTTGACACCTATTTGACCATTAAAGCGCTCAGATTAAGATGACTTTGGATGTGTGCGCTCTGCTCGTCAAAGTGTGCGAATGAGACTGCATGCTTCTGACTGTGTGTGTGTGTGCGCGCGCGCACACGCACGCATGCACGAACAGAAGCATGCGGTCTCATTCGCGCTTTTAAGAGCAACAAATGTGTACAACTGGAAAGGGGGCGGTAAATGATGGAATAATCGTTTATCTCGATTAATGGTTTTTCATAATCGTTAGAAGCCAAAATCGAAATCGGATTTTCGATTAATTGCACAGCCTTACCCCTACCCCTTCCCCTTGGCCCTTAAAAACGAGTGTTAAGGGGAAGGGCTTCAATATTTACCCCGTATAATTGGGACTGGGATCAGATGTCATCGCGATCTCTTGCTTCATATGAGATCAGACAATCGCGACTGCTGTAGTTATTCCAGTTGTGTTGTTTTTTGGTATTTATCTTCAGGAAATCACTGAATGCATATATTATCATAATCATATAATGTGGCAATAAGATCATAACTTTGTTGTGCATTTACACCGTGGCCTTATTCATCTATGTAAACACACCAAAACAACATTAACATTATAGCAGACACAGTAAAAAGCCCAATCCTAGTCACTAGACTTTTCTGACAAGGTATTTGAGTGTCATTGAGTGTCAGAATGTTGTGGGACTGCTATACAGGAGTTATTGTTAGGGATTATAGTAATAATGACAAAACAGATACTAATTTGTGGATCTTACTTCCGGGTGTAGCTGTGGCTTGTGTATTCTGGGAAATTTTCTTAACCCTTGGTTTCGAGTGTGCTCCTGAAAAATCTTTGTTCGAAGGCGTGTATACCCCTTGCCCATAGCCCTACGCCTTCAAGCTAAAGAGAATTGGGACACTCCTACCCCTTCACGGGAAAGCGCAAAATAAGGGGTAGGGGTAAGGGGAAGGGTGAAGGGGTAGAATTGGGATTGGGCCTGATTCAGTTCACAAAATCTTTTCTATTTTTTTTTTTTTTTTTTACTCTCCAGATTAGGGCTGTGCAATTTTAATCAAAATCGAATCGCAAGAGGCTGCGATATGAAATATCCACCCCCCCTCCTCAAATATGTGACTGCCGTCTAGGGCTGCAACAATGAATCGATTAAAATCGATTACTAAAAGCGTTGGCAACGAATTTTATAATCGATTCGTTGTCGCGCGACTCAGGCGTTTGATTGTTAAAAAAAACATTAGTTGAGCGTGGAATGGAGTGAACGCAGTCTGCCTCTCTTGTGCACCAGCAGATTTTGCCGCCTCATAGACAGAATGGAGCAAAAAAATAGGTAACGTTAGAGGAAAGATACGTGGCGAAGTCAGAGAAATCTGCCACCTTAGTCATCCAAGGTGTGGGAGCATTTCACACTAAATAAACAAAAAAATTGTGTTTTTTTGAAAAAAAAATGGCCAATCATGGAAAAGGGATGATGGGAGCACCACTCAATGATCCAGCACCTAAAACAAACATGTTGGAGTCTTTGAGGAGGAAGGGAGCAATAGTAGGGTAAATCACTACAGAATCCTATTTCTGTTTCGTTTTGAAGTGAGAAACGTAATGTCGCTGGTGTTTACTTGTTATCCAGCATGACAAGCATGATGTGAAAATTTCAAACTGAGCTTTGGTGCGTTGGCTGGCGCTGAGCCAGAGAAAGACGTGTCAAATTGTCACAGTTATGTAGTGTTTTTAATCACCTTATGCTTATTTTATGTTTTAGACATGTAAATGGACACAGGTACTAGTAAGACAACACATTTAGAGTTTATAAAACACACAAGAAAGTCTATGGAAGTCTAACAATCCATTCAAATATAATTTGCTGATGTGTATTATTCATATCAGATGTACGTAGTGAACATAACAAAGTTCAATCTATTCTTCTCCCAGCTGGCCAGCCACTTGCTTGCATGCAATTTGGGAGTAATTGATGAATTTACGTGCTGAATTCTGTGTGTTGTGATTTAATGAAGGAGGCAAACTGCCGTTTCACGTTATAGATCAAGATCATTTATACATCTTTTAAACAACAAAAACACTTGCACGTTTTTGTGAATTGGAATATCAGGTAGTTGATGACATGATGAGCAAGCGTGTGAATATTTTGTATTAAAACGGATAAGATATTGTGGCTGCGGTGTGTCACGTGGCAAACATGATGCCTCGCCACAGAAACATCAAGGTTAAATGTTCTTAAATAATGATCGCCTAACTAAACTCACTCCCAGGGCCAGAGAGAATCTTTTAAACTCACCAGTGAAAGGGTTAATAACAGAAGTAAAGCAGCGGTGGTAGTTACTTTGAAAGACTAAAGACCGTTTTTATTCACTCGCCTTTTTTAAATCATTCATTTTTCCATCTGTTGTCATGTATAGCTACACTGCAAAAACACTTTTTTTGAAATTTCGTCTCATTTCCAGTCCAAATATCTAAATAAAATTCTTAAATCAAGATTACTAGACAAGAAAAATAGCATGAGAAAATTAACTGATGCTTAACTTCTGTTTGAGATTATATCTCATTAAGATAATTTTTCTTACCCTGTTGGTAAATAATTTTGCTTGTTTTAAGCAAATGATCACTTAATTTCGGTGAGGGTTTTTTTTTTTTTTTTTCAGAAAACGAAACATAATTTCCTATGCTATTTCATCTGTCCTTATGTATCTTGATTTAGAATTTTTTTTGATATTTGAAAGTTTTTTTTTATTATTATTATAATTATTATCATTATTATTAGCCCTACTGCCGTCTGTGTGTGACAGTCTTACTAGCCAATTGAGTGAGCACACTTTTGAGTTGCCCAAACAGAACCGAACTATGGGGAAGATCCACAATTAAAAAAAACTAACAAACAGGAAAGTGGTGGGATGATGGCGTCTGCCGCTTCAGAAGCATCAATAGATGAATTAATATTTAAAAAAAAAACAGCACTGTCGATAATAAGGGAATATCTTGGTTTCAAAATCACAGACACCAAACAAAACCAAGTCATTTGTAAGAGCCTTCGCAGAATTGTTGCCAGAAAAAGCACCACAGTGCACCAGTGAAAACAATTGGAACAGCAGTTTCTTTTATTGAAAATTAGTACTATTATACTTTTTTTTACTATACTAAATTATACTTTACAGAATCATCTCGCGGGCAGGATCGTACGTTTGACACCCCTGGTCTACAGCAAATCAGGACATAGAACACAATTTGCCATAGAAAAAGCATGTTAAATTGCGTGAAAAAAATCTACAGAACTGCAAGGCCACGAAAAGTGAACCGAGTTACAGCAAGGGACCACTGTATACTTTATTTATTATTATTATTTTGCTTAAGATTAAACATAATTGAAAATGAAAATGGTTGAATCTTTTTCATAGTTTGAGTAATAGATTTTTATTTTTTTTTATGTATTCCCAGGAAGCTATTTATCATATATTGGACGGACAAAATCATGCCTAATGTTTTAGTGTGAAATGTTTCATATCTATTTATTTATTGGATCATCTATTATTGAATTATGAACTTATTGTTATGAAATATACTTTTTTTATTTATAATAGTCTTGTCATGAAGATCTAGCCATAATTTGTGCCATATGATGTGGCAATAAGCAAACCACTATTTTGGAATAAGTAGCAGGTTTACTCCCACATTCAATATTATAGTTGTACAAGCCTGTATTGTACAGTGTGAAAGCAGCAGTAACCCCCCCCCCCTCAGTAAATAACAAATATGCCATTTTCTACTAGCAGTAGTGGGTTTTTTTTTTTTAAATGTATTTTTAAAATCTACACTATGTACACCAGTGGTCCCCAACCCCCAGCTGCAGCTGGTACCAGTTTGTGGATCTATTGGTACCGGGTCACACATGAAATCATTAATTATTTCTGTTGTATTTATTAACTGGTTCTCAAGGGTCTTTTATAAAAAATTACTGATTTCTTCTCGGTCACTTAAGCATCAAAATTTTATCTCCCGGGGCGCGGTAAAATTGGCAAGCATTGACTGGGTTAGGGGACCACTGATGTACACCATTTAGTGTTTAATCATATGGATATTTCATATCTACACAATTCTTGAAGGGATAGTTCACAAAAAAACTTCTACCACCTTTTACAAACCCTTGTTTCAACTTTATTTAAACACAAAGATATTTTGAAGAATGTTGAAAACCAGTAACCATTGACATCCATAGTAGCGAAGAAAGCTAATACTATTTAAGTTACTGGTTTCCAAGATTTTTTCCTTTTTTGTGTTCAACATGAGAAAGGAAAAATAGATTTGGAACAAGAGAAGGGCAAATAAACGATGACAATGCTTTTTTTGAGGTAAACTATCCTTTTAAAGGGCCACGAAACACCCCTGTTTCAGCAGGGTGTTTTCACACCTCTAGTTTGGAAAAAGTCAGGAAGTGGGCGTGTCCAGCTCTGTTTAGGGGGGAGTGTCGGAGGAGGGAAAGAGGGAAGGTGCATAAAAATTTGCACATAAATGGGAGTTTCGATTTGGTCACATGCTGATTTTCACAGAGGCAAAACAAACACACAGACGCAGGGCAGAAAGACAGTGACTGTGCTTACATGGATATCAGTAATCAAATTATTTGACAAATTATTAAACGGTGGACTTTAACTGCAGTTTGGCACTTTCACTTTCATTCAGCAATTTCATTCATGCCCCTTGTGACAAACTAAATATTTGATTCGAGGAATTCCTGGAAGTGTGTATTTTTAATGCTATGTTTGATACCGCACTGCGAATGAGAGAAAAAAAAACTGCATTTCTCGGAAACTTAGATGCACTCGGTTGGTAGTTTCAGAAAGCCGTGTGTGTATAGACTATCATGTCACTAAATGCGGCGAAAATCCTACACGACGGTAATAGTTTGATTGCAGTGTTTAAATGTTTACACTCGGAGAGCAGCTTTTACAGTGGATCTCTCAGTCCATAATATTGTAGTGATATTAACGTACTGTAAACTTTAGTAACTTCATTTGACTAAGGTCTGTCTTTAAACACTGAAAGAGTACTGCTGACGATACGAAATAACTTTTCCTCTGAATAAACAAAGACACTGACCGCTTACTTACCAAATCTGTAGAGACAGGACAATCAACACCAACTGGAGCCACGTCTTTATTTAAAGGAGACGAGAGTCCAGCTGCGCACTCATTGCGGGAAAATGAAAACAAAACCTTCGATGCAGCAAATTATAAAAGCAAAACTGACAACCTGTATCTCCAAGCAATTCTTCTCCCACTTGTTTTGGCAACACAACGTAGCGTCTCTCTGCCATCTGAAAACTGTACAGGTACAGTCTTCGAAGCTATCATGCATATTAATGAAGTTGCACCGCATACACAGTAGAGCGCGCTGATTGGTTTGAACCAAGTCTTTCTCATGAATGAATGCAGCACACTCAGAGACGTCACAATGTATTCCCAGGTACAGACAGCCAGTCTAACAACTAATCGGCGTGATGCAGCTTCAAAAATTAGTTTCAAACCGGAAGAACTAATTTGCTCGAAATAACTCAAAAACAACCAATTTTCACTTTTTTTGTGAAATATATGTGTCCTAATAGTGTTTTAAGCAGTGTGGGACACACATATGACTGTCAACAGCTCAAAAAATGTGTTTTGGTGTTTCGTGACCCTTTAAGTAGGTTTATAGTACGGGGAATAACGTACAATCACACTCATTGAAAAAATAGCTTTTCAAGCCATCCAAATCACCTTCTCTGGGTGAATTATTGCACTTGATGTCCTGCATTTCTTGTTAAATTTATACCTAAAAGAATTACTCCATTTAAAAAAGATCCATCCACTACTTAATTAGGATACAACCGTGGAGGCTACAACCAGAACCGCTGGGGAAACAACTACAGGGATGGAGGCTCAGGAGGCCGTGGTGGATACAACCGCAACCAGCAGTCTGGAGGCAACTATAACCATAACCGCCAGGGCTCCTACAACAAGACTGTTTCTACAACATCCGGAGGGTACAGCCAGCCACAGGTACTTAAAAAAGGCTTTCATTACACACAAATCAGCTTATGAATCAAACAGGACTTCTAATTGATTTTTTTTTTTTTGCTTTTCTTAGCCTCAGTCTTATAATCAAGGCTACAACCAGGGCTACACCCAGAGCAGCTATAACCAAGGGTATAACTACAGCAACTACAGTCAGTACCCAGCATACAGCCAGACCTACAGTCAAGCCCCAGCAGCCACAGGACAGACCTACAACCAGCAGCAGCAGAGCTACAATCAACAGTACCAGCAGGTGAGGCCAGTTTTCCTGTCACTAATCTAACCCTGGACCATTTTTGTTTTTGTTTTGAAAAAAAAAAAAAAAAATGTGCATAAAAATATGTGGATGGAAATGTAGCTATTGCCACTTTGTCAGATTGCACACCTAACATAGTAGGCTACCTAATATGGTAAATAAGATTAAATATAATAGCTAAATACAATTTTTTTTATATTTATATATTTTTATATAAAAAAATTTCATCGCAAAATTGTCCGCAGATTTCTGGGAATTACCACAATAAAATCACAAAAAAGTCATGAACAACTAGGGGGTCTGTTCTTGTACAGTAGTTCACACAAGTTAACACAAGTTAATATTGAGCATGCTCATGACTATCTTGTTACTGTCCAACCACAAAAGAAGTTCTGTATTATATTTAACTGAATTGAATGTAGTCAAAATGCACTGTATTTGCCAAGTTGTCAATGTAGTATACATTATGTTCCCCTACTATTTTAATTCACTCACAATCATTATTTTGTCACATACTGATCTAATTTTCAGTTGCTGAATTGCAGTGCAGTTTTCAGTGTCAGATGTAGCTTTAGTACATGTGCGTTGCTTGAATAAACAGCTTTTAATGGTGAGAATGTGCATTACAAATGTGCATTTTTTTGGCCATTTTTCTCTGCATTTTCAGATTTAGTGCATCCCTATAAATTTGCGCAAAATTTTTAATATATTGTATGAATGAATGATTCAGTGACTCACTCGTTGAGACCAGTTTAAGTACTAGCACAAAAGTATACTCTGCCCATTATGATTTAATAAAAACATGTGCATTAGGGGTGGGCGGTACACCGGTGTCATAGTCATCACCGGTGTGACATTGCGCCACGACATGGATTTTCTAATACCGTCAATACCGTAATAAATCAATTATGCGCCTTGAACGGCTGCATTTACATCAATAATAGCTAATTCTAAATAATAAGGCATTAAATTTTCTTCAAACGTTCAGTTGTGGTCTGAATACATGTCCTTATACTATAGGGCTCGAAATTGCAACCATTTTGGTCGCATGAGCGCCCGAAATTTAATCTATGCGCCCTCATAATATATTTGGGAGCATTTGTGTGTCTGAATATAATGGTTGTAGTGCAATCTGATTTGATTTTCTCTAAAAACTTGCTGAATCGCTCTACCCTGCTGAAGTATTGGTTATTAGCTGTCAGTCACTCAACGCTTCCCGTTGTCAGATAACAGGGAGCTTTTGTTACTGCAGGAAATGCAAACGGCTGAAGAGTGAAAAGTGCACAGGTTTGCAAACCTCACCTAAAGTTATAATAATAATAATAATAATAATAATGGCGCAGATGACAGTGATCATGACATGAGGTAAATGTTGATCCGCCAGCTGAGATCAATCGAGTGTTTTCGGAGAAGGTGCCCGAATCTCGATGCGTTGCATTCACCGCGTGTTCAGCGCAAATGTCCGCTAAATATAAAGTCTAATACTGTAGACATCATCGCCAAAGAAACTCACCTTTACTAAGTTTACACTGAAACTACGGCTCATAACAAAGAGCAGAATTGCGCCGGTGGTCATCGCGAGAATCCTGCTCTGTCTGCTCATAAATTGGTGCGGCTGACTCGCCTGCTTTATTCCACCAACACAGAGAAATGAAGATCAGCTCATTACGAGACTGAGCATTTAAAATGACCCAAACCAAAACTTTTAAAGAGTGATAGAAGTGAGACTTTCTTTTGTCCGTTCTTCCTTGAAATGTATATAATTTTGCTATTGAAAGTAATACCGTGATATTATACCGTCACCGTTCAAAAGATGAAAAATACCGTGATATTAATTTTAGGTCATATCGCCCACCCCTAATGTGCATCCTTTTTTATATACAGTCAAAATTATTATCCCTCCTGATTTTTATTATTATTTTTATCTTGTTCAAATATGTCCCAAATGATGTTTAACAGAGCAAGGAATTTTTCACAGTGTTTCCTATAATATTTTTTATTCTTCTTTGTTTTATTTTGGCTAGAATAAAAGCAGGTTTAATTAAAAAAAAAAAAAAAAGTTAAAAGGACAATATTATTAGCCCTCTTAAGCATCATTTTATTTTGCTTGTCTACAAAATAAACCATCATTATACAATGACTTTCCTAATTACCCTAGTTAAGCCTTTAAATTTCACTTCAAGCTGAATATAGACATGGGACGATAACCGGTTTCAAGGTTCACAGCGGTTTGGAAAAGTCATGGTTTTTAAACGCAAAGATTTTCTGTTACAACGTTCCTACGAGATATGCAAGTTTTATTTATTTATTTATTTTATTTTTTTCCATGTTGAGACTAATTTGCATAAGTATTAGGGGAAATTATAATAATAGTTTAGTCACCAAACATATTTAGAAATTGCAAGATAATATTATATAATATTTAATATTCTTGGGTGTACTAGTAAATATATATATATATATATATATATATATATATATATAGTTTTCTATGTGTGAAAAGTATTTTTTCAAATTGAATTATTTTTAGGGTGGAAAAATCCAGTGGAAAAAGTTGTTTTTTACCCAGACATTTTAAAAGAACACATTTTAAAGCATAAATTACAATACCATGAAACTATGATATATTTGTCCAAGGTAAGCAGACTGTCAAAATTTTACACCAGCCCATGCCTAGCTGAATACTAGTATCTTCAAAAATCTCTAGTTAAATATTATGTGCTGTCATCATGGCCAAAATAACAGAAATCAGTTATTAGAAATGAGTTTTTAAAACTAATGTGGTTAGAAATGTGTTGAAAAAAATCTTCTTTTCATTAAACAGAAATTGGTGAAAAAATATACAGGGGGACTTATAATTCAGGAGGGCTCATAATTCTGACTTCAACTGTATACACCCCACACACCCTGTCAGACACTGTTCATTATTGTGTTATTGAAGCATGTGTTTATTTACACACCGTATCTTTGCTTTCCTCAGTACGCTCAGCAGTGGCAGCAGTACTACCAGAACCAGAGCCAGTGGAACCAGTACTATAACCAGTACGGCGGTTACGGCAACTACCAGCAGGGTGCTCAAGGCAGCCAGGGAGCCCAGGGAACACAGTAGTAGTAGCAGCATCAGCGCCGTCTCCTGCAGCCCATTCCCTAAGCAGCATTCCTCATGCCTTTTCCCTCATCTTTCCCAGTCTTACCTTTTTCTTCAGCCGCGTAACCATTTATCCGCTCCCTATTTATGCCAACCTTAAAGATAACCACACTTCTGTGGACCTCCATTGCTCTTTGAGTTTTGGTGACAGGTTTCCCTTTTTTTGCTCTTCTACTAAATATTTGTTTACATAAAGCTTTGTTTCCCCCCTCTGTGTGTACTTGTAGATGAGAGGTTTTGAATTTAGTAACATGTGGTTTAGTCGACTCCAAAACAGCTCACACACTATGATGTGCTTGAATGTTTCGAAAATAGAGAAGGAAATATTGAGGAAGCTTTGCACGCTTGCATTTACATCTGATGTATAGAGAAAGGAGGCAGGGTGTTTTCTGTGTTCCGATACTTTTACCACTGATTTTATCATCATTTTTGTTTTTTTATTATTGTATAAGTTTAAAAGAACCACATTCTGCGGTAGATTATTGGTATTGTTCTGTATATCATCATATGCCTGTATGTACGCATTGATGTAAGACCATGTAACGCTTAAGGTACATGATATTGGACATTTTAATAACCCAAATCTTGGATAACAATTCTGATGTCTCAAACCGATGAAGGTGATCATTGTTTTTTTCCTTTTTATATAGCATTTTTAAAACAACTCTGATTGGTCTAATGCACATCTACTACCATGTTGCAGATTAGTAACGATCCAAACTAGTTCCTCGTGTGGAAATGTTTTTACCTTGTGTCTCGTCTGTAAAGAAGTATCTGCATTTGGTTTTTGTGTCAAATCAAAACACGTTATTTTGTATTTGAGAATATAATCAGAAGAACAAGTCTTGTGTCCTGTGTTTTATTGATCTGTAAACGCACCAAAACTGAAACAGTGTAATAGGCTAAAGCTAGTGTTTAACAGCCAATGATAAACTTCTGGTGTAAGCTTAATGTGAATATTTAATTTTATAAGGTTCCTTTTACAGCATCAGTGTTGTAATGTAATTAAAATACAATCAGTTAGACTTAAGCATTTATTTAGTTGTTCAAGTGTAAAATTAGATTAGGCGAGCACAGAAACTCCATTATAAATAATGGGATTAAATAAATTGTCATATTTTAAAGACATGGCAGAGGAATTGGAATTTAATGCAATGCTTCTTGTCCGGTCTGAGAACCACTTCATATCATATATCTCTAACAGGTGGTGAAGATCACAGATTTTTAAAGAAATCAGACCTTAAACATGGCAATTTTATAATGGAAAGACAGTTCACTGGAAGTGCTGAGCCTGGCTGAAATTAAAAGTCTCTGTGCATATAAAAAAAGCCTAATCCTCTACTTCAGGGCTGTATTTTTATCAATTAAGTCTTGTAAAAGTGCTCACCTAACCCCCTACCCCTCACATCACAAGCTCCATTGAGTGCATTGTGTCTGACATTGCATCTCTGAACGATGCAATCTCAGCTTGCATCATAAAGACTGCATCCAGATACTATTGCAATCAGGAGGCGCTATAAACAGTCTCGTAGGAGAATACTGTGTTCACAATCCAAAATAAATGAAGTATTCCAACATCAGTGTCCGAAAGCTTAGTTACGTGAGCAAAGCAGCGGCCGTTGAGTGCGTGAAGTGTCCAACATTTTACCGGTTGAATAAGTGCATTATCCGGGTATTCAAAGTGCACTTATTCTTTTGAAGAGTTTTCAATGTGAACGCACTACTTGCACTATTTACACTACAAAATGGCGTAGAATAGTGCATAAGTATGTGATTTGGGACCCACCTACTGTCCTACCTCCCATTCAAAGAGTAAGTAGCACATTATGATGAGGCAATATGCTACCCATCAGATTTTGCTACGAGTGTAAACTAATGTGGAGTAGTGTGTCATGATTTAATATCGCCCTAATTTACCTAACCCCAACCTCAGAGCCATTCAAGTAGTGTTGGTAGCATAATCTGATGAGTAGGATGTAAAATGTCAGGACACCTTGTTTTGGATAAAATCTTCTCTAACCCCCAACCCCCCTCCCCCGGAAATGTCTGAAATTCTAATTCATTCATTAACTTTCTTTTCGGCTTAGTCCCTTTATTAATCTGGGGTCGCCACAGCGGAATGAACCGCCAACTTATCCAGCATATGTTTTACACAGCGGAAGCCCTTATAGCTGGGAAAAGACTCAAACATTCTCATTCACACACATGCACTACGGACAATTTAGCTTACCCAATTCACCTATACCGCATGTCTTTGCACTTGTGGGGGACACCGGAGCACCCGGAGGAAACCCACGCGAATGCAGGGAGAACATGCAAACTCCACACAGAAATGCCAACTGACCCAGCCAGGGCTCGAATCAGCGACCTTCTTGCTGTGAGGCGAAAGCATCCTATTTATTTTAAGTAAAAGTAAATCGGTTGTCATACAGGCCTGTTTATAACTCCACCCTGAGGCGAGGCTTAGGTTTTGTTTTTCAACTCTTCCTGGTTCAAATGTCCACCTTTCTGAGCTCAAGACATTTCAAATGAATTTGATAACTTCAAAAAACAACAACTTCTGGATCATTTGATTGTTGGTGAAAAGAGACTCAAAATGAGGTGGGTTGGTTTGTTCTTTAAAAATTAAACGCAGAGAAAGCAGCAGCTGTGCTAATTTTGAGTACTTTGAACTTATTTCGCGTTATATGAATGGATTTGGATCATTTAAATTGTTTACACAAGGCCTTTGACTTAGTTATCTGTGGTTTTATGTCTGCACGGGAACTTGACTAATTCTGAAAGTGAATTCAAGAAAATAAATTGCCAACATGCCAGCAAATATAAATGAACGCGTGTGTTTATAAGTTTAAATGTTTATTTACTAAATAAATTCTTTCTGGAAACAAACAAACTGCTCCTCATGTCCATAGAAACTTCAGACTTAAAGCTAATTACTTTTTAACAGTGTTGGGCAAGCTATCTAAAAATGTTGAGAATTAAGCTATAAGCGCTGTCGCCTCACAGCAAGAAAGTCGCTAGTTAGAGCCTCGGCTTGGTCAGTTGGCATTTCTATGTGGAGTTTGCATGTTCTCCCCGCGTTCGCGTGGGTTTCCTCCGCTGCTCCACTTTCCCCCACAAGTCCAAAGACATGCGATGCGGTACAGGTGAATTGGGTAGGCTAAATTGCCCATAGTGTATGTGTCTGAATGAGTGTATGGTTGTTTCACAGTGATGGGTTGCAAGGGCATCCAGATAAGTGCTGGATAAGTTGGCGATTCATTCCGGCGACCCCAGATTAATAAAGGGACTATAGCCGAAAAGAAAATGAATGAATGAATGAATAAGTTATTAGCTACCCTACTTAAAATGTAGCTTAACTACACACTTAAAGCTACCTTCTGGGAAATGTAGCAAGCTAAGCTAAAAGCTACTTGGCTAAAGTAGCTTAGCTACATCTAAGCTATTTTTGCCATTTTCATTTTTAAATCAAAGCAACTTTAATCCACGTCAATGTGTTAGTAATCAAAAACTGTCAATGAGACATAATTGTTAAGTTCAATTATTTACTGCAAATGATATGCTGTACCAAACAGAAACAAATTATAGAATAACACCAAAAACAAAAAATCATATAAAACTAGGTGTTACACATTTAAATTACCATAGTAATTTATAGTAAAGAGAGTATATATATATATATATATATATATATATATATATATATATATATATATATA
Organism: Danio aesculapii; assembly: GCF_903798145.1. Classification (NCBI taxonomy): domain Eukaryota; kingdom Metazoa; phylum Chordata; class Actinopteri; order Cypriniformes; family Danionidae; genus Danio; species Danio aesculapii. The sequence continues at coordinate 62,727,887 of NC_079439.1, forward strand.
TATATATATATATATATATATATACACACAATTAAGTCAGAATTATTAGCCCCCCTGAATTATTAGTCTCCCTAATAATTCATATATAATAAAAAATTACTACAACAAATTAATTTAAGTACGTCACTGTTGTGTAGTTCAAAAACATTATAGTACTTACTATAGATTGCTAAAGAATTTTTTTGAGCGCAGCATCAGAATCAACCTGATTGCATCTAAACATGTACTTCTTGAGGTATGGTCACGAGGAATCCTGCTTCAGAAATAACTCCTCTCCCAGTCCCTCAGTCATCTTTCCATCAAGCAGATTTCTTGTGTTACCCTAATTGGTTGGCAACGTCACAGACCAGAGCGAGAGGTGGCAGTAACGCATCAAAAAGTTTCGATATACACCAATACTCTTATTTTCATATGATTAAGACAATACTCTGATTAAGAGTCTACCATGTAAACAGCGATTTGTTTATTTCTTTTTTATTGCTTTAATCCAATTACAGTCATAATCAAACTAGACAGAAATGAAATTAATTTTGCGACAGGATATTCCATAAACACACGGCTGTTTGACACTATTCTCTACAAAATTAAAAATGAAATACCCAAATGACATGAAACTCCAGAAAAAAGTGGATAGCGTGGTGTTGCAATCGCTCTATGTGCTATAACATGTAAAACGGGATCATGAAAGCAACATTCAAAAATGTAAACACCTTCATCATATTATTGTCTCATTCATTTTCCTTTGGCTTAGTGTCTGATTTACCAGAGGTCGCCACAGCGGAATGAACCGCCAACTTATCTAGCATATGTTTTTACATAGCGGATGCCCTTCTAGCTGAATCCCAGTACTGGGAAATACCCATACACACTCATTCACAAACATGCACTACAGCCAATTTCGTTTACCCAATTCACCTACAGCACATGTCTTTGGACTTTTGGGGAAAACCGGAGCACCCGGAGGAAACCCACACGAACACAGGGAGAACATGCAAACTCCAAACGCTACCCACTGCGCCACCCCTACGAGTTCCTCGTTTTGTGCATTTTAGTCTTTGGTTTAACTCATTTCTCTAAGCTTTTTCTTCTGTTTTCAGTCTTGACACCTTAAGAACCAAACTGCTTCTGCAGGAGTGCCATTTCACTTGGTCTCTGAGAGAGGATGAAGACTTTGTTCTCTGCGATTTGCTGAATCGTCTCGAGGAACAGATTGAGTTGGAATCTGACAAGGCGAGAGTAACCAGAGCTTACAGCAGCTTCGCTTTCATTCAGTATCTCAACGGGAACCATCAGGAAGCTCTCGGAAATCTGCAGACATCAGTGCAGCTCGCCAAGAAGCTCTACAGAGACAGCGATGAAGTTCTTATTGTTACATATGGAGATCTTGCCTGGTTGCACTACCACATGAATGAAATCCCTGTATGTGAAGGCTACCTGAGACAGTTAGAGAGGATACAGAAAAAGTTTTCTGAAGGATCCACTTATGACGTGGAAGTGCTCAGAGAAAAGGGTTGGACTTTTCTTAAATTCTCTCACAAATACTATAATGCTGCAAAGGAGTGCTTCAGACAGGCCCTTGAAATGAACCCAGGTGATAGCGACTTAAATGCTGGCTATGCTTTAGCACTGTACCGCACTACAAAAGAGACCTCAGATTCGCTAACAATGCAGCAACTCGAAAAAGCCATAAAGCTTAATCCAGATGATGCTGTCCTACTGGTGATGCTTGCATTGAGAATGCAGCATAATAAGGATGATGTCAAAACTGCCCAGTTAAATGTGATTAAGGCTCTACTGAAGCCTTATGACCCACATGTTATAAGATATGCAGCAAAGTTTTATCGTCAATTAGGTGGCAAGGATGATGCCATTAAGCTGCTGGAAGAAGCCCTGGAGGAAACCCCAAACTCAGCCTTTGTACACCATCAGCTGGCAATGAGTTACAAAAGCAAAAAGATATCCCTGGAAAAGAACTATAGGACACATGGTAAAGCAGAGTTTGACGTTGAAGAGTCAATAAAGCAATGCCTGAGTAAGATAATCTATCATCTGGAAGAGGCCGTTTCCTTAAAGCCCATTTTCGTTATAGCTGTAGCAGATTTAGCTCTTCACTATGGACAGAGTGGTTGCTCTAAAGCTGAGACCCTCTTTGATGAAGCATTTAAATTGGCTAATAAGGAAAAGCAACATCTGCAGGCAGTCCATAGTTTTTATGGGCAATACCAGCTCTATACCAGAAGATCTGAAGAACTGGCCATCCGTCATTTTTTGCAAGGTTTGATGCTGCAACCAAAATCAGAACAAGGCAGGATGTGTGAGGAGAGTCTGGAAAAGATAATCAAGCATCGTATTAAAAGGGTGGAAAATCCCAATGACAGCAAGGTGTGTGCCATTCAGGGATTCATTCATGAAGTGAAAGGTGAAAAACTCAAGGCTGTGGAGTCTTATAAAAGAGCCCAAAGAGGTGGATATGATTTTGGTAAGTGTAATTTTATGTTCTTCTACTGTTTAGTTTTGAGTCTTTTTTTCCCCTATTTTATTTTTTGATATGTAATGTATATGTATATACAGTTGAAGTCAGAATTATTAACCCCCCTTTGATTTTTTTTCTTTTTTAAATATTTCCCAAATGATATTTAACAGAGTAAGGACATTTTCACAGTATGTCTGATAATATTTTTTCTTCTGGAGAAAGTCTTATTTGTTTTATTTCGCCTAGAATAAAAGCAGTTTTTAATTTTTTAAAACCATTTTAAGGTCAAAATTATTAGCCCTTTTAAGCTATATGTTTTCCCTAGTCTACAGAACAAACCGTCATTATACAATAACTTGCCTAATTACCCTAACCTGCCCTAGTTAACCTAATTAACCTAGTTAAGCCTTTAAATGTCACTTTGAGCTGTATAGAAGTGTCTTGAAAATATCTAGTGAAATATTATTTACTGTCATCATGGCAAAGATCAAATAAATCAGTTATTAGAGATGAGTTATTAAAACTATTATGTTTAGAAATGTGTTGAAAAAATCTTCTCTCTGTTAAACAGAAATTGAGAAAAAAAATAAACAGGGTGGCTAATAATTCTGACTTCAACTGTGTATGTATGCTCCTATCAAGCTACTATAATTAGTTTTATAACCCTTCAGTGGGTTTTTTTTCCTACTGTGGATGTCAGTGATTAGAGGTTTAAAGCTTTCTTTAAAAATATCTTTTTTGTGTTCAACAGAAGAAAGAAATTCTTAAAGATTTGGAACTTAAATAGTGAGGAAATGATCTTTTTGGGGTGAACTATCTCTTTACATTTAACATTGCAGCAATTTGCAGTCTATTTAAGATACACATTTCAACAATGCATGTGTTCCCTGGGATCAAACAAGATTGCTTTGCTTCTATTACGTGATGCTCTACCAGGTCAGATAACCAAATCATACATATTTACATTGATAAAATGACGTAATGATTATGTCTAATTCCTGAAGGGGCACTAATTTAGTTTACACTCCTATGGATCGTATTTGAAAGTACACTGTAAAAAATAAATCTGTAAAATTTACAGTATAAAACCGGCAGCTGTGGTTGCCAGTACTTTACCGTTAAAAATACGGTACAAAGCGTAAAAGTAATTTCTCATTTTTTAGTAAACTACCGTATTTTATTGATATATAGAGGTAATATGTCTGTATTTTGAATTAACAACATTTACACATCTTTTGTTACACAGATAGACAGGTTAACACAGCCATATGCAGGTGGTGATGAGGAAGTTACATAATGAACCAATGCTCATCACAATCAACTTTCCCACAAGCAGGAGAGTGTATCAGTGTATAGACGGTGCTCAGTGTGATTCACACAGTTTCTAAACACCAGTATGGTAACACACATGAAATTAAAGTCATGAAATAAACATTGTTTATCAACATTAGATGTAACATAAGTCTCTAATGTACAGAACTGATGAGGGAAACAACTAAAAAGATCCATAGTAATGTCAACACAAAGCATAAAAACTGATGTGGCATACAGGGAATTCTGGGAAAGTAAATTTAGGGTTATTCACCGTATATATTAAGGAAACATACTGTTAACTAGGTTATGTATTTTTACTGTAGCATTTTTACAGTTTTTTACTGTTGAAATCACGGCCATTTTTTACAGTGTATGGGCTAGTGTATGTAAACTAAATCAAATTTTGGCATTTACGTTTAAGAGATAGTTCACCCAAAAATTAAAATTTACTGAAATGTACTCACCCTCAAGTGGTTCCAAACTTTTTTGAGTTTTTTTTCTGCTAAACACCAAATAAGACATTTTGAAGAGAAATCCTGTAATCATTGAACTCCATAGTAAGAAAAACAAATACTATGGAAGTCCTTGGTTACAGGTTTTCAGCTTTCTTGAAAATATCCTCTTTTGTTTTTAACAGAACAAGTAAAAGGTAAGTTAATGGTGGCAGAGTTTACACTTTGAGGTGAATGATCCCTTTAACATTGTCATGTTTTATATCTTATGTTGTCATGTTTCTCAGTGGTTGTATCTTCTAGATCAGGGGTGCCCAAACTTTTTCGTATAAAGGGCCAAAAACCAAATATCACTGAGAGCCGTGGGCCGAAAATAAATATACAAAACTATATTACATTAAAGTTGCCATGGTTAGTTTCCTAATTTATTAGAAAACATTACTTTAAATCATATTAACTAATGCATAATAACTTTTAAATTGATAACTTATTGCAATCAAAGCATAAACAATCACATTTATAACAGTGGAGTTTAATGCTGAATACACTTGGCTAGCGGAATCTGCCCTTGCCTTGATTTGTCCTGTGTCTGTCAGGTGACAATATGTACATTTAAACTAAATCTGATTAATTTACACCGTTTAATTGAAACATTTAATTTCGGTTAACTTTTAACAATAAAACAAACAAACAAAAGGTTATATTAGATTTGAAATGACTATCTCTAAACCATGCCCATCATTCTTCCTCTCTTCTCAGATGGCATGGAGCGCCAAATTAAAGGTTATGGGCCAACTTTGGCCCGCAGGCCCTACTTTAGGCATCTCTGTTCTAGATAAACAATGTGGAATTTTGAAATGTTTCATGCTGTAATTGAAAATGTTTTTTAAACAAATCTCAGTTTGTTTTTTTTAAATAGGTGTAAGCTTTCCTCTCACAGGGATGAGGATTTGGCTCATGGGTATCGATGTCCGAGACAAATGCATTGGACAACTGATTTTTGAAAAAGGAACTTATGATGAAGTTCGCAGTGGCATGCTAAAGGTTTTTAAAGGTTCAATGAACAACCATCATGTGCACTTGGTCGACGTTGATATTTCCAATATCAAGAGGATCCTTAAATGGGAAAAACTGTCTCTTGGGCCTCATGCTGTTCTGCTTGCATTTTCTCTTCATCATGGCCAATTCGCAGAGCAGACCAGAAAGATGCTTGAAAATTTAGAGTTTCTTGGAGAGAAATTCTGGAATCGTGTGATTGTAGTGTTTAAAGAGGGAGACTGTAGCATCAATGAATATGCTGGAGCTCAGAGAAGCACACTGGAGTGGCTTCGTGAAAAATGTAGACACAACACCTACATCTCTGGCTTTGCACCAGAAATTACAGAGAGGAGAAAGCTTTTTGAGAGGATCCAGGCAGTGATCAGGAGAAATAATTCAATGCACCTGGTATTACCAGACATTTTTGATGAAGTTTCTCAGTCTCCTTCACACATATTAAGTGTAAGTCATTAACTAATTTCTTGGGTCACATTTTACAATACGGGAACATGAGCAAACAATAAACAATGCTTGTTCAGCATTTATTAATCAAAGTTCAACATTTATTTATGCGTTATTAAAATTAAATGCTGTGCTTGGACATTAGTTAATGCACCGTGAGTGAACGTAAGCTAAAATGACAATGAACTGTATTTGCATTAAATAACATCATCAAACATGTATAAATACTTTAATAAATGTATCATTCATTGTTTATTCATGTAAGTACAAAGTACTTTAACTACGTGTCCCGTTTTGTAAAATGTCAGTTCTTTTATCATTTAATGCAGATTTGTTTACTTTGACAATGCAGTTGCACTGTGCTTTATAATTTGCACAGAAATCAGACGACAATGATTTTTTGTTCACCCCTGAGATCATCATACAAGGAGGCCAAAGTAAATACAGGTATTATACCAAGAAATAGGCAGAGCTAGCAAAGTTTGTAAGTTTCTATTTATATTTGATATGTTTTTTTTTAAATGTTACAGGCTACAATGCCGCCATGCAGGCTGGTTCCGTTGTGCGTTTACGCAGATTGGTTTTAACATGGAGAGTGAAGGGGAGGTACTGTATAGCACTGTTCTTCAGGAAAGTGACTGTCCAGTTCCTGCAAACCATTACCAAGCAGGACCCCTTTATGACATCAAATGTTTTCAGGGTGAGCTGTCTCAACTCAGACTACCTCACTGTGAGGCCTCCATTGGTAAGTTTAGAAAATGCAAACTTAAAGGCACACTCTACTCTTTTTGAACATAAGCTTATGTTTAGAACCAGGGGTGTTGCTAGACATAAAGCTCTACTGGGGCACGTACCCCCTTCCACCCCCACCCCACCCCCCTTCAAAAAAAAAAAAAAAAAATATATATATATATATATATATATATATATTACACTATATATATATAGTGAATTGTGTCTAGCGACACCCCTGTTTACAACTTCTCTAGAGTCAACAGTTGTGTTTTACCATTTTTAATCCACTTTTAGCTTAGCTTAGCATAAATCATTGAATCGGATTAGACCATTAGCATTAAACATTTCAAAAAAAGACTTTTGATAATTTTCCTATGTAAAGCTTGACTCTTCTGTAGTTACATTGACCAACTTTGCTGCTTTACCATGGCTGCAGCAGGCACAATAATATTACTCAGTGCCTGAAAATAGTTTCTCCTTCGGCTTAGTCTCTATTTCAGGGGTCACCACAGCGGAATGAACCACCAACTATTCCAGCATATATTTTTACAGCGGATGCCCTTCCAGCCGCAACCCAGTACTGGGAAACCTGAAAACGTGCTAACAGTACTTTGTAATATCATTACATCTGCTGCAGTCATGATATACAGTACTAGCCAAATTCCTTGATTATTACGCCAGAATGAGAGTATAGTTCCTAGCAACTTTACAGATTCAATGGTTTATGTTAAGCTAAGCTTAAAGTGCTCCTGCCAGACATAAAGTTTGGCTAATGGATTTAACTATTGGGGAGTTGTAAAGTGAGCCTATTTCCAAAAACGTTGACAGTTCCTTTAAAAATATTATTTTGCTTTGCACTTTTTCCAAATGTAGAGCATATTGCAAACAAAATTATAATAATTTGCTTTTTAATAATAACTTTTTTTGTCACAGAGGATGCCTACGACTACATGTCGGTTATACATTACTCAAATCAGACCATTGATATTCTGAAACCTCAGGATATCACGAGCACTCACATTACAGTGACCATCTCAGGAACGTCAAAGTTTTTAATTTCCAAAAAAGGTAACTGGTTTAACAGTCGTGTACTTGGCCAAGTGATGATTTTCTACAAACAGCAAACACACAAGCTGCATGTTTTTCTGCAACCACGCAATGTGGACCCCCGAGAAGTAAGCTGTAAATATTTTTGTTGAATTCTGTTTTGCCTTATTTTGGTTCAACTTCATAAGCACCTGTTTTTTATTCTTTTAGGTGGAGAAATGTGATAGTAATTATAAATTCATCCAGTTACCTTGTGAATGCATGCTCAAATATAACGCTGTGTACAGCATGTCCTGTGATGCTGCTGAATTTGATCCTGTTGATGAGCATGGACTTTCAGAGAGGCCTGTACCACGGATACAACCAAAGGTCAGTATTTGAACATAATCACAGGAAATCATGTATCAAAAAAGTTCATCTTTACAGTGGAAAAAGACAAAACAAAACTAAAATGAAAACTTTCACTCTGAAATTGGTTGTAAATTTCGGAAATACACTCAAAAACACAAAAAAGCAAATAAGATTGATGGATTTTGATTGCATATTTCCATCCATGTGGATTACATACTTTTAACACAATTGAACTAATAAACTTTATGTGCTTGATATTAGTTAGTTAAACATAAATGAAACAAATAAGAAGATTTATGTGATAATATCAATACATCTAATGTGTTTTAAATGCTTTTTATTAATTCATCTATTGTGTGGAGTATAGAGCTGCGTCGGTTTTGCTTTCGGAAAATAAGTAAAGCAATCTCATAGAATTTAACTAATTGGATCTGGCTTTTTCTACAACTAGATATATGAATATGTTATAAATATATTTTAACCAATTAAATATAATAGGATTCAATTTAAACAGATTTAGATTGATTCTTAGGAGTCCTAAGGAACATACATCTTAAAAATGGAAAAATTCAATAAAGTCTAAAGGTTAAAAACGGTTAATGATAAACTTTAATGTAATTCTTTTTATTTTTTTTTACTGTTCTTACAGGGAAACAACAAGTAACATTAATGTGAAAGATTTTAAATTGTAACATTTTAAAATTTAAAATTACAAAGATTGTAAACATGTTAAAAACATTTTAAACAGCATTTGACTATTTCCTTATCGCAAAGATTTTCCACAAGTTTGAAGGATTATGAATCATTAATTTCTGTTTATTTGAGTTAAAGGCACAGTATATAATTTTCACTGCTAGATGTGCATATTCACAACAAACAAAGGCGTAGTTTGATGAGTGTGGAATCATGGGAGTTGTCGTCTTCATTACATCCCATATCAGTTCAAGCTATTTAGATAAACTATTGAAATGATGGGGTATATGCACAGCTAGTGATTTTGAGCCAATGATAAACTTCCAGCTTAATGTGACTATTTTCAATTTATTAAGCTTTCTTTTACAGCATCGATGTTGGAATGTCATTACAATACATTCAGTTAAATGGACTTAAGCATTCATTTAGTTGTTCAAGCTTAAAACGAGATGAAACACTGCTAGCGCCGTCAGGATCTGCAGCCAAGCTCTGAAACTCCATTGAAAAAAACTGGGGTAACTAATTTTAAAGACATGGCGGGGGAAATTGAATTCAATGCAATGTTTATTGCCTTGTCTGAGACCCACTTCATATTGTATATCTAACAGCAGTGAAAATCACAGGTTTTTAAAGAAATCAGATCTTAAACGTGCCAATTTTATAATGGTAAGACAGTTTAATGGAAGCGCTGAGGCTGACTGGCTGAAATTAAAAGTCTGTGTGCATATAGCCCAATAGCAACAACAGACTTTCCCCCCAACATTCAGTCTGTATATAATAAAAATGTATTATCCCTTCTCTTTCCTCTTTAAGGACACAAAGGTTCATTTAACTAAGCAGTGGAAACATTTCTATCCAACATTTGACATAACCTTGCCAGGTGGTGTGATGAATCTGTGTTTACATCTCAAAAAGAAAAACACTAAAAAAGGAAAGGTTAAGGATGTATGGGACCGTGACATAACACTTACAGGTACAGTAAGTGAAATACTGTTATTGGTATACACTGTTAACGATTTTTGTAAACGACACAGTATTTAACTGTAATATGAATTGTATTTTACTGTATGACAGTTATCTAGTGTTACTGTTTTCTTTTTAAAGTTGCATTGTGGGAAATATCCTCATGGTGCCATTAAAACAGTATTTTAATTAGATGTGAATGGAAATACGGTAAAAAATTTAATCTGTTTGAAACCTGCCAATTATAGGAAATACAGTAATTTACCATTTAGACTGTTTTACAGTCATATATTACAGGTGAGAAGACTACAAATACTTTATATTTTACAGTAAATATATACAGTTGTTAAAATACATGTACAGCAAAATAAAGGGTACTGTACATAGTAATAAAATTGCTGTAAGATTGCTTTACAGTAAATTGCTGGCAAACTACTGCCATTACGTTACTGTAAATTCTACATGAAATCACTAGCGGTGTAGTGATAAGGTTTAGGAACTCACTGACACTTTACATTACATTAACATACTTTTTATTTTACAGAGCATACAGTGGAAAACAGCAGACCAGACACATTACCCGAAAAGCAGTGTAAGCACCTCTTTTACACAATCGTTACATTATTATTTGCATTTGAATCAGCTGTAGATGTACAAAGCTGCATAACAAACATTTCATGGATACGATCCTAGAACGGTAAGATTTATAATGTTTTTAAAGAAATCTCTTCTCCTGAAATTTCAGCAACATTACTATCAAAAATATTCTAAAATGTTTAAATTTTTTTTTGTTGAAGAAACATTTATTACTACTACTATTATTATCAATATTTATTACCAGTTGTGTTATTTTTTCAGCATTATTCTGAAATAAAAAAAAATTGTAACATTGAAAACTACCTGACAAAAGTCTTGTCGTTGATCCCAGTAGTAAGAGCAACAAATAATAACTTGACTTCTAGTTGATCATTTGGAAAAGTGGCGAAGATAGATTTTTCTGATGAATCATCTGTTGGACCGCATCTCAATCTTTACAAATACTGCAGAAGACCTACTGGAACCCGCATGGACTCAATATTCTCATAATATCCGTCAAGTTTGGTGAAGGATAAATCATGGTTTAGGGTTACATTTGGTATGGGGGCGTGCGAGAGACCTGCAGAGTGGATGGCAATGTCAACAATCTGAGGTATCAAGACATTTGTGCTGCCTATTACATTACAAACCACAGGAGAGGGCAAATTCTTCAGCAGGATAGCACTCCTTCTCATACCTCCACAACAAAGTTCCTGAAAGCAAAGAAGGTCAAGGTGCTCCAGGATTGGCCAGCCCAGTCACCAGACATGAGCATTATTGAGCATGTCTGGGGTAAGATGGAGGCGGCGGCATTGTTGATGAATCCAATGAATTTCGGTGAACTCTGGGAGTCCTGCAAAAGCGCTTTTTTTTGCCATTCCAGATGACTTTAATAATTAATACATTATTTCTCTTAAGAAACAAGACTTTTGTCTCAGCAAAGTCAGACCTTACTGTCAATCATTAAAAATCAAGGCATGATTATATTTTATTTTGGTAAAATAAGAGTAATCTAGAGGCCTTTGCCTTTCATATAAGCCACTTCTTACCAAATGATCAACTAAAAGTCAAGTTATTATTTGTTGTTCCTAAAACTTGCATAGGTGACAAGACTTTTGTCAGGTAGTGCACACTCAAAAGAGTCAGTATTATTTATTTATTTTTGCTAAAGAAATTATTAAAATGAATGCTTTTGTTTTTGCTATTTAATTTATCAAAAGTGAAGACATTTATAATGTCGCAAAAAAATCTATTTCAAATATATGCTGATCTTCTAAACTTTTTATTCATCGTCGGAATTTTTCAGTATATCAGCATAATGGAATGATTTGTGAAGGAGTAATGATGCTAAAAAAATCAGCTTTGAAATCATAGGATTAAATTACATTTTAAAATATATTCAAATAGTAAAATAGTTAAAAACTTAACTGTCTTTGCTGAACTTTGCAACAAATAAATGCAGGCTTGGTGAGCCGGAGAAATGTTTTAAAAAAACTAAAAATCTTATTGTTCCAAAAGTTTTGACTATATTGTATGGTGTGTATATTTAAATGATGTTATGATGACTATTACCTTTTACAGGTGAATCCTTCCTGAAATGCAACAGAGTCAAACTTATCAAAAGCGTGAGAAATGCTGAAGCTGTTTTAGATCACCTAGTAGACATTATTGAGGTTGAGCTGATGAGTAAAATCAGAGCAATGAACACGTCTCAAGAAAAAATGAGAAGCGTCTTTGACATCATCGAGCATCAAGGTCGTTCTTCGAAACAGAAATTCTACAATGCGCTTGAAGAGGAAGAAAAGGATCTTATTAAAGAAATGAAAGGCAATCACTGAGATGGACAAAAGTGAAACTGAACAGAAAAAATATTCAAATTTATGTTCAAACTCCCGTCTTTGACCACTGTATTTGACTAAAATATTGGGTTGTATTGCTTCTGCTTTACAGTATAGTATGATCATGTTTAGACTGTGTTTCATAAAATTTTAATTTGCTTCTTTAAAGTGGACCTATTACGCAAGAATCACTTTTATAAGGGGATAAACACAGTTGTGTGGCAACAGTCTGTGAATATACCCAGCTTCTAATGGTAAGGATGTATTCGTTTTATGTTTTATAGTCACACTTGATATAAAAACAGTCTGCAGAAGCACTTTATTTGACACTCTCCCTTTGTAGGTTTCGTCAGAGAGGCTAAACCCCGCCCATTAGTGGCGATCTCTCCCTCATTAGCATAGGACTTTAGTCTTGTTTTTTAATCTGCCACTATTATTTGTGTGGTATTGGAACAATTGAACGCCTTGGGCTGATTCAAATAAGAATATGAAAAAAATTTGAAGTGATGCAGTATGGGGAAAGACATTAACTGTTTAATCTGCCACTATGCTGACACAGATGCATTTGTAGCTCCACCCTCTTTAGGTAAGAGCACAATCTCATTTGAATTTAAAGCTGCAGTCACCAAAATGGCACAATTAGGATCAAAGCCTAAAATGGGTAGTCTCAAAGAGTTGCAAAACATTATTTGTGTGGTATTTTTTAGCTGAAACTTCACATACACTTTTGAGGGACATCAGAGACTTATTTGACATCTTATAAAAGAGGCATAATAGGTCCCCTTTAATTTAAAATCACCTGTAAATAATATTTTTTTAGAAGTAAAAGTAAAATCTTGACAGTATTTATCAATGAATGCTGACAGTTTCATGTTTGAAATATTGTTTTGTTACAAAAAACAACGTACATCTGTTATTCTGTGGGATGTGTTGAAATGTGGGATCAGGAATATTCATAAATATTTATAAAATATTAGTTTTTTTCTCTTCTTAATTTTGCTTATGCTAATGATACATGTTCAGGAAACAAATGCAGGTGTTTGAGGACTGTTTCATGATAAACAATAATTATAATTTTATTTAAGCTATAGTTGAACAAAAATAAATATTGTTGCCCTGTGTAATAGCATAACGATATACAGTGTGTACACTGTGTGTATGTGTGTGCGTGTATATAAAGTTCCTAAAAATTTTGTGCCATTTGCTTGATTTTACAATAAATTCGGTGATTGTAGAATCCCAAAATTCTGCAGAGATGTCTCAACACAACAGCTGGCTGTTTTTTTGTTCATTATGTGTCATGGAAATTCAGCTTTTTTGTCAATGAAAGTCAGGAAATTTGACATTTGGCTTTGAGCAGGAAACTGTATGCTCTATTCAGAAAGGCTTATCCCTTTGCCCTAAGTTTTGAAGGAATTAAGGCTTAGAAACGAGCCCTTCCGAATGCAAAGCAGTGAACATGTTCAATACTGGCCAAATACGTTCCCATTTGGAATGCACCAATAATGCCATCATTCCATCCCATCTGCAAACAAGGATATATAAGCAACCAAGACGTTATTGGAAAAGTCACAGTCATTACACAAACTTCTTACTGCTTTAATGTTTAACAGTATTAATGATTGGAGCAATTGAACGCCTTGGGCTGATTCAAATTAGAATATGAAAAAATAACAATGATTCATCATTAATTTGAAGTGATGCAGTGTGGGGAAGGACATTAACTGTTTACAGAATATATAGCAGAAAACAGCAGATTGAACATATGAAACAATCATTGTTCTGTTGACTTAAATGAATAAATAGAAAAAATAAATCATGTTTTTTTTCAGTAATTAATCCAGCTGTTTTCGTTACTTATTTCTAGAAATCTTGTGTCAATTATTATGTGAGATATGACTTGTACAATGTATGGCATTGTGATCAGTGTAGAGTTTTAAAAATTTGCGTCTTTCCATGTGAGAAATCATGCTTCAAAAACCGAAGAAAAGGAACAACTCAATTTCCCATGAGCCTTACGTTCACCCCCGGAAGTAGATTTTTCTTCTCTTAGCATGGCGCTATCCGAGGGTAGTTGTTAGAGTGGGTGAATTTGTAACAAAATTAATGATATGGATATGTGATTTCCAAATAAGAAGTTATCGCAGCAAGACTGATTAAGGTAACATACGATTTGTGTTTTTTAAGCTTGAAGGGTTGCTTATTAGCGTCAGTGCTAACATTAAACAACAGCTTGCTTTTATGCCTGTGTGTTTTAATTCTTAGTTTTTTTAGTTTTTAAGTTTTTTTATTTAATTTCTCAAGGGTAAGTTTGAGTTGTTTGTGATACATGTTTACTAAATATAATGTTTTAGTTAGGCCATAAAGCCTGTTATATATTATAGCCGGCTAATGTTAGCCTAAGAGAAATAAACGAGCTAACATTACATACATTTCAGTATGCGGTGCAAATAAAATGTGTTTAACGTTAGCACTTTAATCCTCACCTAACTAGTGTTTACTCAAGTTCAGGTTTAAAACTTAAGACGAATGGTAGTCCTTCTCATAACAGCTGGTCATTCATTCATTCATTCATTCATTCAAAACCTGTCATTGTGTTTTCATACACTGCAAAGTTAAGTAAACTCAAACTGTTTGATTAAACCGATTGCGACCAGCCGCTTAAGTTATGTTACCAAATGGTTTGAGTACTGTAAACTTATATATATATATATATATATATATATATATATATATATATATATATATATATATATATATATATATATTGAGTCATATACACATTATTATTTTGTGTTTATATAAATAAAACCTTTAGTATTAGTGACTTAAATATATTACGTTCACTTATTAAATCCGTATAAGTTCAGTTAATATAATTAACTAAGTCCAAACAACTATATAGCTGCTCAAACGGTTTGGTATTGCATCTACATTAGAGTTAACACAAAACAATTGAATTAATTAATTCGTAACTCATTCAGCTCGAGTTTTGCTTAATATAATCAGGTTATGAGTTATCATAACTCATTTTCTAGGTTTTGCAATGTTTGGTTTGAACGTTCTTCCTTTTCACACATGCACAAGTTTTACACTTGTTGATGTAATTAACAAGTTTGAATTCAGTGGCATGGTCGGTCAGTGGTTCGAATTTGCATGTTCACCCCTTGTTCGCGTGGGTTTCCTCCGGCTGCTCCGGTTTCACACACAGTCCAAAGACATGGGCAATAGGTGAATTTAATAAGCTAAATTGGCCGTATTGTATGTGTGTGAATTTCCCAGTACTGCGTTGCAGCTGGAAGGGTATCCACTGCGTAAAACATATTTTTTTCATAGCGGTTCATTCCGCTTTGGCAACCCTTGATAAATAAAGGGACTAAGCTGAAGGAAAATGAAAGAATTTGGTCATCGGATAATGCAGAAAATCAATCTCAAAATTGTCTTTAAAGTTGCTAAAGTACTGTAAGTTTACTGTCTAATGTGAGATTATCTTACAATAGATGAATGTAAAAGGCTGTAATAGCTGTCTAATCTATAATCAAAAGGTTTAAACGATGAAGGCATGTCAGTTTGTAAGAGAACTGAGGTCAACAGTAAAGCAGGAATTGGTTTAACTGTTACTACACAGTTATATACAGTAATAATTCTGGTTTATTATGTGTGCTGTGAAAACGGTGAGCATTTTGCTGAATTGCTATTTTTCTCTCCTTAATTGGGCTAATTATAAACAAAGTTAACCATTTGCAAACTGTCCCTGTTGCTCGTTTCTTAGGTTGTTCATGATGGCGGGAGAACAAGCATCTGGTGCATCTTCACAGATCCACAGCAATGAGGAAGATAAAGCCTTTGACATGACCACCAGCGAAAAGGTTACACACAGGCCCATCATTGCTTGTTACTAATCACTGCACTAGAATTGCTTGGGTATGTTTTGCAAAATGTGTCATATTTCAATTAGGCTTGCATTGCTTTTCTCTATCAGGTGGTAGATCTGCTGAACCAGGCGGCTCTCATCTCAACTGAAGAAAAGCTCGTTGTTCTCAAACAGGTTTTAAAATAATTTTCCAGATTTTCTTAGGGATTAAATATATGTTAAGCGTTAATTTTCGTGTATTTATGTTTTCTGTCCATTTGTTTTTAGGTACAGGAGTTGGTTATCAACAAAGACCCGTCGTTGCTTGATAATTTCCTGGATGTAAGTGTTATACCAGAATTTGTAAGTAGATGAAAATTAAACCACACAGAAATTAAACCCATTTCCTTCTTTTATCCAATTTCCGCAGGAAATTATTGCATTTCAGACTGATAAATCCATTGAGGTGCGAAAGTTTGTGATTGGATTCATTGAGGAGGCCTGGTGAGTTTTGGCTTGAGGACTTGCAAGCATCTAGTAGGAAACTTTGAAAGTGATATCTTTTTATTCTAAGATAAGTAATTAAAATGTATTTAAAACATGCTTGTTATGGATAAATATGGCTCTCAAACCTCCAGCTTGTTTTAATGAGTGATTCAATGAGTCATATAATCAAGTGATTCATTCTAACTGATTCTCTTAGACATAATGCAAGTTAAATTTATCATTAAATCATTGACTCAAAAGATTTGTTCAAAAAGAGATTTATATAAGCTCAAAACACTACGGCAGGGGTCTCAAACTGAAATTGGCGAGGGGCCATTTTAGTGACTGACCATTCATTGAAGGGCCATTTTAACATTCAAGCACAAGAAAAAAGTGGAAGCCTGACATAATTGATGCATCTTAGGACAACAGACATGATGTTTATATTTCAAGCATTACCTGTCACCAGTAATAATGCAAATCAGCACATTTATCGTGCCACACATCAGCTACTGAAATATATCTGTGGTTGTCGTATGTTTGACGTCAGTTGCGGGCCGGAGGGTGGAGGAGGGCAGGCCATAAATGGCCCGCGAGCCATCAGTTTGAGGCCCCATACACTACGGTGTTAATAAACTTTACACAAACCTTACACAAAAATTACACAGTGTTTCTCTATTTCAGCTTTGGTCCACTGTTTTTATTTGTGAAAGTAAAAAAAGGAAAAGAAAAATGAAAATGTAACTCCCCTAATATAAGTATTGTTGAGCTATTTTCAAAAATCAATATTACATTTGAAATCACAGCATTCAAGTGCTGCTTATTATATATTTGCAGAAATCTCTCTCTAGCTTTTTTATATTATTTAAACCAATAAATAATGTTTTATTAAAAAAAAAATAAAGGGCACCAATTTTACCCCTTTTACAAGATGTAAGATAAGTCTCTAAAGTTTTAGCTCAAAAGACCCATCAGTAAATTTATTACAGCCTCCAAAATCTGCTCATTTTGGTGTCTGACTACAGTGTAGCCTTTGGCTTAAAAAGCGAATGAGCTGCTTTTCCCCGCTCACTGTTCCCATGTCCGTGTCTGCTTTTCATCATGCGATACGTCAGATAAACAGCAGTCAGTGATCGAGATAGACTCGGATAAAGCTGAAATACAGCTCATTAGTCAAAAATACCAAGTAAGTTTATGTCATGTATTTGTGGTGGAGTTTATTCAAACCTTTTGAAATGATGAGTCACACAAATGCCGTTTGCAGTACACATACACAAACTAGTGTTTACTGGCACCATGCAGTCGTTGTGATTTATAGCGGTTAAGAATTAGCAATTTTTAGTCATTATTACAAACATCCTCTGTTTTAAAAATCGTTTTAAACTCATAAAACTTGTAAAAATCACAGAGAGTTGTAACTATTATTTTAATCCCAGTTTCTTTCTTGTGTATACATGTTATCATAGAAACATGGTGCCTGTCAATCAATTTGGTGGACAGAGAAAACCGCACTCCTAGCTCACGTTGCGGTGCGCCTCAAAATCACTGGGATTTGGGTCCTATTTTTACCTCAGGACATTAAAAAAAGAGACTTGTTGGATTTATATCACTCTAATATGACTGTGGACACACTATACATGCAGACAGTTCTGTCCAAACAGCTTACAAACGTTGATTTTCATCAAAGGTGCCCTTTAAATTATGCAGTTTAACTGCTTCATAACAGGCTTCACCACACACTGAATGCTTTTTTTACTTTCAAAACTTTATTGTTTGTCTTTTAGCTTAAGCATAATCAAGGTTTTAGCTTGAAAATGTCAAAAACAATAATCATGAAACATTGTAGTCAGATTTGTTCAAAACGAGATTTAGACCCAATCCCAAGTCTACCCCTTAGCCCTTCTCCTTACCCCTACCCCTCGTTTTGCGCATTAAGGGTGTCCCAATTCTCTTTAGCTTGAAGGCCTAGGGCTAAGGGGAAGGGGTGATTAGCCCTTTTAACAAAGAGTGTTCAGGACCATACTCGAAACAAAGGGGTAAGAAAATTTCACAGAATACACCAGCCACAACAGCAGGATTGCAGCACTCGGAAGTAAGGGGATCCACAAATTAGTATTTTTTTGGTCATTATTACGAATTTTTATAACAAACAAGCACATGTTTTAATATATTAATAACCGCGTTCATGTTTTACTGTCATGCTTTAAAAAAAAAACACTAAAATAAAAACCGCTAAATTTCGCGATCTGTAATCATAACTCCTGTACTGCAGTCCCACAACATTCTGACACTTGATGACACTCGAATACCCTGTCAGTAATGTCTAGTGGATGGGAATGAGCTTTTTTACAGTGTCTGCTATAATGTTAATATTGTTTTTGTGTGTTTTATATAAATTAATATGGCCATTGTGTAAATGCACAGTACAGTTATGAGCTTATTGCCACATTAAATAGTTATGATAACATAATATATGCCTTCAGTGATTTCCTAAAGAGAAATACCAAAAAATAGCACAACTGGAATCACTACAGCAAATTACAGTGTTTGAAAATGGACAATGGAGTTGAGGACCCACGTGCAGATTATTGAAAGCTTAGTCAGACAGGCATTGGTCAACGGGAACAAACAGAAGCATGAGGACAATCCAAAAGCGTAGTCAGGTCACAGGCAAAAAGTCGATACAGGCAGTAGACAACCCCTTTAGGTGTGTGTGAAGTGCATGATGGCATTTGTAGTTTTATTGAAGTGGCAGATTTGTAATTTTTCAGTGATCTGCACAGGCTGGATCGCTGGTGACTATGACAGAGTTACTCTTTGAGCTTTGAGCTTGTTTTATCTATGAAACTTTAAAAAAAGATAACAAGCATTTGTTATTATAATAACACTGGTATAATTCATAACATTATGTCTGAAACTATAACTCCCCTAATATAAGATTATTGTTGAGTTATTTCCTAAAATCAGTATTACATTACACATTACAATTTACACAGCATTTAAGTGGTGCTGATATTTGGGGAAATGTCTCTAGCTTTTTGATAATATTTTAGCCTTTTTGTGAATTTCTTTATCTTTTTTTTTTCAAATATTTCCCATACGATGTTTAACAGAGCAAGAAATTTTTCACAGTAGTTCCTGTAATATATTTTCTTCTGGAGAAAGCGATATTGGTTTTATTTCGGCTAGAATAAAAGCAGTTTTTAATTTTTAACTGCTTAAAAACTGTTTATTTTAATCAAAACGCTTAATCAATATTTTTTCAATTGTCTACAGAACAAACCATCATTATACAATCACTTGCCTAATCATCCAAAGTTAACCTAATTAACCTAGTTAAGCCTTTAAGCAGAATACTAGTATCTTGAAAAATATCTTGTAGAATATTGTGTTCTGTCATTATAACAAAGATCAAAGAAATCCGTTATTGGAAATGAGTTATTGAAACTTATGTTTAGGAATGTGTTGGAAAAAAAAATCTTTCTCTTAAACAGAAATTGGAAAAAAAATCTATACAAGGGGACCAATAATTCTGACCTCAGCTGTATATTGCACAACTACACTATCTACTACATGATATTTTTACAAAAATTTCACCAAGCATTCTCTAAAGAGTCTTTTTTTATTCTCTTCAGTAAAAGAGACAATGAGCTTCTGCTGCGGCTGATTGCCAACCTGAACATGCTGATGCGAGATGAGAGCGTGAACGTGGTGAAAAAGGCCATTCTGACGCTCACCCAGCTCTACAAAGTGGCTTTACAGGTGTCAGTTGTTACACTATTTATTATTAGACTGAGCTAATATTTTTAGGTGTCTGATAGATGTTTCATTTGTTCTACTAGTGGCTGGTGCGCACTAAGAGTGTCACAGACAGGCAGGAGGCATGCTGGGATATGGTAACTCAGATGAAAGGGGATGTCCTGGCATTGCTTGATTCGGATAACGATGGAGTCCGCACTCACGCCATCAAATTCACAGAGTCCCTCATCATCACTCTGTCACCACGAACCCCCGACTCTGACACACCTAAAAAGCAAGAGGGCGACATCAGCCTGGATAAAATCCCCAAAGACCACACATATATTCGATATGGTAGGAGCAGAATCACAATTTTTTGGAATTATTCACATTTTTATTGTCTTTGTTTTTTTTGTTTGTTTTTTTGCTAATGACAAATAGTGCTACATAATTAATCAAATTTATAATGAAATAGTGATATGCCAAAATCCCAAAGGCTGTGGGATGTTAATTAATTAAATATTTGCACTGCATGTTATGGATTGTTTTGGCCACATATGAAGCTCAGGATTTTTCATAATAACCCATCAATGCTTTTGTATAAGAGCATGTGGGTTCATTAAATGCAGCTCTGGAACTGCTGTGAGTTCAGGTTGCTAATAACACGCATTTTTCAATGCAACACACTCCGAACATTGTCATAAACTTGCAATGAGAAGCAAGTTTTACAAAAATGAAAGATTTACAGTTTAACATTTGAAACTAAACAGGGCAAAACTGCCATAAATATTACAATTGTAATTTTACAGTTGAATAATTTGTAAAATATTGTTAATAATTAGTTACTTTAATAGTTATTCTAATTGTGTTTGTGTTTAATAATAATAATTATCCTTATTATTATTTATAATCAATAAATAATTAACTCTTATTTAATAATAATAATATTTATAATTAATATATATATATGATTTGGTTGACGCGGTGGTGCAGTGGGTTGCGCTGTGGCCTCAAAGCAAGAAGGTCGCTGGTTTGAGCCTCGGCTGGGTCAGTTGGCATTTCTGTGTGGAGTTTGCATGCCATGTTTGTGTGGGTTTCCTCCGGGTGCTCCAGTTTCCCCCACAGTCCAAAGACATGTGGTATAGGTGAATTGGTTAAGCTAAACATGTGCTAGAAAAGTTGGCGGTTCATTCCGCTGTGGCGATCCCAGATTAATAAAGGGACTAAGCCGAAAAGAAAATGAATGAATGAATGAATGAATAATATAAATGATTTGCAATAATGATTTAGTTATAAAATGGTTTGATTTAGAGTCATTATTATTATTATTATTATTATTATTATTATTATTGGGTGTAGTAGCAGTTAGTATTCAATATTTAAATATATTCATAATAGTTTTGCCCAAATTATACACTGTGTCCAAAAAAATACTGCAATAATAATGAGATTATTTTAATAATAATAATAATAATAATGATAGTAGTAGTTGCAGTAATAGTAATAATAATTACTAATTCATGATTTAATAATAATTGCTTAATAATTTATGCAGCTTTAATGACTCTTAAACTGTTAAATGTTGTACAGAATATTTAATTCTATTTTCTTTGCTTTGTTTTTCCTCTCCCCTCATCTGGTACATCTTCATCGTGTCCTGCTCTGAAGACACATTATGTGAGGAGGGCAAGACGGCTCTGGATCAGCTGTTAAAGTTCATGGTTCACCCTGCCATCTCCAGCATTAATCTCACCACTGCACTAGGATCACTGGCCACACTTGCTAGACAGCGGCCTATGTTCATGTCCGAGGTCGTGCAGGCCTATGAGATGCTACATGGTGAGTTTTGTTCACTGACATTGTTAGACAAGTGCAATGGAGCTACATGATGGTGCATTGCCTGTGAGGCTACCGACTAGGGCTGCACGATATTGGGAAAAATCTGATATTGCGATATCTTGATTAATTCTTGATCTGTTTTGTTGTGCTCCACAGCTAACCTGCCTCCAACTCTGGCTAAGTCTCAAGTGAGCAGTGTCCGCAAGAACCTGAAGCTTCACCTGGTGGCGGTGCTAAAGCATCCCAGCAGTGTGGACTTCCATGTCCAGATCTCCACCCTGCTGCAGGACCTGGGCATGTCTCAGAGTGAAATCACTCGCTGCACGCCAGTCCCCGTACAACCCCGTAAGAGACTCCACCACGAGCCCTATGTGGAGGGCAAGAGGATCAAGATGGGTGAGTGGCTGTTTTCATGAGCTGTGTGTTGTTGATCAAACTCAAAACAAGGGGATTAATGCCTGGTTTGTGCTTACAGAGGCCGTAGAGGATGATGAGGATAAGGAGGAACCGGCTCCAGTTGTCACCCCAAAACCATCCTCCACCATAGGCACCCAGTCAGCCATTGATCTCACTGCTGAGTTCCTGTTACCTTTGCTGACATCAGACAATGTGGCCAACCTGGTGTGTACATGTCTAGTAGTTTTTAAATTTGTTTTTCACATTATAGAGAGCAAACAAAAAAACACCCCTTCCCCAGAACACCAGATCAGGGAACAATGTAAATATAAAAATCAAAGATGAAAACATGACATGAAAGTATGACAGTTCTTTTTTCCTCATTGTCACGTTGTCTGCATCCATTTCCATCACAAGAGTTAAAAAATTTACTAGATCTCATAAAGTGTCAACAACCCATCAGTCTTCTAGCCAGCAGAGAACCAAAGGCCAACATGTTAGTTTGTCCTTTGTTGAGAGGAGCGTTCTCAAGGGCCACCCCAAACAATGCAAGAAATGGTGATGTCTCTACTACCATCCCAAATGCCTCGAAAAAGGTCTCCAGTAAATGTAAAGCTTTGGAAATGTCTAGAATATGTGCCGCAGAGTAGCAGGAGCCGCGTACATGATTAGTTTGTGAACCCTTAACATCTCGGGTCTAAACTAATGTTAAGCTGTGTATAGTTCCTCTTGAATTTTCTGTGTGCTGGATTTGCTGTGTGGTTTAAAATGTGTTTCTTCACATATATAATAGTAGTAATAATATAGTTATTATTTTTATTATTGTTTAGTATATTTATACATCTATAAAATTAATACCTAAATTACTTATTAGCTTTTTTAAAAATAAAGACAAAGATATAACATGATTTATTATTATATTATATTATATTATATTATATTATATTATATTATATTATATTATATTATATTATATTATATTATATTATATTATATTATATTATATTATATTATATTATATTATGTTTCTGCAAAAAAAACCTTGCAATTCAGGTTATATTATGCAAATATGGCTTCTGTTTATCACTTTCAAATGTTAAAACCTCAAGCTTTTATTTTGGTGGAAATCTGGAGGAAGTTAATGTTAGTCTGTCAGTTAGTTTATTTAATCATTTAATTTCATTTTGTTGTTAATGTAAGTCTTTTTATTTTGGTTTATGTTTTAATGTTGAATGTTTTAAACACTGAAAACTGAACTACACGGTTCAATTTTAATGTGAAGCTGCTTTGACAAAATTTACATGGTAAAAGTGCTTTACAAATAACGGTGAATTGAATTAATTTAGTTTATTAATTTCAATTTGACATTTTTGGTTACTATTTTCATTTTTATGCCCTTGTGAACACCTCTTGCTTGGAAATGCTAGTGTATAGTAAAACCTGTCTGCATGCAAACTGATGTCATCACACAGGCAAGGAAAATTAAAACATTTAAAAAGAGTCATATTTTTATTGGAATTTCAAAGATTAAAGTAAAGGTAAGTATAATTTAAAATCAATTTGTCAAACGTCTGAGAACCCCAGATAATGCTGTGGCTTACAGCTTTTATGTTTCCATTCATTGCAGGTGCTCATCAGTATGGTTTACCTCCCTGAAGTGATGCCAGCCTCTTTCCAGGCCACTTACACGCCAGTAGAATCGGCTGGCACTGATGCCCAGATTAAACATTTAGCCAGGCTGATGGCCACACAGATGACTGCAGCTGGACTGGGACCCGGTGAGCTTTAGAAGGAAAAACTCCTCTCAGAACAGCTGTAAAATAGGGCTGGGTATTATTTGGGCTTTTGCGATACTAACATATTGATACTACGAGCATACATGCATCCATACATACACGCATGTATCCATACATGCATACATTCATCCATGCATCCATCCATCCATGCATACATAGATGCACACATCCATCCATCCATCCATCCATGCATGCATACACACAGGCATACATGCATCCATCCATGCATACATGCATCCATACATGCATCCATACATGCATCCATACATGCATCCATACATGCATCCATACATGCATCCATACATGCATTCATACATGCATCCATACATGCATCCATACATGCATCCATACATGCATCCATACATGCATCCATACATACATGCATCCATACATGCATACATCCATACACACAGACGATTACATTGCTTGCTGGACTTCATCTTCTCTCTCTTCTGCTGCACAGGGCTGGAGCAGTGTAAGGCACGAGATGAAGAGGTGAAAGAAGAGGGAGCAACGGGAGAGTCCAGCTCCAAAGACCCACTCATCATCCGTAAGCTGTCTGCGGTGTCTCTCGGTCAAGCCATCTCAGTGGTCGGAGCATCAGCAGCCTACAAAAGCCCTATCATTGAAGAGGCTCCACAGATTAAGAAGCTTCCAGAGCCCATCCTGCCCACCACACAGCTCAAGTAAGAGTTCAGCTGTCCATTAAAGAAATTTGCCCATATTTCTTTTTGTTTTTACCTTTTGTAAGAGCATTTTTTTTCTTTTGTGTTAAATATTTTAACATGCAGTGTTCAACATATAGCTTTACAATAGTACATTTGTGCATATACATTAGATTAGTCAGTACTGAAGCCAAATCTGGAGCTTATCTAACAAAATATCTTACAATAATGGTTCAAAAATTAGTAGCTCAAATTTATATGTTATAGAAAAATATTAAATAAAAACATTTAAAAGAGCAAAATTCAAGAGAAACAAAAAATGTAAAAAAATATTGTTGAAATTTAGTTGTTTGTATTTTTTTCCCAATATTTTGCATGAATTTAAATGTATTATCTTTCTATTTCTAAAGATGTTCAGTGACTAAAATATTATTTTAATATATCCATTTAATAAATCTGTTTTGTTAATTCACCAAAATATATTACCTGTATTCACTGAGAAATGGATAAAAATATTCATTTTCAAAAGGGGGTGTACTCTTTTATGCTAAGCACTGTAACGAATTACTTGAAACAGAGTAATTGTTACTAATAATGTTATCAGCAAACTGTTCAAAATTATAAATGTTATTATATGATTTAATAAATAGGAACTGTCCATAAAATGACCTTTGGAGAGGGGAATAAAGCCCATGTTTAAATTCAATGCCACAAATTGACTCATTTAAATTGGTAATTTTTTAACTTTTTAAAGAGATACAGTAGTTCACCCAAAAATAATAATTTCCTTACAATTTAGTCACACCCAATTGGTTTTTATAAATTTCTTACTTCTGTTCAAAACAAAACAAGATATTCTCAAGAATGTTGAAAAAAAGCAATCATGACCGAAAACTGAAACCAAAGCTAAAAATGCTTTGTAATTATTAATTATTTTATTCATAAATATAAAAAACACAAGCCAGTAAAATAGCCACATTTTATTGATAGCATCATATGTATACATACATGTACATGAGTGGAATATCCACAGAACTGAATATTGAACTATTTTGAACTTTGACCACAACTCGCGCAAGCTAGTTGTCGGTGCTCTCTGCTGCATACGTGCAAGCTATTTTCATTGTGCAGTGCTTTTTTTTCACGTCTGATCAGAAAGGTGTTATTTTCAGCGGTGTTTTTCTTTTGGCCATAAGCGTCAAATAATTCCCGCATATCTGAAAGAAACTTGGGACTAGTGGATGATGAGCAATTGATTCTAGAATTTTTTAGGGGGGGTGAACTATCCCTTCACAGTGTTCCTGACAACCATAAAAGGTTTTGGTTTTAATTTTTAACCACTTTTTTTGTGAATTTGTTGAAAAACATTTTGTCAGCAACATGCTCCTGTCCATTTCCAACTCTAATACACTGTAAATATGGAAATAAATAGGCACTTTTTAAAGCTTAATAGAATTTATTGACTAGTACACTTACAGTTGCGTACCATTGAATAATTTACATGCAAACAGCTTCTAATCCAGTGTTTATTAGCATTTCAGCCACTCGAACAGAAACATTGTTAATTATCTGGTTTGATGGTCTCTTACGGTGGTCTGTTTTTGTTTTATTCTTCATTAACCCTCCCCCCAGAGCCCCCGGTGCCAGCGGCAGAAAAAAAGTGTTCAAATTGGCTGATGTGGTGCAACCGTTTTCTGATGTTCAGATTGAGAAACTCACCAACATGGCCATCAAGCGGATCCTCTACTCTGAGAAGGCCATTGCTCAGACTGGGATGTCCCATGTAAGCCTGCTTTTGAGGACTTTTCTGTTTATACTCAGCCAGTAAATACATTTTACTCTCTTTTTGTTTTTCTCCTAGGTCAGAGTGAAGCTTCTTGCACGGTTGGTGACCCAGTTTGAGGGAAATAAGAAAAACGATTTGCTGCAGTTTGTTCTGGAGGATATGCGGAGCAGAAGTGAGCTGGCCTTTTCTCTGTTGTACCACGAATATAACGAATACCTGAGTCAGGAACCATCGGGCTGTCTAGACAGCTACGAGCACTGTCTGTTCACACTGCTGTCTGGCCTGCAGGAGAAACCTGAGCAGAGGGACGGGTGAGCATCATCACAAAAAAAACACAACTTGATATAATCCACAAATAAGCATTATAGCAATTTTAAAGGGAGAGTTCACCCAAAACAGAAAATTCTGTAATCATTTACTCATCCTGCTCTTTTTATTTTTCCAAGCTTGTGTGACTTCATTTAGCTGAAAACCTTTGTGCTGCACAATTCCTCTTACTATAAAACGCATTTTACTGGACTGTCCTGCTTTTAATGATTCCAGAGGACTTTTTTATGAAATGAACTCTTTTAAGGACATTTTTAACAAAGTGACACCAGAAAAGATTTTAGAATGTTTATCATGCATCAACACCAAAAATCTGATTTAATTTATGTATTCGTTTGTTTGTAAATTTTAATTGTGTATTTATTATTGAAAGGATCCTGTCATGAAAATAGCCTTGGTTGCTGACATGGCATTAAATAAAAAATATATTACATTACAATAGAATAAAGAAACTTGTAAAGAGGGTGAGTATATGTAAATGTTTTGTGTGAACTATCCCATTAAGGTGCATTTAAAAATATATTATTATAAATAATGTTTCTAAATATTTTGTCAGACTAATTTTGATTAAAGAGGTTTTAAGTTAATATACATGTGATGTAACAATTCTACAATTCTTTTTTTATTTAAATGGTTTTTTTTTTTATTTAACTTTATATTGCAGAGAGATACAATTCTCAGCATCAGTAGACATGTCCCTTTTACGGATTTCCCAGTTCAAATTCCCCATTGAGGGATCAAAGAGGAAACACAAATTTCTTCATAACAATGACAGAACAACATTTACCCACTGTGCCTATTTTACGTCATATCAAAACGTTACACAGAAGAAAGAGAGGAAAAAAAAAAGGGGGGGGGGTTCTATAGAAAAAAGACATTAGGTTGAATGGGAATCCATTTAAACCACACGCCAACAAATTTGCCAAATATTGTTGGTTATGCACACTATATGTAATTTTCTCCATAATGAATATATTTTTCAGAACATCAATCAAATCTTGCATTTGTGGTGGATTAGGTTTATACCAGCATCTAATAATGGCATTTTTACTTGAAGCAAGGACGACTCCATACATATATTTGTTTTTTCTTTCTAAGAAATCCATGATAGCATGGATGATATGTATGATAGCATACCCAAATAAAGTACCTCCAAGTTTAAATCAATTGGAGTATTTAGGACAATTTCTAAAATGCTATGTATTCCTTTCCAAAAACTTCTAATATTAGGACATCCACAAAATGTGTGACAATGGTTAATGTCCTGTAATCCGCAATGCCTCCAACAATTTGAGTTCCCATGGAATGACATTTTCTGTTTTGCAGTAAGGAAAAAACTAATAATATTTCTCCAGCAAAATTCTCTCCAATACGAAGAGCGGGAAGTAGCCCATTGTAATTTGCACATATTTAGCCAATCCTCATTTGAGATTATGGTACCACTTTCTTTCGCACATCTTTCTTTAATATACAGAGATGAATTCCCTTTGTAGATCCATCAGTGATTTATATAATTTAGTTATAGTTTTTGACATTAGTTCAGCCATATAAGCTGAGGAGAATAATTTAACTAGAGCATGTTTTACAATTCTATCATTTTGGTTAAAGGTTGCTTGACATGTAAGTAAATGCTTGGTACTCCATATAGTTTTAGGGTGCTTTCACACCTGTAGATTGATTCATTTGTTCCGAAACAGGGATTAAAATGGTTACAATGTTTATTTGTGTTCTTGGTGCGGTTTGCTTTCACACAGCAGAGTTTCTAAATGGACCAAAAGAGTTAAAAGTCGCATGCGAGCAAACTCTTCAGGGTTTATTTTTCAAAGTCCCACAGATTCTGCTCAGCTGTCACATCATTATTTTAATTTATGATGATAAGCAATAAGACAACATAAGCGAAAAGTTGCACTTTCATTTTGACACCCACAGAAATCATCATCAAATATATATCAGAGTGGTAAGACTTTCTCATACAGCCTCATTTCAGTTGTCAAGTTTTGTTTATCTATTGAATCTATTAAAAACGTTTGCTAGAGTTATGCATTATAGGCTTAATTTATAGAGAGAAGTAACCGATGAAGCGAGACTGCAGTCAGATCATGAAGCAGATCAATGTTAATCTTTTTTTCGAGGTGTCAGTGCAGAAATGAACAAAACAATAGGCTTAATACAAAATATTATTAGATTAAAATAAAAAAAAAAAATCAGATAGTAATTTAAATAATTTTTCTAACGGATAAACAACACTCGTTAATATTTCAGCATGCTTTCACTTTTGTATTGCGGGTTTCACATATGCTAAATAAACCATGCTAACTGGCCGAAGGACATGGGTTCCGAAACAAATGTATAGGTGTGAAAGCACCCTAAGTGGAGTAGGGCAGTGTTTCTCAAGTGTTTTTGGAGGACCACCAGCTTTGCACATTTTTTGTGTCTCTTTAACCAATCACCCCAGATTCAGATCATCAGCTCATTAGCAGAGACTGAAAGACCTGTAATGGCTGTGACAGACAAAAGAGACTTCCAAAACATGCAGTGTTGGTGGTCCTCTAGGAATGTGGTTGAGAAACACTGCAGTCTGATTTCTGGAGGTCATACATTTTAAATTTGCGCCTTTTGAAATTTAAGACACTGTAAAGGTCTTAAATTCAATAATTCATGGCATTTAACACAACATGCTCTCCAAAAAGAAAAAATAATAACTCCTATAAAGAAGTGCCTCTGTATTTTTTTGTTTATTTTTGAAGTAAAGAATATTATCCTGTTGTGCTGTCTTTAAATTAGGCAGTACTTTTTAAAAATTGGTTATAAAGAGTGTTTAATTTACCTTTATATAACATGCAGATACACTCACCGGTCTGTCTCTAGGGTTTACAGAGAATAGTCTGAAAAAGAGTAAATATCCAGTGAACGGCAGTTCTGTGGGCGCAAATGCCTTGTTGATGCCAGAGGTCAAAGGATAATGGCCAGACTGGTTCCAGCTGACAGAAAGGCAACAGTAACTCAAATAATAACTCGTTACAACTTGAAAGCATGGATCCATCCTGCCTTTTCAACTGTTTAGGCTGGTGGTGGTGGTGTAATGGTGTAAAGGATATTTTCTTGGCACACTTTGGGCCATTAGTACCAATTGAGCATTGTGTCAGTGCCACAGCCTACCTGAGTATTGTTGCTGACCATGTCCATCTCTTTATGACCACAGTATAGGATACAGCAGGATAATGTGCCATGTCATAAAGCGTGAATCATCTCAGACTGGTTTCTTGAACATGACAATGAGTTCACTGTACTCAAATGGCCTTCACAGTGACCAGATCTCAATCCAATAGAGCACATTTGGGATGTGGTGGTACGGGAGATTCGCATCATATCATGGATGTGCAGCCGACAAATCTGCAGCAACTGCGTGATGCTATCATGTCAATAAGGACCAAAATCCCTGGGGAATATTTCCAGTACCTTGTTAAATTAGGGCAGTTCTAATGTCAAAAAGGGGTGCAACCCTGTACTATTAAGGTGTACCTAATAAAGTGGCCAGTAAGTGTGTATATATGCAATTTAATATTTTGCTTATTATTATTTTTTTTAAATTTATTAGTTAGTTTTTTTTCTTCAATGTGACACATTTTTAAAGTACAAATATCAATTTAAAAGTAAAACCTACATACACATGAACACAAAAATAACACCCAGATGTTGTTTATTATGCTTTAGGAGGAAGTTTAGCCTGTCATCTCACAGGACATTTTCACTTTCCAAACACATCTCATTGTCAACGATGTTTTTATGTAAATATTTAAAAACTAAACCAAACAAAATGTACGTGTGTGTGTGTGTGTGTGTGTGTGTGTGTGTGTATATACTGCATTTTTTAATGTTTAAAATATCTGTCTTATTCACAGCCTTTTCACCAAGATTGTGTTGGAGGCTCCGATCATCACAGACTCGGCACTGGAGGTCATTCAGCGATACTGTGAAGACGAGGTCTGCCACATCCATACTCTCATTATTATACAATCTTTTAAAACTTGTTTTGGTTGCGCTTTATTTTACCTTGTACTTCAATGTGTGTTTCATGCCCAGAAATAAGCTTTTATGTAGCATTTGATTTTTTTTCTTCTTCATAATGGCGGTTGTGTTAATTACATTTTATTATTATTAGTGTTACTAGTTTTTAATTGTTAATTATTAATATTAATAAATTGAGATTTATTTTAGTGTTGGCTTTAATGTCAGTATTTAAAAGTAATCCAGTTTCTAACCCCTTAACTGTTGACCACATATTGAGTTTACATTTGAAACTTGTAGGTGATAAAGGCATGTTACACAGTTTGTCAAAATAAGTTCAGATTTAGACAAAAAAAACTAAGTCATTTTGTAAAGTACTAAACAATGTCCCAGTTATTTAAATTCTTACCACTTAAAATATTACATAATCAGGTTACAATATTATTTTAAAAAAATCATTTGTGTTAATTATTGATCTTGATATTATAATTATTGTTAATGTAGGTAAATGGAAGCCATATAGAAATGACAGGTCCATGGTGCCAATAATCTAGACAAAACTATGCAAAATCTTCCCACTTGCAGTCAGAAGGTTTTTTTTTTTCATTAAGCTGCGACTCATCTGAACACTTTTAACAGAAATGTGTTATTGGTTACAAGTTTCAGTCTTGGAAATGTGATGCAACGTGTGGTGATTTAAATGCAGTGCCACTTATTGACACTTGCACATTTTCTTATTTCACTTTAATTTCAACAACCATTATAGCTCTTGTTTTTGCCTCCTTATCTTGCATTAAAAAGTACTGGGTAATATAAGGCACACTGTAAAAATCTCTTAATTAACAGTTGCAGTAACACTTTATTTTGATGGTCCATTTGAGTATTGGTAGACTGTCTGGTTAATATCTGCTGAAACAGACATTCAACAAATATTTAACTGACTATAATAAACTTAACGAGTACATGTCAACTAACACTAACCCTAACCCCAACCCTAACAGTCTACTTATAATCTAATGAGAATTATTTGGCATGTAGATGCAATGTAGAATAACTTAAATTCAACAAACGGACCATCAAAATAAAGTGTGACCACAGTTGCTTATATCTTGTGATTCGAATGTGTGTTTTTTTTCTTTTGTTTTCAACCTTTTTGTAAGTAATTACCATTATTTTACATTTAGCTAAAAATGTCAATAAAAGTCAGTTAGGTAAACATTTCAACATCAAAAGTTTTCTGCAAAAAATCAAGATCCAATGAAATCTGAAAGCATAAATAAATGGAAACGCCTGTGAATTACAAACTGGGTAGCTGTTAATTAACAAGTAATTTTGACAGTGTAACTACATGGGCGCTTAATAATAGTGTTAGTAACTACAAATACTAACAATAATACTAACAATACTGTTATTACAATACTAATTATTACCCAGTAATTTACATTCCCCTCAGTAAGTAGTAAAAAACAAGCGGCACAAGACTTAAAGTACTACTGTTTTGTTTTTTGTCTTTTTGAGAAGCAGCTCTTCAGCTCTTATACTTATAAAAACATTTTGTAAGAAGTTCTAACGTTCATTCTTTGTCTTTCAGTCACGTGTTTATCTGGGCATGTCCACATTAAAGGAGCTCATCTTCAAACGGCCCTCAAGACAGTACCAGTACCTTAATGTCCTGCTGAATCTCACCTCTCATGAAAAAGAAAAGGTAGATTTCGACTTGTGTGTCGTTCGTTATTGCTCTATATTCATTTTCAAAGTAGTATAATAACAATCCCAATGCTGTTAAGGTGCGGTCGACTGCTCTCGGCTTCATCAAGCGCATGTATGAGAAGGAACATCTGAAGGACTGCATTGAGAAGTTCGCTCTCACCTACATGCAGTTTCTGGTCCATCCCAACCCCCCATCTCTTCTTTTCGGAGCTGGAGAAGATACAGGTTCAGAAACATTTCCTAAACTTAAGGGCTCCCGGTGGCTGTCATTTCAAAATATATAATGCTGATACAATAATAGTGTAAAATGAACTAAATGAATGGTGAATCTGTGTCCTCCAGAGGTGGCGGCTCCCTGGACAGAGGAGACGGTGCGCCAGTGTCTTTACCTCTACCTCTCCCTCCTGCCCCTCAACCATCGTCTGGTGCATGAGTTGGCTGCCGTCTACACCGAGGCTATCGCCGACATCAAGCGCAGCGTGCTCCGGGTCATCGAGCAGCCTGTAAGAACATCTCGAACCACTAATGCTGCTCATCCAAAAATGTTTTTTTTTTACTATTATACTTTATACTTTAAAGATGCTAATGTGGCCGTTTAAGAATGAAAAACAGAGCTAAAAAGCAGAAAAAGTCCACTCTGTAGGCGAGATCTTCTTAATATCACTAAGCAATGCTTTTGATGTCTATCAAACACTTCAACTTTGGTCTTGAGGTTTGTTTGGGAATGTATGCATCACAATATCTCAAAATCGAAATTTCCCACTGAAGTGCATGAGGTCAAGTTGAGTTGTGTTAGTGATCGGTTGTCTTTAAGGCCAGATCTAATATACTGATACACATGCAACCATCTGCATTCACAAACCAAAACATCTTGTAAAATCTTATAAAAAGTTGCATAATAGGACTATTTAACAAGCATATTTTTTTTTCAGGGGGGTCTCCATCTCTTTTAAAAAAATAAAAATAAAATAGTTTTATTGTCTGTTCCAATTTTATCTGTAATAATTAGCTGAATTAAGGTGAATCTGTGAGGTTGCAGGTGGTCATTGGAAATGGTGGAAATTGTCGTTATGTAGAGCATTTTTTTGGAATTTATATAGAGCATTTATGTAGAGCTCTTCATTTTGGAACTGGGCTTACATTTTTAGTTTTAGTCATTAAATTTAATCTAGGGTAGCACAATATATAGTTTCAGCATTGATATTGGAGTTTGTGCATCTGCAATGTTGTGTTGGGATTATATTTGACCAGGAGCCACATTTCAGAATACTTGACATTTGTGGCGTCACTGGAGAGTTTAACTATAAGTTAAGTTAATCATTTGCATTAGTCTTTATAACCTGTGACTGAGTTAGCTTGTCAATAGAATTTTCAAGCGTTCAGACACAAGAAATTGTACCTTTTGTAACTTTCATAAAGATGAATTTTATTGAATCATTTCTAATTTTGAAGATTATATCTTGTTATTTTACATTTGAATATTCAAATTCTGAACCTTAAAGAAGTTCTGACTCCTAAAGAAAGCAATAGTGTTGTTTATTTCTCTTAAATCTTAGCTATGCTTGTAATTAATTTATTGTATTTGATGCATGATTCACTCCCTTACAGAATCATCACAGTCAGTCTAAATTACTTGAAACTGTCACTTCATTTCCATTAAATGCCATAATAACTGTAATATTTCAATTTTTTTCAACTAGTTAGTTTAGTTTTTCAGATATTTAGTAGCACTGTGCAAAGATTAATTGCGATTAATCACATTCAAAATAAAAGTTTCTTTATATTTGTTATATAAACAGTTGAAGTCAGAATTATTAGACCCCCCCCCCCCCCCCCACCCAATAAATTTTTTTTTCTTTTTTAAATATTTTCCAAATGATTTTTAACAGAGCAAGGGAATTTTTACAGTATGTCTGATAATATTTTTTCTTCTGGAGAAAGTCTTATTTGTTTTATTTCGGCTAGAATAAAAGCAGTTTTTAATTTTTTATGAACCATTTAAGGTCAAAATTATTAGCACCTTTAAACTTTTATTTTTCAACTGTCTAGAGAACAAACCATTGTTATACAATTACTTGAAACATATCTAGTAAAATATTATTTACTGTCATCATGACAAAGATAAAATAAATCAGTTATTAGTGATGAGTTATTAAAACTATTATGTTTAGAAATGTGTTGAGAAAATCTCTCTGTTAAACGGAAATTGGGAGAAAAAGTAAACGGGCTAATAATTCAATATTTAACAACTGTATATATTGTTATGTAAAGGTTATACATAGAAATGAAACTATACATAACATTTGTTACATAGATATTTAAATGTGTATATATACCTCGTATCATATGTTTATTTAATATCTAAATATAAATAAACATTTTCTTAAATATATGCATGTATTTATATATACACAATAAATATACACACACATATGTATTATGTCAAAACAAACTTTTGTTTTGGATGTGATTAATCACAATTTTTGCCCAGCACTAATATTTAGATTTAATTTTATTTCAGCTTTATTTTCAGTTAACAGGTTTATTTATTTACAATAATAAACCTGGTACACTTGCATGTAAGTGGCTGCACACAAAAGACTTTTTAACAGAGTCAAATTTTAATTGTAGCTTTACATTAGCTTAATCAATGATACTTTTTTTTTTTATAGATAAGAGGAATGGGAATGAACTCTCCTGACCTGCTGCTCCTGGTGGAGAACTGTCCTAAAGGAGCAGAAACACTGGTCACTCGCTGTCTGCACATACTTACAGATAAAGGTGCATGTGTGTGTGTGAAATACAGAAATCATATAAAATCATAATGACTATATCTGTAAACGCATCTCTGAATAGTCATTGTTGACTTTTGTGTATTGCTCCTTCTTCACAGTGCCGCCTTCACCTGAATTGGTGGAGAGGGTGAGGGATCTTTATCACAAACGAGTGCCAGATGTTCGTTTCCTCATCCCAGTCATCAACGGTCTGGAGAAGGTTTGTCTTATCTCATCTGTCCTTTATTAATGTACTTGGATTGCTGTTAATAGTGAGTTAGTTGCGTCAACTCAAACATTAAAACAACTATTTCAGCATTACTGAGGACAATACACACTACACTCAAAAACAAGACGCTTGTTGTTAGTTAAAACTACTTATTTGAAATGAGCTGAAACAACACAATTATTATAAAGACATGTCCCAAAGCTTGCACACTCTTTTTAAAGCAGGTACGTTTTCTTCACCTAAAAAGTCCATACTTTTAGGACGAAGTATAAGTAGGTAAATTAGGATGCAGCAATTGTAAGTTTTGATTTCCCACAGACCTTAAATGTTTAAAAGTCTTTTTTTTCTCTCAGAAACCCTGTATAAAAGTGTCTAAATTGTGTCCAACAGAATGAGGTGATTCAGGCACTGCCCAAACTCATCAAGCTCAATCCCATCGTGGTGAAGGAGGTGTTCAACAGACTGCTGGGCACTCAACACAGTAATACCTGCTTATTCTCTTGTGTCTGTGTGCGCTTTTATTCAGTATATTTATTTATTTATTTTTATTTACACGTGTTATAGCTTTGGCTGAAGTTTGTTTCTGAATGAGGTCATTTTAGTGTAATAACCTGAAGGTCTGTTGTTCTGTAGGTGAAGGCAGTTCCTCCATGTCTCCACTTACTCCTGGAGAGCTACTCATCGCCTTACACAACATTGACTCCTCTAAGTGTGACATGAAGTCAATCATTAAAGGTATTATCTCACATCAATTTTAGTCCCTCCCAGCATATAAGTGCCTGTCA
The DNA here is from genome assembly GCF_903798145.1 of Danio aesculapii. NCBI lineage: Eukaryota > Metazoa > Chordata > Actinopteri > Cypriniformes > Danionidae > Danio > Danio aesculapii. The sequence goes on from NC_079439.1 coordinate 62,764,221, forward strand.
TCTCTTCCAACAAAATATATTGTTAAATGCATGAATTAAATTTATAATTAGACAAAAGACAAAATATTGCACACTGTTTTATGCTTGCTATGTCCAGATTTCTATGTCATTGCTATGTCATTTCTGAGAGGTTTTTATTATGTAATAAGTGCTAATTTAAATGTTAAACAGTGTTGATTAAATACAGAGACTAGATAATAAAAAAAAACATGCATATGAGTTTAACGATTAAACTAAAATAAGGCTTACGTTGACTAAAAACTAAATTGTTCATTCGTCAGAACTAAGATTAAAGTTAGTTCTGTTCATTTACTTTTTCTGGTCACTGGCAAAGTAATAAAAAAAATAGCAATTTGCGGTTTAATGCTTTATTAAAATAAAATGCAGAAAAAATACATTAAAAATAGACATTAAACTTGAATAAAGAAACTATAATTAGAACTGACAGCTGATGTTTAAACAGAAAATGCACCGCAAAAAATATGACATTTATTATAGTTGTTTTTTATTCATATTGTTTGTAGTTCACTTAAAACAAAATTCTAATCAGTATTAAAAAACTGTTTATTTGCCATTCAAAATTTTCATTTTATTGTTTATCAAACTATTATTTAGTCGTTTTGTGTTCATAAATGGAAACATTTATTCCCGTGTACAGTCACTTTTAGGAAGGTTTCAATGCAAATTTTATAAGTCAGACCCCAGACACTATCACAACATTATTTCAACTCTATTATAACCTACTCTTATTTGGAACATCAGCAGCAGATATAATTTTCTTTCAATTAATATGCTTTGTTTTAATATAAATATTGTTTTGGTAAACTGCTTTTTTGATAGACACCAAAATGTTATCTTATATTTATATAATTTTCCCATGCAAAAATGCACTGACAGTTTGACAATCATCTAACACACAAATCCTCAAAGAGTTGTTTTGTCAGAATCTGGTTTTCATTCACAACAATGTCATTCAATTTTGTCCTTTATCTTTTCATTTGTTTGTTTATTTATTTAATTATAATTTTCTTAAATTATTTTATAGCAATTTTTCATGTTGGGACCCGTATTTGAACAATATAAGTGATGGATATTATCTTATTACTCAATGTAAATTTGTAAAATTTTTTTGCACTAAAAAGGTTCAATAAAATATATTTGAAAAAAAAAGATGCCATTAAACAGATATAAAAAAGAATCAGTGTTTTAAATTATATTTATAATAGTATGATTAATTACAGAAATATGTATGATTAAATAATTTTTAAATAAGCAGCAACCCCAGTACAATGCATGCGGAAAGTATTCACTTCACTTTTCCCACATTTATAATGTTACAGCCTTATTCCTAAATAGATTAATTTATTTCCTAAAAATTCTACACACAATACCCCATAATGACAATGTGAGAAAACATTTTTTTTAAATTGTTGCAAATTTATAAAAAAAAACAAAAAACTGAAAAATCGCATGTACATCAGTATTCACAGGCTTTGTCAATGCTTTGTTGATGCACCTTTGGCAGCAATTACAGCCTCAAGTCTTTTTGAATATGATGCCACAAGCTCGGCACCCCTGTCTTTGGGAATTTTTGCCCATTTCTTTTTGCAGTACCTCTCAAGCTTTATCAGGTTGCATGGGAAGCGACGGTGTACAGCCATTTTCAGATCTCTCCAGAGATGTTCAATAGGATTTAGGTCTGGGCTCTGGCTGAGCCACTCAAGGACATTCACTGAGTTGGTGTGTAGCCATTGCTCACCTCCCTGACTAAGGCCCTTTTCCCCCGATCACTCAGCTTAGATGGCCGGCCAGCTCTAGGAAGAGTCCTGGTGGTTTCAAACATCTTCCATGCTTTTTCTGTAACCTTCCCCAGTCTTTTGCCTCAAGACAATCCTGTCTCGGAGGTCTACAGACAATTCCTTTGTCTTCATACTTGGTTTGTGCTTTGACATGCACTGTCAATCCTGGGACCTTATATAGACAGGTGTATGCCTTTTCAAATCATGTCCAATCAACTGAATTTACCACAGGTAAACTCCAATTAAGCTGCTGAAACATCTCAAGAATGATCAGTGGAAACAGAATGTACCTGAGCTCAATTTAGAGCTTCACTGCAAAGGCTGTGAATACTTATGTACATGTGATTTTTCAGGTTTTTTATTTTTCAAAAAAATCTTTTTTCACATTGTCATTATGGGGTATTGTGCGTAGAATTTTGAGGAAATAAATGAATTTAATCCATTTTGGAATAAGGCTGGAACATAAATGTGGAAAAAGTGAAGCTCTATCAATACTTTCTGGATACGCTGTATATACATACAGATGCTGTCTAGTTAAATTAAACACTTTTTTTTTTGTAGTTTTAGTAGTTTTCTCTCAGATTTTTCATTGTTTTTCCCTCTGCAGCCACCAACCTGTGTTTTGGGGAGAAGAACGTGTACACGTCTGAGGTGCTGGCTGTGGTGATGCAGCAGCTGATGGAGCAGACGCCTCTACCCATTCTGCTGATGCGCACCGTCATCCAGTCGCTCACCATGTACCCTCGCCTGGCTGGCTTCGTCATGAACATCTTAGCCCGACTCATCCTTAAACAGGTCAATGAAAGACTCAATCCAATACATATAATCCACCCAGTCAGTGCCAACATCTCTAACTTTATAACTTTGTGCTGATGGAATCTCTGCAGGTGTGGAAGTATCCGAAAGTGTGGGAGGGTTTTGTGAAGTGCTGCCAGCGCACCAAACCCCAGTCCTACAATGTTCTCCTCCAGCTGCCGCCTCCACAGCTGGCGAGTGTGTTCGAGCGCTGCCCAGAGATGAGAGAGCCTCTCCTGCAGCACGTCCACTCCTTCACTCCTCACCAGGTGCGTCCCAGCAAACAGTAGGGCACACATACAGCTAAAGTCAGAATTATTAGCCCTCCTGAATTATTAGCTTCCCTGTATATTTTTTCCCCAATTTCTGTTTAACGTCAAAGGTAATTTTTTTCATCACATTTCTAAACATAATAGTTTTAATAACTAAAACGCTGCTCACACTGTGATTTCAGCCACGATTTTGTCACCTGAGACAAATTTGGGAAATCCTAAAAGATTCCTAAAATCCTGGGCTAAAATCTGTGATCTCTGATCGTTGGTTTGACATGTTCACAAACAGCCGCTTTGTGCCCGTTGCGATCAAATTTTTTTTTACCTTTTACATCTGATGAAGTTCTGGCAGTGTCAGAAGATTTCAGACACATTCCTGCAGTGTGACAACAGCTGCGATGAGTGTCAGTCCAAGAAGCAATAGGAGTGCCGAATCTGATGGTGCAATCCATGCGACAATTCAAATAACCGTATGGTAATATCAAAGCACAGGAAAAAAAAAATTCTTCCTGGTTTTATTATTGAGACTCACTGTGTGCAAAATGGCCGCTACAGATTGTTTACGTTTGCTATGAGGAATCATTTCAGAATGCAGGATAGTGAAAGTGTCATGGATGGAAGACGTCAAACTCTGGGGGCATTTTTATTTTCAGGCATTTTTACAGTCATTCAGGATTATATTTTAATCATTTATTCTCGCCAAAATAAGACTTTCTCCAGAAGAATATTAAATATTAATAGTAATATAATAAAAATATTATAGGAAATACTGTGAAAAATTCCTTGCTGTATTAAGCAACATATGATAAATATTTTGAAAAAATATTTATATTTCTGTAGGTGTTTTCTGGGATAGGGATACACAATAGTATTGGAACGCTCAAAAAATCGAACGATAAATGCTTAATGTAAACATCAGCATCAGGCTGAAATGGAAAATTATGTTGATGTGGAATGAAGACCACAAACCATGAAGTTTGTCATTTAAAACTTCCCTAAAAACTCCAACAAAACAGATATTGGTTTCAAATATGGGCAAAAATCCAATATCAGTGCTTCCCACACATAGACTTTACTTTGGTGGGCCGCCCAGGTATATTAACAGCTGCCCAAGTATGTTTTTTTACTATTATTGTCATCCTTTTACACTTTTTATGTATTCTCCCAATATAAAAAAACATCTGCAACCGATTAAGTAGTGGAAAATACCCATTTCATACTTCTAGTTCTGTGTGTGCGAGGACTGTCAACACTCCCACAGACAGTCTCACGTGTTCTGCACACCCACACTGCACCTTTTTGTGATTTCTTAATCTACTAAAATGTCCGGCATTCAGTTTTGCTTTTGTTTTCTAAGCTGTTGTCAATTTTATGTGCACAGCCGCGTGATTTTTAAAAAGTTAAAATAGTTAATTTTTTTATTTTGATACATTATAAAACTTAATTTATTTCTATGATGTCAAAGCTTAATTTTCAGCATCACTACCTTAGTCTTTACTGTCGATTGATCCGTCACAAATGATTAACATGCTGATTTGATTCACAATCCAAACTTTGATAATGAGAATAATACGTCTATTAATCCAAGACAAATTCAATTCAATTAAATCATAAATTATGGAAAAAGACAGTTACAAAAGATTTCTAAATCAGATTTTTTTTATTTATGTAAAAGTACATTTTATAAAATGTTAACTTATTTTATTAAATTATATGGCATTTTATTAAATATTATGGCATTTTTTTAAATGTGATGGCATTTTATTAAATATTATGGCTATTTCTATAAAATGTTATGGCATTGTATTAAATGTTATGGCATTTTATTAAATCTGATGGCTATTTCTATTAAATGTTATGGCTATTTCTATTAAATGTTAGGGCTATTTTTATCAAATGTCATGGCTATTTTTATGAAATGTTATGGCTATTTTTATAAAATTGTAGGGCATTTTATCAAATGTTATGGCCATTTCTATTAAATTGTATGGCATTTTATTAAATGTTCTGGCTGTTTATATTAAATGTTATGGCTATTTTTATAATATGTTTTTGACTACATAAATGTACCCCTCTTGACCATAAAATAATTAATTAAAAACATTTTTTTAAATCTTAAAACTTTTCAAAAAAGATTTCAAACTTTTCTCTTTAGTTTATGTAATAAGAAGACTCAACCTGACTAAATAAAAATAAAAATTACTCAAATAAATAAATAAAAAGTGAAAAAAATATATATGATAACATAGGAATAAAATCATAGGAATAAAATGCTGTAATAGTGTATGTATTTAGTATTTAAATAATGTTTCATGTTAGACAATACAATTGCAATTAGGCTAAACATGTAAAAAGTAAAACGCCTGCAGATACTGCAAAGCCATTTTTATTGCATTATATTGCTGTTCCTAACCAAAGATGTGACTTAGAATGTAGAAATGCTTATATAGTGAAATAGTTATATAGTAGAAATGGTGTATTCAGAGTTTCCGAAGAAAAAGCTTGTTATACATTTTACAACTATAGCGTTTTGATTTTAAACATTGTTTATTGATTCTATAGCAAGCTCACATTCCAACCTCTATAATGACCGTCCTGGAAGCCACCAACAGGAAACCAGAACCTGAGCCACAGCCTGAACTGCAACATCCAGAAGTAATGGAAGAGCGAGAGGTACGTTGCGATGAGACCGAAGTAGCGACAGATTTTATTTCTTTCATATAATAGCAAACTTTCTTGTAACCGATGACAAAAAATAACTAAAATACAAGACAATTTTATGGCTCTATCATATAATCACACTCAAATGTAGGGCTGGCTATCATTCAATTTCAATACCGATTTTGATACTGGTTTCTAATCGATACTTTTTTCGATACTAGATTTATAAAATTAGTTTTAACTAAATATCATAAAATTTCAATACCGATTCTGATACTTTGAATTCGATACTGGTTCCTGATCAATACTTCTTTTGATACTAGTTTTTTAACATTAGCTTCAACTAGATGTCATTTAATTTCAATATCGATTTTAATTCTGATTCCTGATTAATACTGTTTTCCATACCAGTTTTATAAAATTATTTTTAACTAGATATCATTCAATTTCTATACCGATTCCGCTACTTTGATTTTGATACCAGTTCCTGATTGATATTTTCTTTGATACCAGTTTTATGAATTTGGATTTAACAAGATAATTCAATTTCAATACCGATTCCAATTTGAATTCGATACCAGTTCTTGATTAATGCTTTTTTCGATACCAGTTTTATGAACTTAGTTTTAACAAGATATTCAAATTTAATACCGATTCCGATACTTTTAATTCAATACCGGTTCCTGATTGATGCTTTTTTTTTTCTTAATACCAGTTTTACAAAATAAGTTTTAACAAAATATCAATAAATTTCAATACCGATTCTGATACTTTGAATTTGATACCGGTACCTGATTGATACCTATTTGGATACTTTTTTCATAGTCAAAAACTCAAAAGCACAAAGAAACAAAATGTAACCAAGCAATAAATCAGTCCAAATCAAATCAAATAGATTTGAGCTAAACATGAACAATTTCATGGCAGTACATGAGATTCATCGCTCCATCCTTTAAAGTTTTTAATCACTTAGCAGTTCTTCTTAAAAAAAAAAAGCATGTCTGGTTATTCAGGAGACAGACATGCCTGCTGTGCTATCACAAAACCCTCTTGGTTAAAGTAAAGATTTACTTCAGTGACAGTTTATTCAGATGAATCACTTTAAAACTGCCATGTTATCTGAAAATACATTTAAATAAGGTGCACTATATAAGGGCTCCACAATACTGGAAAATATGCAGTGTTTAGTGTTGCAATAACAATGTTTCTTTTGATGTAACTAACTCGAAAAACACCATTTTATCAGCCATTTCAGAAAAGTTATGTTATGACCAAACTAAAATAAACAGGCAATATATTTATTTTTAGCTAATTAAGTAAAACTGAAAAAAGATGTCAAGGTGCAAACATTTAGACTTTAAAACACTATGGATGACTTGGTTTTCTCTGATCTTTTCAATGCTACTTCATGCGTTGAGTAAAGAGGCTTAATAAGCTCCTACTGAATAGTTTTCCAGTCTTAACATGTATATTATATAATTTTTGTCTTTGCCAAATTCATTAAAAAATGTATTAGAAGATTGAAAATACATATATTAGGTGTTGTTTTTTTTATTTATTGGGTGTATGCTCTTTTCCACTAATGTCTGTTCAGGTACCATTACCAAAGCATATATCAGTGCATGCACCAGTACAACAAGCAGAACCCCCAGCCCCAAAACCCATAGTGTTTACTGAACCAATGCCACCACAAGAAAAACACCACCACCACCAGGTCCCAGCCAGACGGGAAGTAGCAGAGCCCATGGAGCAGGAAGAAATGGCCCATGTTCCAGAGGAGGACACATCTGAAGCACCACCACAGGTAAAACTCATCATTATTTCTTCTAGCCATGCACACATACAAGAGTTAAATGAACACTCCACACTTTTTGGAAATGGGCTCATTTTACAACTCCCCTAGAGTTAAACAGTAAAGTTTACTCATTTGTGAATTCATTCATCTGATCTCTGGGTCTGCAAGGAAGACTTTTAACGTAGCTTAGCATAAATCATTGAATTGGATTAGACCATTAGCATCTCACTCAAAAATAAAAAAGTAAATTTTTTTAAAAGTACCTATTTGACTCTCTTCTGTGGTTACATTTGTGATTTGAGACAGACGGAAAATGAATAGTTCCTTTTTATGTAGATATGGCTAGGAATTATTATCTTATTCTAGAGTAATAATCAGGGATCTTTGCTGCTGTACTTTGATTTTAGCAGGCGAAAATTATAGTATGGCAGATCCAGAAGTCAGATCAATGGATTCAAAAAGGGTAAAAATCAGCTGTTTATCTCCAGGGGGGTTGTAAAGTTAGACCATTTCCAATCAAAATAGAGTGTTTGATTAATCGCACCATATGAGCAGTGACTTCACGCTTAATGAATGTCACATATGACTTGCTCTTCAGCAGATGGAGGTGTCCGAGGAGGCTCCACAGTCCAGCCCTGTAGCAGAAAAGGCAGATGAAAGCATGGACGAGTCGGCTGCTGGACCTGCAGACGAGGCTGAAGAACCTGTAGAAGAGCCAGAGGAAGAGAATGCAGAAACTGGAGAAAGCAGTGCAGACTGACCACGCTTGAAGGATGACTGAATAAATGCACTGTTGATGAAACAATGTCTCTTTCTATACTGCTCTGTTCAGTGTACTTTGTAAGTTAGGAGTAAATCTGAAATGGATAATTTTTGGTTAATTCTTTAGAGGTTATAAATGGTTCAAGTTCTTTTGAAAATAAGTTGATTTTGTATGTGCCACAAGTGTTTTCATTTCTAAAATAATTTGTCGTCTGCAAAAAAAATAATAAAAATGGAAATAAATAAAAATGGCAAACAAACCGTCTCTCTCTCTGAAGTTGTTACATCAGTCTCTTGTAGGGATATTTTGCAGTTTTAACCTGAAGAATGACCAGTCTGTCAGATGAAGAAGAGCTGGAGTCAGAGATTCAAATAAATAAATAAAGTTCACTGAAGATAGTTTGCAGTTTCATCAGTAGAAGCCAGCTTCAACACTCTCAATGAGTTCCTAGGCTGCTTACAATCACAAATTAATAATAATTATACTCTACACAAGGCAGAAAGGGTGAGATTCAGGTAACAGGTTCTGATTGGTTAAAACAAAAATAGATAATTGTAAATATTTACGTAAATTCGGGGTCGTATCTAAAACCAGATAGGGATGGCGACAAGAGGCTTGGGTCAAGTTGCCTATAGACAATTAAGAGGTGGACTCAGACCTGTAGAACTGACCCATCAGATGCATATACGCATTATAAAAACTTAAGGTTGTTTCTTTGTACTCTCAGCCGTCTTCTCAAACTAGTTCAAAACCGGTAAAAACAGCAATCAGACTGCTATATTTTTACTACACAAAGTCTATCTTGAATAAAACGGAAAATAGCTTTAAACTGAATATACACATAATAACAATAATATCATGATCACTTTAGACAGTATTAACACACAATTATACAAATAGGAAAACTTGTTTTCAGTCATACAGCCCTAGTTCCACTCGAGGTCTCCATGACATTCATAACATTCTTATATTAAGCAATGTGTTAATTTAATTCATTATTCAAATAATCATATTAATAAAGTAATGAGAAAAGGGATAAATGCTGATCCATGCTGGGACGGATTGGAAGACAGAAATCCGAATCCATCACTCCTGATTGTGCTAATACTCTACAGTCGAACTTAAGGAGAGTTAATTATATTACTTATTAAATAACCAATTACATTGAAATACAGTATGTATAGAGTGTATCATGTGTGTAAATGTAAAGAATGTGTGTATATGTATAGAGTGTGCATATGTATTTAGTGTGTTTATGAATGTATAGAGTATTTGTATATGTCTGTGTATAGAATGTATCATGTAGGGAGTGTATGTGTATCATGTGTCTATATGTATCATGAGTATATATGTAGAGGGTGTTTCATGTGTGTGTATGTATAGAGTTTATCCTATGTGCATATGTTTTGAGTGTTTGTATGTGGATATGTATATGTATAGAATGTATAATGTGTGTAAATGTATGGAGTGTATATGTATAGAATATTTGTATATGTATAGAATGTATCATGTGTGCATATGTATGGAGTGTTTCACAACTTCCAGTAGCTCGGTGGTAAAGTGTCTCACCTCTCACGCAACATAGGGTCTATCCCAAACCTTACAGGAGTGTATCATTTGTGCATATGTAGGGAGTGTATCACATGTGTGTATAAATTTATAGAGTATTTGCATATGTATAGAATGTATCATCTGTTAAAGTATGGAGTCAGTGCTGTAGTCAGGGCTATATGCACATATACTCAGTATGCCTACTTTTTTCCACCAGCTGTTTGGGTATTACGACTTCTGAGGATCAATAATTATTGCTTATACCCTTGGTATACTCACTTGTTTTGCTCATTAGACTTCCCTAATTTACGTGTATTCGCATCCCTTAACTGTATACCAAATTATTTTTTTGACTCTCATCTTAATTTGTTGCAATTGGTGCTGTTTTGTTTATACGCAGTGGTTACGCTTAGTGATTACGTGTCTCACTTCTCACGCCAGAGACCTGGGTTCTATCCCACACCCTGACAGGAGTGTTTCATGTGTGCATTGTATATGGACTGTACATATGTATGTATGTAGTGTTTCAAATGTGTATATGAAAACTGTGTATATGTAAAGTGTGTGTGTGCATATGTATGGAGTGTATCATGTGTGTATATATGTAGAGAGTGTATCGTGTGCATATGTATGGAGAGAGTAAATGTGTTACATGTGTATAATGTGAGTGTATATGTATCTTGTGTGTATATGTATAGAATATTTGTGTATGTATATCATGAGTATATGTATAGGGTTTGTCATGTGTGCATATGTATAAAGTTTATCATGAGTATGTATGTACAGTGTGTATATGTAGAGAGTGTATCGTGTGTGTGCATATGTATGGAGTGTATATGTATAGAATATTTGTTTATGTATCATGTGTGCATATGTATGGAGTGTATCATGTGATTACATATGTATAGTGTGTATATGTATTCTGTGTGTATATGTATCACATATAATACACTCTATACCTATGTACATGATACGAGTGTATCGTGTGTGTATAGAGTGTTTAAATGTATGGAGTGTTTAACAACTTCCAGTAGCATAGTGGTAACGTGTCTCACCTCTCACACCAGAGACCCAGGTTCAATTCCAAACTCTGATAGGAGTGTATCATGTGTGCATATATTTCATGTGCGTGTATAGAGTCTTTGCATATGTGTAGAATGTATCATCTGTCAATGTATAGTGTATGCATGGACTGTATCATGTGTGTTTAAATGTATAGAGTATATGTTCATATGTATGGAGTGTGTGTGTGTATAGAATATATTGTGTGCATATGGAGTGTTTCATGTGCGTTTATGTATAGAATGTATCATGTGTGCATATGTATGGAGTGTTTCATGTGTGTAAATGTATGGAGTGCATCATGTGAGTAAATATATCGTGTGTGTATATGTATAGAGTGTATCATATATGTATAGAGTATATGTTTAGAATATTTGCATGTGTATAGAATGTATTGTGTGCATATGTATAGGGTGTGAAAATGTTTAGAGTGTATCATGTGTGTATAAATGTATAGAGTATATGTATAGAATGTGTGCATATGTAAAGTGTGTAAATGTATTGTGTGTATACTGTATGTATAGAGTGTATCATGTGTTTACATGTATAGAGTACATTGTGTGTATATATGTATGGAGTGTATCATGTGTTTGTATAAATGTATAGAGTATTTGTATATGTCTTTGTATAGAATGTATCATGTGTCCACAAGTATAGAGTGTATATGTATAGTGTATCATGTGAGTTTATGTAAAGAGTGTATGTGTATCATGTGTGTATATGTATCATGAGTAAATATGTATAGGGTTTTTCATGTGTGTATATGTATAGAGTGTATATGTATGAAGTGTACCATGTGTGTATAGAGTGTTTGTATACGTTTATGTATATAATGTATCATGTGTGTATATGTATAGAGTGTATATGTATGGAGTGTTACAAGTGTGTATATGAAAACTGTGTATATATGTATAGAGTGTATCATGTGTGTATAAATATATGTCTATGTATAGAATGTGTCCATATGTGTAGAGTATATATGTACAGTGTTGTGTGTGTTACATGTGGGTTACATGTGTATAATGTGAGTGTATATGTATCTTGTGTGTATATGTATAGAATATTTGTTTATGTATAGAATCTATCATGTGTGTATGTGTATCATGAGTGTATATGTATAGAGTGTATATGTATATGTATATCATGTGTGCATGTATAGATTGTATATATGTATAGAGTGTATTATGTGTTTATATGTAGAGAATATTTGTATATGTATCATGTGAGTACATATGTGTAGATGTATAGAGTGAATAGTGTATATGTTTCACATATGATACACTATACATATGCGCACAATATGAGTGTATCCTGTGTGCATATGTGTAGAGTGTTTGTATATGTATATGAATAGAATGTGTCATGAGTGTATATGTATGGAGTGTATCATGTCTGCATATATATGAAGTGTTTAACAACTTCCAGTAGCTCAGTGGAGATGTGTCACAACTCTCACACCAGAGACCCAGGTTCAATTCCAAACCCTGATAGGAGTGTATCGTGTGCATATATGTCACATGTGTGTATGAATGTATACAGTGCTTGCATATGTATATGACACACACACATATGTTAGACCTATTTTAGTTCCTCAAAATAGCAACGCGCCAACAATGCACCTTAACACATCTCTTTTCCAGACCAGAACACCCATGAGTCCACAAAGTGGCGCAAAATGGATTTGCTATTTAAACAACAAAGTGCAAAACGAGAAAATTAGGGTTACATTGGTCTGAAATTAGCAACACGTTGGGGCAAACGCTTCTTGCCCCTTATTGCGCCGGGTGTATGATAGGGCCCAGAGTCTTTGAAGACAGAGAACAGGCAAGAATTAAGTTCGAATGCTCTCTTTGAAAGATTTTATAGCACTTTTCCTAAAAGCTAATAAATGTATGCAGCCAATGTATGCAGCAAATCGCATAATGTGAGGTATTACTTTCAATAGAGAGGAGAGCAGTCTACACATCAGTGGTAATTCAGCAGTTCTTTCATTTGTGCTGTTGGAAATGAATTAATGAAGAGTCTGTTATCGTGTGATAAGTTTAGCTGTAAAGAGATTAAGACCTCTAGGCAGAGATGGAAGGCTGGATTAAATCCACGTTAAACAACCTCTTGTGCGACTTCAGCGCTTATACAAATTCTTTGTTTTCCACCTTTTGTGCACCTTCTGCTTTCAGGCCTCGGAAGAAGATACTTCTTGCACTGAGCTAAATTCTACACAAGGCTTGATGCTTTCTTTTGTCAGAGCTTTCTACACAGCAGAACAAACCATCATTATACAATAACTTGCCTAACTACCCTATCCTGCCTAGTTAATCTAATTAACCTAGTTAAGCCTTTAAATGTCAACTAAAACTGTATAAAAATGTCTTGAAAAATGGTATTCACTGTCCTCATGGCAAATAAATCAGTTATTAGAAAGTTATTATGTAAAGAGTATATCATGAGTCTATATGTAGAGTGTATCATGTATGCATATATATATAGAGTGTATCTTGTGTTTATATATATAGCGTGTATCATGTCTGCATATGTATAGAGTGTATTATGTGTGTGTATATGTATAGATTGTATCATGTGTGCACGTATATGTAGAGTGTATCACGTGTCTATTTGTATAGAGTGTATCGTGTGGATATGTATAGAGTTTATTATGTCTGCATATGTATAGAATGTATCATGTGTGCATATATATATATATATATATATATATATATATATATATATATATATATATATATATATATATATATATATATATATATATATATATATATATATATATATATATGCACACATATATATATATGTGTGTGTGTATAGAGTAAAGGGTGTATCATGTGTGCAAATGTATAGAGTGTGATCATCAACTCCCAATAGCTCAGTTGGTAAGGGACTCACCTTTCACACCAGAGACCAGGATTCTATCCCAGTCCTTGACAGGAGTGTATCATGTGTATATGTATAGAGTGAATCATGTGTGTCTATAATGTTAGATGTGTATATGTATGGAGTGCATCATGTGTGTGTGTATATGTATGGAGTGTATATGTATAGAGTGTATCATGTGTGCACATATATGTAGAATGTATCATATGTTTATATGTAAAGAATGCATCACGAGTCTATATAGTGTATTACGTGTCTATTTGTATAGATTGTATTGTGTGGATATGTATAGAGTGTATCATGTCTGCATATGTATAGAATGTATCATGTGTGCACATATATGTAGAATGTATCATGTGTGTATATGTACAGAGTATAGGGTGTATTATGTGCATATGTATAGAGTGTGTTCATCAACTCCCAACCTCTCATAAGTGTATCATGTGTATATGTAGAGTGTAACGTGTGTATATGTATGGAGTGCATCGTGTGTATATATTGTATCATGTGTGTATGTATAGAGTGTATAATGTTGGGTGTGTATATGTATGGAGTGTGTCATGTGTGTGTATATGTATAGACTGAATCATATGTATAGTGTATAATGTGTGCACAAATATGTAGAATGTATGTGTGTATATGTACACTGTGTTTATCAACTCCCAGTAGCTCAGCTGGTTAGTGACTCACCTCTCACGCCAGAGACCAGTGTTCTATCCCAGTCCATGACAGTGAATGTATGGAGTGTTTGTGTGTACAGAGTATAGGGTGTAGTATAGGGAGTATAGAGTGTGTTTATCAATCATATGTATATGTATGGAGAATTTCATGTGTGTATATGTATAACATGAAATATGTGTGTCTACATATATGTAGAATGTATCATGTGTATATGTATAGGGTGTATCATGTGTGCACATATATGTAGAATTTATCATAAGTTCATATATATGTGTGAATATGTATGGAGTGCATCATGTGTGAGTGAGAGTCTCCAAATCTAAAGGATCATCAGACACTGTAGATACTGGGCGACTGTTTAAAATAGCCTGTACTTCACATAATACAGTATGCAGTGCTTCTTCAGTCAGAGTTTGTTGTTTTAGTACAGAAAATAGTATTTGTCTGGTAGACCTGATGAGGCGTTCCCATATACCCCCATGATGAGATGCTCCAGGGGGGTAAAAACTCCATTCGATTCCACCATGACATAAGCTCTTTTGAATGTAATTTTGGTTGAGAGCTGCAATGGCCTCCCTTAGTTCCTTTGCACCCACAAGATTTGTGCCATTGTCAGACCTTGTGTGCGTTACTTGGGCTCTTCTACAAATAAAACGTCTAATGGCTTGGATGCAAGAGTCAGTCTCCAGTGAATGAGCAACTTCAATATGAACAGCTCTGCTAGTCATACAAGTAAATAATACTCCATAACATTTCATTGTAGTCCTTCCTTTTTTAATTTCAATGCGCCCAAAATAATCTACACCCACATTGGTGAAAGGGGGTAAATCAACAACTAATCTTTCTTGTGACAAATCAGCCATCTTTTGTTGTCCTATGTTGGCTCTGCTTCTTTTGCACATAATGCAACTAGTTAGAATTTTACGTGCTGCAAAGTTGGCATTGATGATCCAAAACCTTTCACGAAGTTCTGAGAGCATGAGATTTCGTCCTGCATGACCCATCTTCTCATGTATGTGCCTGAGAATTAAGGTGGATATATTAGTTTGTTTGGGAAAAATAGCAGGATGCTTTACCTTTTCTGGAAGAGCAGCTTTAGATAGACGTCCTCCTACACAAAGGATTCCATCTTTGAGCACTCGATCAAGCTTGTAAATTGGACTTGTCTTCTTGATGTTTCCTGATGATTTCTTGGAAATTTCTTCTGCAAAATGTTTAGCTTGAATGTGCTGAATAATTGATTGCTCTGCCATCTCCAAGTCTGAAACACTTAGGCTTTGTTTACCCAGTAAGATCTTGTTTGGCTTGACTTTTTGTTGCTCCTTTTCCATGCTTCGTGTAAATGGTTTTGAGGAACTGAATGATGAAACTGGATTCTTTCTTTTGAGAGCCAGTTCTTTTAACATATCTTTGAGTTTCAAGTACCAGGCTACTGTGACTTTAAGTTTATCATGTGTTTATATGTGAGTGTACAATGTTGGATGTGTATATGTATGGAGTGTATATGTATATTGTGCACATGTATGTAGAATGTATCATATGTGAATGTATAGAGTGTGTATATGTACAGAGTATAGGGTATGTAGAATGTGTGTAAATGTTGTATAAAAAGAGTGTGTACATATGCATATGTACAGAGTGCTTATCAACTCCCAGTAGCTCAGTTGGTAAGTGACTCACCTCTCATGCCAGAGACCAGGGTTCTATCCCAGTCCTTGACAAGTATCATGTGTGTATATGTATAGAGTGAATCATATGTATAGTGTATCATGTGTGTCTACATATATGTAAATGTATCATATGTGAATGTATAGAGTGTATCATGTGTGTCTACATATATGTAAATATATATATATATATAGTGAAACATATGTATAGTGTGTCTACATATATGTAGAATGTATTATGTGTTTATATATGAGTGTATAATGTTGGATGTGTGTATATGTATAGAGTGTATAATGTTGGATATGTATGGAGTGTGGTCATGTGTGCATATATATATAGAATGTATCATGTATATATATATATATATGTGATGTGTGTATATGTATAGAATGTATCATGTGTGTATATATATAGGGAATCATATGTATAGTGTATCATGAATGTATCATGTGTATGCATATATATATATATATATAGTGAATCATATGTATAGTGTGTCTACATATATGTAGAATGTATCATGTGTTTATATGTGTGCTAATAAGTGTATAATGTTGGATATGTATGGAGTGTGCATATATATGTGTAATGTATCATATGTATAGAGTGCATCATGTGTATATATATATAGGGAATCATATGTATAGTGTGTGTCATGTGTGGCTATGGATAGAGTGTATATGTATATAGTGCACATGAATGTATAGAGTGTATAATGTTGGGTGTGTGTATATGTATAGACTGTATCATGTGTGTCTACGTATTTGTGAATGTATAGAGTGTATCATGTCTGTGAATGTATCATATATATATATATATATATATATATATATATATAGTGAATCATATGTATAGTGTGTCTACATATATGTAGAATGTATTATATGTGAGTGTACAATGTTGGATATGTATAGAATGTATCATGTGTGTCTACGTATTTGTGAATCTATAGAGTGTATAATGTTGGATGTGTGTATATGTATAGAGTGAATCCTATGTATAGTGTATCATGTGTGCACATAAATGTATCGTGAGTGTATAATGTTGGATATGTATAGAGTGTATCATGTGTGTATGGAGTGTGGTCATGTGTGCATATATATGTAGAATGTATCATATATTCATATATATATGTGTAAATGAATAGAGTGTATAATGTTGGAAATGTATAGAGTGCATAATGTGTGTATTTGTACAGAGTATAGGGTGTATCATGTGTGCATATGTACAGAGTGTGTTTATCAACTCCCAGTTATGAGGCGCCGTGTAGGATTTAAATCAAACTTTGCTTATCAACACACACATAAACACGTGCATATACACCTATAAATTACTTGCATACACACCTATACTTTTAGACGTTCAAAACAACATATATGAAACTTGTGTATATACATATAAACTTGACACACGCATACACTCACACACATGCACATACATATAAACTCCATTTATGCAAACACTACGACACACGCGCACATACATATATACTCCATCCATGCAAACACACCCACATTAACACACGCACATACATATAAACTCCATCCACGCATACACACCCACATTAACACACGCACATCCATATATACTCCATCTATGCAAACACACCCACATTAACACACGCACATCCATATATACTCCATCTATGCAAACACACCCACATTAACACACGCACATCCATATATACTCCATCTATGCAAACACACCCACATTAACACACGCACATCCATATATACTCCATCTATGCAAACACACCCACATTAACACATGCACATCCATAAATACTCCATCTATGCAAACACACCCACACACATACAACTCCCAGCATGCATAAACACCCGTTAAACAGTCGAGCAAACATCCAAAACAAGATACACAAACTTAAAAACTAAATTTTTCCACATATCTTCGTAAAAACCTTTCTTGCCATAGCATCACCTGATAATTTATTATCTATTAAACATCCCAAATAATTTACAACATTTTTCGACTCTATTTTCAATTCATTAATCCTAACTACAAAACTATCATCTTTCTTTAATTTCACTCTTGAAGCAAATAAAATAGCTTCTGTCTTACCTATGTGCAAAGAAAGTTTATTGTCTAAAAACCAGTTATACACACCTTTTAACTGGAAACTCATGATTTCTTCCAGGGCTCTTTTGTCTTGATGAGATACTAAAATTGCAGCATCATCAGCATAGAGATAGAGTTCCTCTGAACATGCTATTTTTAAATCATTAATATATAAAAGAAAAAATAAAGGACCTAAAATACTTCCTTGAGGAACTCCACAATTGATTGATAAGGGAGTAGATAATATACCCTTTATGTCAACTCTCTGGCTTCTATCATGCAGATAGGACTGAATCCACTTTAGAGACGCTTTATCAAACCCAATTGCCTTTAATTTATATAATAAAATTTGATGGTCTACAGTGTCAAAAGCCTTCTGGTCAAGCAGCACCATTCCACAATATTTGCCGCCATCTACAGCTCTCCGTATTTTATCAGTCATATGTAATATGCATGTCTCGGTGGAATGTAATGCTCTAAAGCCTGACTGTAACTCATACAAAATATGTTTTTTACTAATATAGCTGACTATCTGTTCATGCAATTTTTTCCAGAATTTTAGACATCACCCCCAAGATTGAAACAGGTCTGTAATTAATCATATCTAACTTGCATCCTTTTTTATATAATGGTATAACTCTAGCACTTTTAAAATCACATGGTATTTTTCCTTGTTCAATAGATAAATTTAAAATATGTGATACCAAGGGGGCAATCACTTTAACAGAGTCTTTAAAAAATCTTGCAGGAATATTATCAATTCCAGGAGCCTTATTTAGTTTTAACTCGCTAATAATTTTTGAAACTTCACTTTCTGTAACCTGTCTCAAACTAAAAGAATCCGGAAAAATATCCCGTTGTCTATAAAAAGAAATCACTCTATCTTCATTGTAAATAGCTGGTTGCCCTGGAAGCTGACCACATAATTTTTTTGCTAACAATATAAAATACTGATTAAAAGATTCTGCAATATCCTTTGGATTAACTAATAATTTGTCTTCTACCTTTAAGTTAATTCTAGATGATTTCTTACTTTTAGCATTTGAATAACCTAGATTTCTCAATACACCCCAAAGTTTTTTTGGTTCGAATTTATTTTCATTTATCTTATCCTTAAAATAAACCCTTTTTGCTTCTCTTATTTTGTTCCTAACCTCATTTCTCTTTATTTTGTAAAACTCGTAACTGCTACACTCACTATCCTTCCTAAACTTTGCAAAACTATCATCTCGTATCTTTAACAGTTGTAATATTTCATCTGTAATCCAAGGGTCTGATCTTTGTTTAACTCTTTTTTTTTTTTTTTGGCGCTATTTTATTCAAAGCCTTACTGAACAGATCCTTAAAACAATCCCAAGCCGCATCCACATCCTTAGATCCCCATACCCCAGACCAATCAACTTTATCCAATATATCACAAAATAAATTAGGACTGTAATTCTTCATTGACCTCACTAAAACAGTATTATGGCCCATAAATTTTGCCTTTTGCACTTTTCTACATAAATATACTAAAAAATGATCACTCATACTACACTCAATTACACCACTACAACTTATCTTAGCTGAATCAGATGTCAGAATTAAATCAATAATCGACTGCGATCTGGGAGTAATTCTAGTTGGTACCTTAATAATTAGCTTCAATCCAAAAAAATCGGAAAAATGTTTAAAAGCCTTGTATAACACAGTGCCCATATTTAACATATCAGTGTTTAAATCCCCACATATTATAATTTCCGTTCCATGTGGTTTCACAAAATCATTTAAAATTCCTTCCAACAATTCATAAAATTTACTTTGATCTGGTGGCCGATACAAGTTTCCAATTAAAATAGGTTTACTCTATGGTAATAAAACGTCCACCCACACAGCTTCAATGGATGCATTATTCATATCATTTCTAACATTAAAAGACAAATCAGATCTTATATAAACACATACGCCACCACCTTTACGATTTCGGTCTCTTCTTATTAAACTATAATTCGCAATTTCAATTTCTGAGTCCAACACTGAATCGTCCAACCAAGTTTCACTGCACCCAAGTACCGACAGCCGTAGATCTAAACACACCAGTCTTAGCTCGGAAATCTTTGGAAGAAGACTCCTTACGTTTAAATGAGCAATACGTAGACCTTTAGAGGACCTCTTGAAGTCAGCACCATGAATGACATTTTCAGGATGTGCTCTTACCGGGGCATCCAAGTTCAAAGACGAAACCACCTGTTTACTCGCAGGCTCCATACAAACAGGGTGAAGAAAACGGGCCTCATGGCAGGCGACTCCACCAGTCGGCTTTTCATGTGCAGCTCGCACATCTCTCGCTTCATCGTGCGCAGATGACAAACTATCCCAGTTTTCCGCAATAAAACTCCATTCCGCTGAAATCGCTGGTCTCCGAAGCTCTTCGCCGCCCGCACGCCGCTCATCAAAGCGTGACTTAACTTCAATATTGCCTGGCTGCTGACATCCTTCTGCTGACGGACCAGGGCATGGTCTATATGTATATGTATAGAATGTATCATGTGTATATATAATGAATCATATGTATAGTGTGTCTACATATATGTAGAATGTATCATGTGTTTATATGTGAGTGTACAATGTTGGATGTGTATATGTATGGAGTGTGTCGTGTGGATATGGATAGAGTGTATTTGTATATTGTGCACATGTATGTAGAATGTATCATATGTGAATGTATAGAGTGTATAATGTTGGATGTGTGTAT
This sequence comes from Danio aesculapii, assembly GCF_903798145.1. Lineage (NCBI taxonomy): Eukaryota > Metazoa > Chordata > Actinopteri > Cypriniformes > Danionidae > Danio > Danio aesculapii. Next base: position 62,784,967 of record NC_079439.1, read on the forward strand.
ATGTATAGAATGTATCATGTGTGTCTACGTATATGTGAACATAGAGTGTATAATGTATCATATGTATAGAGTGCATCATGTGTGTATAAGTATAGAATGTATCATGTGTATATATATATATATAAAGAATCTTATGTATAGTGTGTCTACATATATGTACAATATGTATGGAGTGTGTCATGTGTGGATATGGATAGAGTGTACATAGTGCACATGAATGTATAGAGTGTATAATGTTGGATGTGTGTATATGTATAGAATGTATCATGTGTGTCTACGTATTTGTGAATCTATAGAGTGTATAATGTTGGATGTGTGTATATATGTAGAGTGAATCCTATATGTAGTGTATCATGTGTGCACATAAATGTATCGTGAGTGTATAACGTTGGATATGTATAGAGTGTATCATGTGTGTATGGAGTGTGGTCATGTGTGCATATATATGTAGAATGTATCATACGTTCATATATATATATATATATGTGTAAATGTATAGAGTGTATAATGTTGGATATGTATAGAGTGCATAGAGTGTATAGAGTGCTCAGTTGGTAAGTGACTCACCTGTCACACCAGAGACCAGGGTTCTATCCCAGTCCTCGACAATGCATCATGTGTATATGTATAGAGTGTATCATGTCTGTACAAGTGAATGTGTAAAGTGTGGATATGTGTGATGTGTGTATATGTATAGAATGTATCATGTGTGCACATAAGTGTATAATGTTGGATATGTATGGAGTGTGGTCATGTCTGCATATATATATATATATATATATATATATATAGAATGTATCATGTGTATATATATATAGGGAATCATATGTATAGTGTGTCTACATATATGTAGAGTGTATAATGTTGGATATGTATGGAGTGTGGTCATGTGTGCATATATATGTAGAATGTATCATATATATATATATTTATAGGGAATCATATGTGTACAATATGTATGGAGTGTGTCGTGTGGATATGGATAGAGTTTGTATGTATATAGTGCACATGAATGTATAGAGTGTATAATGTTGGGTGTATCATGTCTGTGAATGTATAAAGTGTGGATATATATGATGTGTGTATATGTATAGAATGTATCATGTGTGTATATATATATATATATATATATATATATATATATATATATATATATATATAGTGAATCATATGTATAGTGTGTCTACATATATGTAGAATGTATCATGTGTTTATATGTGAGTGTACAATGTTGGATATGTATAGAATGTATCATGTGTGTCTACGTATTTGTGAATCTATAGAGTGTATAATGTTGGATGTGTGTATATGTATAGAGTGAATCCTATCTATAGTGTATCATGTCTGCACATAAATGTATCATGTGTTTATATGTGAGTGTAGAATGTTGGATATGTATAGAGTGTATCATGTGTGTATGGAGTGTGGTCATTTGTGCATATATATGTAGAATGTATCATATGTTCATATATTTATATGTGTGTAAATGTATAGAGTGTATAATGTTGGATATGTATAGAGTGCATAGAGTGTATAGAGTGCTCAGTTGGTAAGTGACTCACCTGTCACACCAGAGACCAGGGTTCTATCCCAGTCTTTGACAGTGCATCATGTGTATATGTATAGAATGTATGATGTGTGTATATATAATGAATCATATGTATAGTGTGTCTACATATATGTAACTCACCTGTCACACCAGAGACCAGGGTTCTATGCCAGTCCTTGACAGTGCATCATGTGTATATGTATAAAGTGTATTATGTCTGTACAAGTGAATGTGTAAAGTGTGATGTGTGTATATGTATAGAATGTATCATGTGTGTATATATATATATATAGGGAATCATATGTATAGTGTGTCTACATATATGTAGAATGTATCATGTGTTTATATGTGAGTGTACAATGTTGGATGTGTATATGTGTGGATATGGATAGAGTGTATATGTATATTGTGCACATGTATGTAGAATGTATCATATGTGAATGTATAGAGTGTATAATGTTGGATGTGTGTATATGTATAGAATGTATCATGTGTGTCTACGTATATGTGAATATAGAGTGTATAATGTATAGAGTGCATCATGTGTGTATAAGTATAGAATGTATCATGTGTGTATATATATATATATAGGGAATCATATGTATAGTGTGTCTACATATATGTACAATATGTATGGAGTGTGTCATGTGTGGATATGGATAGAGTGTACATAGTGCACATGAATGTATAGAGTGTATAATGTTGGATGTGTGTATATATGTAGAGTGAATCCTATATGTAGTGTATCATGTGTGCACATAAATGTATCGTGAGTGTATAACGTTGGATATGTATAGAGTGTATCATGTGTGTATAGAGTGTGTGCATATATATGTAGAATGTATCATACGTTCATATATATATACTGTATGTGTAAATGTATAGAGTGTATAATGTTGGATATGTATAGAGTGCATAATGTGTGTATTTGTACAGAGTGTGTTTATCAACTCCCAGTAGCTCAGTTGGTAAGTGACTCACCTGTCACACCAGAGACCAGGGTTCTATCCCAGTCCTTGACAGTGCATCATGTATATGTATAGAGTGTATCATGTCTGTACAAGTGAATGTGTGATGTGTGTATATGTATAGAATGTATCATGTGTGTATATAAATATAGGGAATAAATTGTAAAGTGTGTCTACATATATGTTGAATGTATCATGTGAGTGTATAGAGTGTAGGGAATCATATGTATAGTGTGTGTCATGTGTGGATATGGATAGAGTGTATATGTATATAGTGCGCATGAGTGTATAATGTTGGATGTGTGTATATGTATCATGTGTGTCTACGTATTTGTATACATATATGTAGAATGTATCATGTGAGTGTATAATGTTGGATGTGTGTATTTGTATAGAGTGTATCATGTGTGTGTATAATGTTGGATATGTATGGAGTGTGGTCATGTGTGCATATATATGTAGAGTGTATATGTATAGAATGTATAATGTGTGTATATATATATATAGGGAATCATATGTATAGTGTGTACAATATGTATGGAGTGTGGATATGGATAGAGTGTATATGTATATAGTGCACATGAATGTATAGAGTGTATAATGTTGGGTGTGTGTATATGTATAGAATGTATCATGTGTGTCTACGTATTTGTGAATGTATAGGGTGTATCATGTCTGTGAATGTATAATGTGTGTATATGTATAGAATGTATCATGTGTATATATATGTATATATATATATATATATATATATATATATATATATATATATATAGTGAATCATATGTATAGAGTGTCTACATATATGTAGAATGTATCATGTGTTTATATGTGAGTGTACAATGTTGGAGACATGTATCATGTCTGTGAATGTATAAAGTGTGGATATGTATGATGTGTGTATATGTATAGAATGTATCATGTGTATATATATATATATATATATATATATATATATATATAGTGAATCATATGTATATGTACATGTGAATGTATAAAGTGTGGATATATGTGTGAATCATATGTATAGTGTATCATGTGTGCACATATATGTAGACTGTATCATGTGTTTATGTGTGAGTGTATAATGTTGGATTTGTATCATGTGTATGTAGTGAATCATATAGTGTATCATGTGTGCACATATGAATGTATAAAGTGTGGATATGTTTGATGTGTGAATATGTATAAAGTGTCTCATGTGTGTGTATATATATAGTGAATAATATGTATAGTGTGTCTACATATATGTAGAATGTATCATGTGTTTATATGTGAGTGTACAAAGTTGGATATGGATATTGTGTCTCATGTATGTAGAATGTATCATATGTATGGAGTGGATATGTATAGAGTGAATCATGAGTGTATATGTATTGCGAGAATCGTATGTATAGTGTATCATGTGTGCACATATATGTAGAATGTATTATATGTGAATGCATAGAGTGTATAATGTTGGATATGTATAGAGAGCATTATCTGTGTATTTGTACAGAGTATAGGGTGTATCAAGTGTGCATATGTACAGAATGTGTTTATCAACTCCCAGTAGCTCAGTTGGTAAGTGACTCACCTGTCACACCAGAGACCAGGGTTCTATCCCAGTCTTTGACAGTGCATCATGTGTATATGTATAGAGTGTATGATGTGTGTATATATAATGAATCATATGTATAGTGTGTCTATATATGTATGTATATGTATATATGTATATGTATAGAATGTATCATGTGTGTATATATATATATATATATATATATATATAGTGAATCATATGTATAGAGTGTCTACATATATGTAGAATGTATCATGTGTTTATATGTGAGTGTACAATGTTGGATATGTATAGAATGTATCATGTGTGTCTACGTATTTGTGAATCTATAGTGTGTATAATGTTGGATGTGTGTATATGTATAGAGTGAATCCTATGTATAGTGTATCATGTGTGCACATAAATGTATCATGTGTTTATATGTGAGTGTATAATGTTGGATATGTATAGAGTGCATAATGTGTGTAATTGTACAGAGTATAGGGTGTATCATGTGTGCATATGTACAGAGTGTGTTTATCAACTCCCAGTAGCTCAGTTGGTAAGTGACTCACCTGTCACACCAGAGACCACGGTTCTATCCCAGTCCTTGACAGTGCATCATGTGTATATGTATAGAGTGTATCGTGTGTGTGTGTGTGTATATATAGGGAATCATATGTATAGTGTGTCCACATATATGTAGAATGTATCATGTGTTTAAATGTGAGTGTATAATGTTGGATGTGTGTATATGTATCATGTGTGCACATAAGTGTATAATGTTGGATATGTATGGAGTGTGGTCATGTGTGCATATATATATATATATATATATATATATATAGTATGTATCATGTATATATAGGGAATCATATGTATAGTGTGTCTACATATGTGTACAATGTGTGTGGATATGGATAAAGTGTATATGTATATAGTGCACATGAGTGTATAATGTTGGATGTGTGTATATGTATACAATGTATCATGTGTGTCTACGTATTTGTGAATGTTTAGAGTGTATTATGATGTGTATATATGTATAGAATGTATCATGTGTATATATATAGTGAATCATAAGTATAGTGTGTCTACATATATGTAGAATGTATCATGTGTTTATATGTGAGTGTATAATGTTGGATGTGTGTATATGTATAGAATGTATCATGTGTGTCTACGTATTTGTGAATCTATAGAGTGTATAATGTTGGATGTGTGTATATGTATAGAGTGAATCCTATGTGTAGTGTATCATGTGTGCACATAAATGTATCATGTGTTTATATGTGAGTGTATAATGTTGGATATGTATAGAGTGTATGGAGTGTGGTCATGTGTGCATATATATGTGGAATGTATCATATATATAGAGTGCATCATGTGTGTATATATATATATATATATAGGGAATCATATGTATAGTATGTGTACAATATGTATGGAGTGTGGATATGGATAGAGTTTATATGTATATAGTGCACATGAGTGTATAATGTTGGATGTGTGTATATGAATAGAATGTATCATGTGTGTCTACGTATTTGTATACATATATGTAGAATGTATCATATGTGTGTATAGAGTGTTTCATGTGTGTATTTGTATAGAGTGTATCATGTGTGCACATAAGTGTATAATGTTGGATATGTATGGAGTGTGGTTATGTGTGCATATATATGTAGAATGTATAATGTGTATATATATATATAGGGAATCATATGTATAGTGTGTCTACATATGTGTACAATATGTATGGAGTATGGATAGAGTGTATATGTATATAGTGCACATGAATGTATAGAGTGTATAATGTTGGGTGTGTGTATATGTATAGAATGTATCATGTGTGTCTACGTATTTGTGAATGTATAGGGTGTATCATGTCTGTGAATGTATAAAGTGTGGATATGTATGATGTGTGTATATGTATAGAATGTATCATGTGTATATATATATATATAGTGAATCATATGTATAGAGTGTCTACATATATGTAGAATGTATCATGTGTTTATATGTGAGTGTACAATGTTGGATATGTATAGAATGTATCATGTGTGTCTACGTATTTGTGAATCTATAGTGTGTATAATGTTGGATGTGTGTATATGTATAGAGTGAATCCTATGTATAGTGTATCATGTGTGCACATAAATGTATCATGTGTTTATATGTGTGTAAAATGAGTGTATAATGTTGGATATGTATAGAGTGCATAATGTGTGTAATTGTACAGAGTATAGGGTGTATCATGTGTGCATATGTTCAGAGTGTGTTTATCAACTCCCAGTAGCTCAGTTGGTAAGTGACTCACCTGTCACACCAGAGACCACGGTTCTATCCCAGTCCTTGACAGTGCATCATGTGTATGTGTATAGAGTGTATCATGTCTGTACAAGTGAATGTGGTGATGTGTGTATATGTATAGAATGTATCGTGTGTGTGTATATATATATATATATATATATAGGGAATCATATGTATAGTGTGTCTACATATATGTAGAATGTATCATGTGTTTAAATGTGAGTGTATAATGTTGGATGTGTGTATATGTATCATGTGTGCACATAAGTGTATAATGTTGGATATGTATGGAGTGTGGTCATGTGTGCATATATATGTAGAATGTATCTTATGTTCATATATATATATGTGTAAATGTATAGAGTGTATCATGTTGGATATGTATAGAGTGCATAATGTGTGTATTTGTACAGAGTATAGGGTGTATCAAGTGAGCTCAGTTGGTAAGTGACTCACCTGTCACACCAGAGACCACGGTTCTATCCCAGTCCTTGACAGTGCATCATGTGTATGTGTATAGAGTGTATCATGTCTGTACAAGTGAATGTGGTGATGTGTGTATATGTATAGAATGTATCGTGTGTGTGTATATATATATATATAGGGAATCATATGTATAGTGTGTCTACATATATGTAGAATGTATCATGTGTTTAAATGTGAGTGTATAATGTTGGATGTGTGTATATGTATCATGTGTGCACATAAGTGTATAATGTTGGATATGTATGGAGTGTGGTCATGTGTGCATATATATGTAGAATGTATCTTATGTTCATATATATATATGTGTAAATGTATAGAGTGTATCATGTTGGATATGTATAGAGTGCATAATGTGTGTATTTGTACAGAGTATAGGGTGTATCAAGTGAGCTCAGTTGGTAAGTGACTCACCTGTCACACCAGAGACCAGGGTTCTATCCCAGTCCTTGACAGTGCATCATGTGTATATGTATAGAGTGTATCATGTCTGTACAAGTGAATGTGTGATGTATAGAATGTATCGTGTCTATATATATATATATAGGAAATCATATGTATAGTGTGTCTACATATATGTAGAATGTATCATGTGTTTATATGTGAGTGTATCATGTGTGTGTATAATGTTGGATATGTATGGAGTATGGTCATGTGTGCATATATATGTAGAATGTATAGAGTGTATATGTATAGAATGTATAATGTGTATATATATATATATAGGGAATCATATGTATAGTGTGTCTACATATGTGTACAATATGTATGGAGTGTGGATATGGATAGAGTGTATATGTATATAGTGCACATGAATGTATAGAGTGTATAATGTTGGGTGTGTGTATATGTATAGAATGTATCATGTGTGTCTACGTATTTGTGAATGTATAGGGTGTATCATGTCTGTGAATGTATAAAGTGTGGATATGTATGATGTGTGTATATGTATAGAGTGTATAATGTTGGGTGTGTGTATATGTATAGAATGTATTATGTGTGTTTTTATATATATATATATATATATATATATATATATATATATATATATATATATATATATATATATATATATATATATATATATATATATATATATATATATATATATATATATATATATATATATAGTGAATCATATGTATAGAGTGTCTACATATATGTAGAATGTATCATGTGTTTATATGTGAGTGTACAATGTTGGATATGTGTTTATCAACTCCCAGTAGCTCAGTTGGTAAGTGACTCACCTGTCACACCAGAGACCACGGTTCTATCCCAGTCCTTGACAGTGCATCATGTGTATATGTATAGAGTGTATCATGTCTGTACAAGTGAATGTGTAAAGTGTGGATATGTGTGATGTGTGTATATGTATAGAATGTATCATGTGTGTACATATATATATAGGGAATAATATGTATAGTGTGTCTACATAAAATGTATCATGTGTTTATATGTGAGTGTACAATGTTGGATATGTATAGAATGTATCATGTGTGTCCACGTATTTGTGAATCTATAGAGTGTATAATGTTGGATGTGTGTATATGTATAGAGTGTATCATGTGTATAATGTTGGATATGTATGGAGTGTGGTCATGTGTGCATATATATATATATATAGAATGTATCATGTATATATATATATATATAGGGAATCATATGTATAGTGTGTACAATATGTTTGGAGTGTGTGGATATGGATAAAGTGTATCATGTTGGATGTGTGTATATGTATAGAATGTATCATGTGTGTCTACGTATTTGTGAATGTATAGAGTGTATCATGTATGATGTGTGTATATGTATAGAATGCATCATGTGTATATCTATATAGTGAATCATAAGTATAGTGTGTCTACATATATGTAGAATGTATGATGTGTGTATATGTATAGAGTGTATCATGTGTGCACATATATGTAGAATGTATCATGTGTGGATATGTATAGACTGTATCATGGGTGTATATGTACAGAGTGTATCATGTGTGTCTACATATATGTAGAATGTATCGCGAGTGTATAATGTTAGATGTTTGTATATGTATAGAGTGAATCATATGTATAGGGTATCATGTGTGCACATATATGTAGAATGTATCATATGTTCATAAATATGTGTGTAATTGTATAGAGTGTATAATGTTGGATATGTATAGAGTATAGGGTGTATCATGTGTGCATATGTACAGCGTGCGTTTATCAATTCCCAGTAGCTCAGTTGGTAAGTGACTCACCTGTCACACCAGAGACCAGGTTTCTGTCCCGGTCCTTGCATCATGTGTATATGTATAGAGTGTATCATGTCTGTACATGTGAATGTATAAAGTGTGAATCATATGTATAGTGTATCATGTGTGCACATATATGTAGACTGTATCATGTGAGTGTATAATGTTGGATATGTATAGAGTGTATCATGTGTGTATATGTATGGAGTGTGTCACGTGTGCATATGTATGTAGAATGTGTATCATGTGTGTAAATGTATAGAGTGTATAATGTTGGATATGTAATGTTGGTCTCATGTATGTAGAATGTATCATATGTATGGAGTGGATATGTATAGAGTGAATCATGGGTGTATATGTATTGCGAGAATTGTATGTATAGTGTATCATGTGTGCACATATATGTAGAATGTATTATATGTGAGTGTATAATGTTGGATGTGTGTATATGTATGGAGTGCATTATGTGTGGATGTGTACCAGGGGTGTATATGTATAGAGTGTGTCTACGTATATGTGAATATATAGAGTGTATAATGTTGGATGTGTGTATATGTATAGAGTGTATCATGTGTGCACATATATGTAGAATGTATCATATGTTCATATATGTGTGTGTATATGTATAGAGTGTTTCATGAGTGTATATGTATAGAGTGAATCATATGTATATTGTATCATGTGTGCACATAAATGTAGAATGTATCATGTGTTTATATGTGAGTGTATAATGTTGGATATGTATAGAGTGTATTATGTGTGTATAAGTATGGAGTGTGGTCATGTTTGCACATATATGTAGAATGTATCATATGTTCATATATATATATATATATATATATATATATATATATATATATATATATATATATATATATATATATATATATATATGTGTGTGTGTGTGTGTGTATTATTTAAGACATCAACAGTCAAGTTCATTCACAATTTTTGTACATTAAACTATTACTTGAGCTCAGTGAAAGCCAGGAACACAGTATTCGTCAAATCCAGGATATTTTAAATTTAATTTATGTCCATAAATAGTTCATAAATAACTCAAAAACCATGCCAAAGTGCAACATATTTATCTTAACATTGTCAAACATCTTAAATTGGTTAAATAAAACAATACATCATAAATATTTGGAATAATATATACAAAGATTAATTAATAATAATACGATTCTGAGTTAGTTTTGGCCAAAACGTACACAACACAACATAACATAATTTTTTTTTTTTGCAAAACGCTATATATCCACCTTGGGCTATATTCTACTATTGTAAAACCATTAAGAAAGTCTAGTGAATCAATGTTTTGTTTGATAAGTAAGATTAAGTTAGTTAGATAAACGACTTTGTAGCTTGTTACAGAAAGAGTGGAGTGCGGCTCCTTCCACACCGTTGCTGAAAACCAACCCTTTATGATCAGAGTGGGCGGAGCCGCGGCGTCACAGTTCTTGTCTCTGTTGCAGAGTCCGCGACACAAGATTGCCTTGCACCGTCATATTTAACGAATTATTTCACTATAGTAATAATAATAATAATGATCAGGGCTTGACAATAACTTTTTTGATCACCAGCCACTGTGGCTATTTTGTTGTTGGGGAAATATTTTATATGCATAAATATGACTTTGACATGCTAAAATGACTTGATTTAGATTTTGTTATGTCCACATACCTACACATTTATTTAACCTTTTGTGTGTAGTGTATGAGCTTGTTCAATGAGCATGAGCAAATGGGTCATAGTTTTATAGTGTCATATTACAATTAGTTTTCATTTCACGTCACTTTCCAGAGCTCAAAATGAAGGATTTACCAAATATATCTCTGACCACACCAAACACAAATAATGATTATTTCTTAGCCACAATTTTTAAATGTGTCAAAACAAGCAAAATATAGCTGTATAATGTCCTTTTTATTTAATAAAACATTTCTTTAAAAAATTATAATAATAATTGACATTTAAAAAAATAATTATTGTAATGTATCAATATGCACAGTATTCTGTCCTGGCTAAAGGTCTGAGATCACCAGTTAACTACACACAAATAGGGAGTTAATCTCATATTAGAGCAATGTTATTTTAAAGGATGATAATTAAAACATATTAACAAAAATAACTACAAGCAAAAGAAAGCAGGTGAAAAACACACCATGTATGATAATGAAAGGAAGATCACGTGCACACGATTAATGTTAGGCCAATGAATAATCTGTTCAAAGAATGGTCAAAGAAATAACAACAACTGGTGCTGGAGCTCTTGAAAGCAGCAAGACTGTCGGGTGCATGAGCATAACTTTTTGTCTAGTCTATTTGAAAGAGAACCAATCACACATCAGTTGTGTCTCCAATCACAATTTCGCACAAGTAAACGGGAGCGCGCAAGCAATTTATACAGTCGCATGCATCGCAGCTTTTGGCGCAAGTGCTCCCTGGCCTTCTTCCTGACATCAGCGGACACTGACAGACGCAGGATTATTTTATCCTGGTCCACTTTTGTAGCATTTTTATACATTTTTGTGAAATTGAAGGCTACGTCTTCATCTGACATTTTGTCGGCATGACACAGACCAACATCACTCGCATTACTGAGCAAACTCGGAGCACTTTACCGGCGATGACTCTCTTCCCTGGGGATGCTGAGCTTGCACAGCATCCAGAACGTTCTATAACTGTTATATCGCACTTTGTAAAGAAACTGGTCTGGTGGATATCGCGTTTTGTGAAAAAAATACATTTTGTACTAGGCCTAAAATGTACATTCTTAAATGTTTTAATGGCAGCAATTAACACATAGATTAAGGTACATCTGAACAGTGATTTCCAATATTAAAGCCTAAATGTCAAAAAATGCCAGACCTTGACAGGAGTGTATCGCGTGTTTATATATACAGTATGTAAAGTGTATCATGTGTGATTATGTATAGAGTGTGTATATGTACAGAGTATAGGGTGTATCATGTGTGTCTCATATCAGAGACCCAGGTTCTATCCCAGACTGTGAAAGGAGTGTATCATGTGTGAATATGTATAGAGTGTATCATGTGTGTATATGTTTAGTGTGTGTATATGTATGGAGTGCATCGTATGTGTCTAAATGTATAGGGTGTAGTATAGTGTGTGGATATGTATTGAGTATAGGGTGTATCATGTGTGCATGTGTATAGAATGGTTTTTATCAACTCCTAGTAGCTCAGTTGGTAAGTGACTCACCTCTCACGCCAGAGACCAGTGTTCTATCCCAGTCCTTGACAGGAGTGTATCATGTGTGTATATGTTGGATGTGTGGATATGTATAGATTGTATCATGTGTGTCTATGTGAATGTATAGAGTGTATCATATGTTCATATATATGTGTGTGTATATGTATAGAGTGTTTCGTATGTGTATAATGTTGGATGTGTAACATGTGTATAATTATGGAGTGTGTCATGTGTGCATATATATGTAGAATGTATCATATGTAAATGTATAGAGTTTATAATGTTGGATATGTATAGAGTGCATCATGTGTGTATATGTATAGAGTGTGTATATGTACAGAGTATAGTGTGTATCATGTGTGCCTATTTATAAAGTGTGTTTATCAACTCCCAGCAGCTCAGTTGATATGTCACTCACCTCTCATGCCAGAGACCTGGGTTCTCTCCTAGTGAGAGGAGTGTGTATATGTATAGAGTTTATAATGTCTGCATATATGTAAAGTGTATCATGTGTTTATATGTAAAGAGTGCATGATGAGTCTTTAAGTATATAGTGTTTTACGTGTCTATTTGTATAGAGTGTATCGTGTAAATATGTATAGAGTGCATCAGGTGTGTGTATATGTATGGAGTGCATCGTGTGTGTGTGTATATATGTATAGAGTGTATCATGTGTGTATATGTATGGAGTCGGTAAGTGACTCATCTCTCACGCCAGAGACCCGAGTTCTATCCTAGTGAGAGAAGTGTATAGAGTGTATCATATGTATAGATTGTATATGTACAGAGTACAGGGTGTATCATGTGTGCATATATAGAGAGTGTGTTCATCAACTACCAGTAGCTCAGTCGGTGAGTGACTCTATAGAAATGCACACATGATACACGCTATACTCTGTACATATACACATGATACGCTTTATACATATACGTAGCTCAGTCGGTAAGTGACTCACCTCTCACATCAGACTTGACAGGAGTGTATCTTGTGTGTATGTATAGAGTGTGGATATGTTTAGAGTATATCATGTGTGGATAAGTATTGTGTGTGTAAATGTATAAAGTGTGGATATATATAGAGTGTATCATGTGTGTGTATATGTATAAAGTTTGGATATGTATAGAGTGTATCATGTGTGTATATATCGTTAGCCATGCATGTGCGAATGTCTGGACTTGAAATATTAAAGTCCAGTTGGTTACGCATTACCACAGCATAATATATAAAGCCATGGTCCAAAGCCCTCTTGACGAGTAGCGTTCTTAAGGATTTGAGTTTTGTTAAGAAATAAGACTGCTAAACAGCTCGCTGTGCAAACACTCGTAAGTTTTAAGAAGAAGCAATTCTGGCACCTGTACATTAGAGTGTATCATGTGTGTATATGTATGGAGTGCATCATGTGTGTGTGTATATATATGTAAAGTGTATCATGTGTGAATATGTATGGAGTGCATCATGTGTGTATATGTATAGAGTGTATATGTACAGAGTATAGGGTGTATATGCATTGAGAGTGTTCATCAACTCACAGTAGCTAAGTTGGTAAGTGACTCACCTCTCACGCCAGAGACCCGCGTTCTATTCCAGACTGTGAAAGTAGTGTACCATGTGTGGATAGGTATATGTGTGTTTATATATGGAGTGCGTGTGTGTGTGTGTGTAAATGTATTGAGTGTAGTGTAAAGTGTGGATATGTATTGAGTGTAGTATGTGTGTGTAAATGTATGAAGTGTGGATATATATATATATAGAGTGTGTTCATCAACTCTCAGTTGGTAAGTGACTCACCTCTCTCGCCAGAGAGCAGGGTTTTATCCCAGACCTTGACAGGATAGACCTTGTATAGAGTGTATTGTTTATGTATATGTATAAAGTGTGGATCAAAGCTCCACGATTGCATGATTCACTTCGTTAATCTCTGTGTTGGAGCCATTTCTTTCTTTTATTATTACTATGTTTGGACTAAATGGGTTGATTGGATGATACGATTATTATAATTATTAAGTTTACATTTGATAATTATTGTATTCAGGTTTGAGTATTTTGTATTCGTATATTATTCATGTCTAAGTATTTGCTTTATTGTTGTGATTTTGTGAATAAAGACCTATTTTGTCAAAATTGGGATTTAAGGAAGCCAAGTAGTAGTAAGGGAAGAGGAAACAATTTTCAGACCGTGAGTTTGTTTGTGCTAAAGGGTGCTACTGAGGAGCAATGAGCTATTTCACTGATTTGATGGCACAAGATGTGATAAAATAAAGATGAGAAAGGGAATCACAGCGGACTCACGCGTCGTTGTTTACCCTTACCACGGCGTAAAGCAATAATGCCGCAACATGCATATGCACCACCTGGACTAAGACGCTGCTGGGATTTTAGCCCAGGATCTTCTATTTACAAGACAGGCGTTTGACCAGCTAAGACACAGCACCACAAAGATTCTTCGGAAGAGACATTTGTCTGATAAAAAATCGAAGAAAAAAAACATTACTCAACAAAAACCAACATGTCAGGATGCAGAAAATGCTGACAAGATGGAGTTGGTCTTTTAGAGTCTGGAGGATTATGTCTCAAACCTTACCGGTACCCTGGTCTCTGTTGAAGATCGAAGCAGAAAATGCATAAATTTATTTTTATTTAATCTATACTTAATCATGTGTTACGTGTTTATTGGAACCTCCAGTTGCATTACATCCAAACCCAGTGTCAGCTCGGAAAATGGAAATCAGGACAAACATATGCTATTGGCCACGCAAATAGTTTCAGATCAGAAAGCCACTCTCCCATAATCTGAGGAAAAGGTGCAGTTTGGATTTGAACCTAGGACCTGCTGTTCCCAAGACAAGTGCTCTTGCCAACTTAGTCTCAGCACTAAAAGAAAAAACCTCTGGATACAATAATTCCAAACACTGTTTCATCTAAGACAGTGGGGGGAAAGCAATTTTTACTATGCTTTCTACTCAATTACTTTGCATTTGCAGAAAGAGGCCTCTGCACGACAAATCCAAAAGGCTTGATCTCAACAACAGGTGGTAGTCACTTTTGCCCAAAACCACAGTTTGCCTTCGAGTCATTCCTCAAGCCCACTCGGCCCTGCACCTTTTTCTAATCTCCCTTATTTAAAACGGCTCAATTAAGTCATCAGCTTCATTGTAGAGTACCCTAGTCTCTGAGCCTTCACTGCGCAATGAAAGAAAGAAGCAAAACGGGATGGACAGATGCCTAAAATGTTGGAAACGCACCACACCTGAGGCAGTGAAGAAAAAGGAAGAAGCTAGCGACTCTGGTGGGACTCGAACCCACAACCTTTGAATGACTTAGTTCACAGCCTAGAAGTCCAATGCGCTATCCATTGCGCCACAGAGCCCTGCTTTGTTTAGCACTGTTCGAGCAGGAAGCACCTTGTGGTACTCTCAAGCCCATAAAAGCACTGCTCACTGCGGACAAGGCACTGCTGGGATTTGAACCCAGGATCTCCTGTTTACTAGACAGGCGCTTTGACCAACTAAGCCACAGCGCCACATAGCTGTCAGAGGGCCTAATTGTTTAATCGAATAAGAAAAACATACAACAGTAGGACTGCATGTGCGAATGTCTGGACTTGAAATATTAAAGTCCAATTAGTTATGCATTACCACATAATGCTATATAAATCCATTGTCCAAAGCCCTCTTGAACTAGCAGCATTCTCGAGGATTTGAGTTTTCTTAAGAAACAGACTGCTAAACAGCTCGCTGTGCAAACACTAGTAACTTTTAAGAAGAAGCTATTCTGGCACCTGTACATTAGGCACTGCTGGGATTTGAACCCAGGATCTCCTGTTTACGAGACAGACGCTTTGACCAACTAAGCCACAGCGCCACCACTGAAAAGACTACAAGACGTTTTTGCACAAAGAGACTAAAAAAAAGACAGCAAGTCTTAAAGAGACAACCAAAGAGATTGATTAACTCAGTTTGTCGCACTATTCATTAAGCCTCAAAGCTTTACAATTGCATGATTTGTTTCATTAATCTCTGCGAACCATGCACGAGCACCACCTGGACTAAGACGCTGCTGGGATTTGAGCCCAGGATCTTCTATTTACAAGACAGGCGTTTGACCAGCTAAGACACAGCACCACAAAGATTCTTCGGAAGAGACATTTGTCTGATAAAAAATCGAAGAAAAAAACATTACTCAACAAAAACCAACATGTCAGGATGCAGAAAATGCTGACAAGATGGAGTTGGTCTTTTAGAGTCTGGAGGATTATGTCTCAAACCTTACCGGTACCCTGGTCTCTGATGAAGATCGAAGCAGAAAATGCATAAATTTATTTTTATTTAATCTATACTTAATCATGTGTTACGTGTTTATTGGAACCTCCAGTTGCATTACATCCAAACCCAGTGTCAGCTCGGAAAATGGAAATCAGGACAAACATATGCTATTGGCCACGCAAATAGTTTCAGATCAGAAAGCCACTCTCCCATAATCTGAGGAAAAGGTGCAGTTTGGATTTGAACCTAGGACCTGCTGTTCCCAAGACAAGTGCTCTTGCCAACTTAGTCTCAGCACTAAAAGAAAAAACCTCTGGATACAATAATTCCAAACACTGTTTCATCTAAGACAGTGGGGGGAAAGCAATTTTTACTATGCTTTCTACTCAATTACTTTGCATTTGCAGAAAGAGGCCTCTGCACGACAAATCCAAAAGGCTTGATCTCAACAACAGGTGGTAGTCACTTTTGCCCAAAACCACAGTTTGCCTTCGAGTCATTCCTCAAGCCCACTCGGCCCTGCACCTTTTTCTAATCTCCCTTATTTAAAACGGCTCAATTAAGTCATCAGCTTCATTGTAGAGTACCCTAGTCTCTGAGCCTTCACTGCGCAATGAAAGAAAGAAGCAAAACGGGATGGACAGATGCCTAAAATGTTGGAAACGCACCACACCTGAGGCAGTGAAGAAAAAGGAAGAAGCTAGCGACTCTGGTGGGACTCGAACCCACAACCTTTGAATGACTTAGTTCACAGCCTAGAAGTCCAATGCGCTATCCATTGCGCCACAGAGCCCTGCTTTGTTTAGCACTGTTCGAGCAGGAAGCACCTTGTGGTACTCTCAAGCCCATAAAAGCACTGCTCACTGCGGACAAGGCACTGCTGGGATTTGAACCCAGGATCTCCTGTTTACTAGACAGGCGCTTTGACCAACTAAGCCACAGCGCCACATAGCTGTCAGAGGGCCTAATTGTTTAATCGAATAAGAAAAACATACAACAGTAGGACTGCATGTGCGAATGTCTGGACTTGAAATATTAAAGTCCAATTAGTTATGCATTACCACATAATGCTATATAAATCCATTGTCCAAAGCCCTCTTGAACTAGCAGCATTCTCGAGGATTTGAGTTTTCTTAAGAAACAGACTGCTAAACAGCTCGCTGTGCAAACACTAGTAACTTTTAAGAAGAAGCTATTCTGGCACCTGTACATTAGGCACTGCTGGGATTTGAACCCAGGATCTCCTGTTTACGAGACAGACGCTTTGACCAACTAAGCCACAGCGCCACCACTGAAAAGACTACAAGACGTTTTTGCACAAAGAGACTAAAAAAAAGACAGCAAGTCTTAAAGAGACAACCAAAGAGATTGATTAACTCAGTTTGTCGCACTATTCATTAAGCCTCAAAGCTTTACAATTGCATGATTTGTTTCATTAATCTCTGCGAACCATGCACGAGCACCACCTGGACTAAGACGCTGCTGGGATTTGAGCCCAGGATCTTCTATTTACAAGACAGGCGTTTGACCAGCTAAGACACAGCACCACAAAGATTCTTCGGAAGAGACATTTGTCTGATAAAAAATCGAAGAAAAAAACATTACTCAACAAAAACCAACATGTCAGGATGCAGAAAATGCTGACAAGATGGAGTTGGTCTTTTAGAGTCTGGAGGATTATGTCTCAAACCTTACCGGTACCCTGGTCTCTGATGAAGATCGAAGCAGAAAATGCATAAATTTATTTTTATTTAATCTATACTTAATCATGTGTTACGTGTTTATTGGAACCTCCAGTTGCATTACATCCAAACCCAGTGTCAGCTCGGAAAATGGAAATCAGGACAAACATATGCTATTGGCCACGCAAATAGTTTCAGATCAGAAAGCCACTCTCCCATAATCTGAGGAAAAGGTGCAGTTTGGATTTGAACCTAGGACCTGCTGTTCCCAAGACAAGTGCTCTTGCCAACTTAGTCTCAGCACTAAAAGAAAAAACCTCTGGATACAATAATTCCAAACACTGTTTCATCTAAGACAGTGGGGGGAAAGCAATTTTTACTATGCTTTCTACTCAATTACTTTGCATTTGCAGAAAGAGGCCTCTGCACGACAAATCCAAAAGGCTTGATCTCAACAACAGGTGGTAGTCACTTTTGCCCAAAACCACAGTTTGCCTTCGAGTCATTCCTCAAGCCCACTCGGCCCTGCACCTTTTTCTAATCTCCCTTATTTAAAACGGCTCAATTAAGTCATCAGCTTCATTGTAGAGTACCCTAGTCTCTGAGCCTTCACTGCGCAATGAAAGAAAGAAGCAAAACGGGATGGACAGATGCCTAAAATGTTGGAAACGCACCACACCTGAGGCAGTGAAGAAAAAGGAAGAAGCTAGCGACTCTGGTGGGACTCGAACCCACAACCTTTGAATGACTTAGTTCACCGCCTAGAAGTCCAATGCGCTATCCATTGCGCCACAGAGCCCTGCTTTGTTTAGCACTATTTGAGCAGGAAGCACCTTGTGGTACTCTCAAGCCCATAAAAGCACTGCTCACTGCGGACAAGGCACTGCTGGGATTTGAACCCAGGATCTCCTGTTTACTAGACAGGTGCTTTGACCAACTAAGCCACAGCGCCACATAGCTGTCAGAGGGCCTAGTTGTTTAATCGAATAAGAAAAACATACAACAGTAGGACTGCATGTGCGAATGTCTGGACTTGAAATATTAAAGTCCAATTAGTTATGCATTACCACATAATGCTATATAAATCCACTGTCCAAAGCCCTCTTGAACTAGCAGCATTCTCGAGGACTTGAGTTTTCTTAAGAAACAGACTGCTAAACAGCTCGCTGTGCAAACACTAGTAACTTTTAAGAAAAAGCTATTCTGGCACCTGTACATTAGGCACTGCTGGGATTTGAACCCAGGATCTCCTGTTTACGAGACAGACGCTTTGACCAACTAAGCCACAGCGCCACCACTGAAAAGACTACAAGACGTTTTTGCACAAAGAGACTAAAAAAAAGACAGCAAGTCTTAAAGAGACAACCAAAGAGATTGATTAACTCAGTTTGTCGCACTTTTCATTAAGCCTCAAAGCTTTACAATTGCATGATTTGTTTCATTAATCTCTGCGAACCATGCACGAGCACCACCTGGACTAAGACGCTGCTGGGATTTGAGCCCAGGATCTTCTATTTACAAGACAGGCGTTTGACCAGCTAAGACACAGCACCACAAAGATTCTTCGGAAGAGACATTTGTCTGATAAAAAATCGAAGAAAAAAACATTACTCAACAAAAACCAACATGTCAGGATGCAGAAAATGCTGACAAGATGGAGTTGGTCTTTTAGAGTCTGGAGGATTATGTCTCAAACCTTACCGGTACCCTGGTCTCTGATGAAGATCGAAGCAGAAAATGCATAAATTTATTTTTATTTAATCTATACTTAATCATGTGTTACGTGTTTATTGGAACCTCCAGTTGCATTACATCCAAACCCAGTGTCAGCTCGGAAAATGGAAATCAGGACAAACATATGCTATTGGCCACGCAAATAGTTTCAGATCAGAAAGCCACTCTCCCATAATCTGAGGAAAAGGTGCAGTTTGGATTTGAACCTAGGACCTGCTGTTCCCAAGACAAGTGCTCTTGCCAACTTAGTCTCAGCACTAAAAGAAAAAACCTCTGGATACAATAATTCCAAACACTGTTTCATCTAAGACAGTGGGGGGAAAGCAATTTTTACTATGCTTTCTACTCAATTACTTTGCATTTGCAGAAAGAGGCCTCTGCACGACAAATCCAAAAGGCTTGATCTCAACAACAGGTGGTAGTCACTTTTGCCCAAAACCACAGTTTGCCTTCGAGTCATTCCTCAAGCCCACTCGGCCCTGCACCTTTTTCTAATCTCCCTTATTTAAAACGGCTCAATTAAGTCATCAGCTTCATTGTAGAGTACCCTAGTCTCTGAGCCTTCACTGCGCAATGAAAGAAAGAAGCAAAACGGGATGGACAGATGCCTAAAATGTTGGAAACGCACCACACCTGAGGCAGTGAAGAAAAAGGAAGAAGCTAGCGACTCTGGTGGGACTCGAACCCACAACCTTTGAATGACTTAGTTCACAGCCTAGAAGTCCAATGCGCTATCCATTGCGCCACAGAGCCCTGCTTTGTTTAGCACTGTTCGAGCAGGAAGCACCTTGTGGTACTCTCAAGCCCATAAAAGCACTGCTCACTGCGGACAAGGCACTGCTGGGATTTGAACCCAGGATCTCCTGTTTACTAGACAGGCGCTTTGACCAACTAAGCCACAGCGCCACAAAGCTGTCAGAGGGCCTAATTGTTTAATCGAATAAGAAAAACATACAACAGTAGGACTGCATGTGCGAATGTCTGGACTTGAAATATTAAAGTCCAATTAGTTATGCATTACCACATAATGCTATATAAATCCATTGTCCAAAGCCCTCTTGAACTAGCAGCATTCTCGAGGATTTGAGTTTTCTTAAGAAACAGACTGCTAAACAGCTCGCTGTGCAAACACTAGTAACTTTTAAGAAGAAGCTATTCTGGCACCTGTACATTAGGCACTGCTGGGATTTGAACCCAGGATCTCCTGTTTACGAGACAGACGCTTTGACCAACTAAGCCACAGCGCCACCACTGAAAAGACTACAAGACGTTTTTGCACAAAGAGACTAAAAAAAAGACAGCAAGTCTTAAAGAGACAACCAAAGAGATTGATTAACTCAGTTTGTCGCACTATTCATTAAGCCTCAAAGCTTTACAATTGCATGATTTGTTTCATTAATCTCTGCGAACCATGCACGAGCACCACCTGGACTAAGACGCTGCTGGGATTTGAGCCCAGGATCTTCTATTTACAAGACAGGCGTTTGACCAGCTAAGACACAGCACCACAAAGATTCTTCGGAAGAGACATTTGTCTGATAAAAAATCGAAGAAAAAAACATTACTCAACAAAAACCAACATGTCAGGATGCAGAAAATGCTGACAAGATGGAGTTGGTCTTTTAGAGTCTGGAGGATTATGTCTCAAACCTTACCGGTACCCTGGTCTCTGTTGAAGATCGAAGCAGAAAATGCATAAATTTATTTTTATTTAATCTATACTTAATCATGTGTTACGTGTTTATTGGAACCTCCAGTTGCATTACATCCGAACCCAGTGTCAGCTCGGAAAATGGAAATCAGGACAAACATATGCTATTGGCCACGCAAATAGTTTCAGGATCAGAAAGCCACTCTCCCATAATCTGAGGAAAAGGTGCAGTTTGGATTTGAACCTAGGACCTGCTGTTCCCAAGACAAGTGCTCTTGCCAACTTAGTCTCAGCACTAAAAGAAAAAACCTCTGGATACAATAATTCCAAACACTGTTTCATCTAAGACAGTGGGGGGAAAGCAATTTTCACTATGCTTTCTACTCAATTACTTTGCATTTGCAGAAAGAGGCCTCTGCACGACAAATCCAAAAGGCTTGATCTCAACAACAGGTGGTAGTCACTTTTGCCCAAAACCACAGTTTGCCTTCGAGTCATTCCTCAAGCCCACTCGGCCCTGCACCTTTTTCTAATCTCCCTTATTTAAAACGGCTCAATTAAGTCATCAGCTTCATTGTAGAGTACCCTAGTCTCTGAGCCTTCACTGCGCAATAAAAGAAAGAAGCAAAACGGGATGGACAGATGTCTAAAATGTTGGAAACGCACCACACCTGAGGCAGTGAAGAAAAAGGAAGAAGCTAGCGACTCTGGTGGGACTCGAACCCACAACCTTTGAATGACTTAGTTCACAGCCTAGAAGTCCAATGCGCTATCCATTGCGCCACAGAGCCCTGCTTTGTTTAGCACTGTTCGAGCAGGAAGCACCTTGTGGTACTCTCAAGCCCATAAAAGCACTGCTCACTGCGGACAAGGCACTGCTGGGATTTGAACCCAGGATCTCCTGTTTACTAGACAGGCGCTTTGACCAACTAAGCCACAGCGCCACATAGCTGTGAGAGGGCCTAATTGTTTAATCGAATAAGAAAAACATACAACAGTAGGACTGCATGTGCGAATGTCTGGACTTGAAATATTAAAGTCCAATTAGTTATGCATTACCACATAATGCTATATAAATCCATTGTCCAAAGCCCTCTTGAACTAGCAGCATTCTCGAGGATTTGAGTTTTCTTAAGAAACAGACTGCTAAACAGCTCGCTGTGCAAACACTAGTAACTTTTAAGAAGAAGCTATTCTGGCACCTGTACATTAGGCACTGCTGGGATTTGAACCCAGGATCTCCTGTTTACGAGACAGACGCTTTGACCAACTAAGCCACAGCGCCACCACTGAAAAGACTACAAGACGTTTTTGCACAAAGAGACTAAAAAAAAGACAGCAAGTCTTAAAGAGACAACCAAAGAGATTGATTAACTCAGTTTGTCGCACTATTCATTAAGCCTCAAAGCTTTACAATTGCATGATTTGTTTCATTAATCTCTGCGAACCATGCACGAGCACCACCTGGACTAAGACGCTGCTGGGATTTGAGCCCAGGATCTTCTATTTACAAGACAGGCGTTTGACCAGCTAAGACACAGCACCACAAAGATTCTTCGGAAGAGACATTTGTCTGATAAAAAATCGAAGAAAAAAACATTACTCAACAAAAACCAACATGTCAGGATGCAGAAAATGCTGACAAGATGGAGTTGGTCTTTTAGAGTCTGGAGGATTATGTCTCAAACCTTACCGGTACCCTGGTCTCTGTTGAAGATCGAAGCAGAAAATGCATAAATTTATTTTTATTTAATCTATACTTAATCATGTGTTACGTGTTTATTGGAACCTCCAGTTGCATTACATCCAAACCCAGTGTCAGCTCGGAAAATGGAAATCAGGACAAACATATGCTATTGGCCACGCAAATAGTTTCAGATCAGAAAGCCACTCTCCCATAATCTGAGGAAAAGGTGCAGTTTGGATTTGAACCTAGGACCTGCTGTTCCCAAGACAAGTGCTCTTGCCAACTTAGTCTCAGCACTAAAAGAAAAAACCTCTGGATACAATAATTCCAAACACTGTTTCATCTAAGACAGTGGGGGGAAAGCAATTTTCACTATGCTTTCTACTCAATTACTTTGCATTTGCAGAAAGAGGCCTCTGCACGACAAATCCAAAAGGCTTGATCTCAACAACAGGTGGTAGTCACTTTTGCCCAAAACCACAGTTTGCCTTCGAGTCATTCCTCAAGCCCACTCGGCCCTGCACCTTTTTCTAATCTCCCTTATTTAAAACGGCTCAATTAAGTCATCAGCTTCATTGTAGAGTACCCTAGTCTCTGAGCCTTCACTGCGCAATAAAAGAAAGAAGCAAAACGGGATGGACAGATGTCTAAAATGTTGGAAACGCACCACACCTGAGGCAGTGAAGAAAAAGGAAGAAGCTAGCGACTCTGGTGGGACTCGAACCCACAACCTTTGAATGACTTAGTTCACAGCCTAGAAGTCCAATGCGCTATCCATTGCGCCACAGAGCCCTGCTTTGTTTAGCACTGTTCGAGCAGGAAGCACCTTGTGGTACTCTCAAGCCCATAAAAGCACTGCTCACTGCGGACAAGGCACTGCTGGGATTTGAACCCAGGATCTCCTGTTTACTAGACAGGCGCTTTGACCAACTAAGCCACAGCGCCACATAGCTGTGAGAGGGCCTAATTGTTTAATCGAATAAGAAAAACATACAACAGTAGGACTGCATGTGCGAATGTCTGGACTTGAAATATTAAAGTCCAATTAGTTATGCATTACCACATAATGCTATATAAATCCATTGTCCAAAGCCCTCTTGAACTAGCAGCATTCTCGAGGATTTGAGTTTTCTTAAGAAACAGACTGCTAAACAGCTCGCTGTGCAAACACTAGTAACTTTTAAGAAGAAGCTATTCTGGCACCTGTACATTAGGCACTGCTGGGATTTGAACCCAGGATCTCCTGTTTACGAGACAGACGCTTTGACCAACTAAGCCACAGCGCCACCATTGAAAAGACTACAAGACGTTTTTGCACAAAGAGACTAAAAAAAGACAGCAAGTCTTAAAGAGACAACCAAAGAGATTGATTAACTCAGTTTGTCGCACTATTCATTAAGCCTCAAAGCTTTACAATTGCATGATTTGTTTCATTAATCTCTGCGAACCATGCACGAGCACCACCTGGACTAAGACGCTGCTGGGATTTGAGCCCAGGATCTTCTATTTACAAGACAGGCGTTTGACCAGCTAAGACACAGCACCACAAAGATTCTTCGGAAGAGACATTTGTCTGATAAAAAATCGAAGAAAAAAACATTACTCAACAAAAACCAACATGTCAGGATGCAGAAAATGCTGACAAGATGGAGTTGGTCTTTTAGAGTCTGGAGGATTATGTCTCAAACCTTACCGGTACCCTGGTCTCTGTTGAAGATCGAAGCAGAAAATGCATAAATTTATTTTTATTTAATCTATACTTAATCATGTGTTACGTGTTTATTGGAACCTCCAGTTGCATTACATCCAAACCCAGTGTCAGCTCGGAAAATGGAAATCAGGACAAACATATGCTATTGGCCACGCAAATAGTTTCGGATCAGAAAGCCACTCTCCCATAATCTGAGGAAAAGGTGCAGTTTGGATTTGAACCTAGGACCTGCTGTTCCCAAGACAAGTGCTCTTGCCAACTTAGTCTCAGCACTAAAAGAAAAAACCTCTGGATACAATAATTCCAAACACTGTTTCATCTAAGACAGTGGGGGGAAAGCAATTTTCACTATGCTTTCTACTCAATTACTTTGCATTTGCAGAAAGAGGCCTCTGCACGACAAATCCAAAAGGCTTGATCTCAACAACAGGTGGTAGTCACTTTTGCCCAAAACCACAGTTTGCCTTCGAGTCATTCCTCAAGCCCACTCGGCCCTGCACCTTTTTCTAATCTCCCTTATTTAAAACGGCTCAATTAAGTCATCAGCTTCATTGTAGAGTACCCTAGTCTCTGAGCCTTCACTGCGCAATGAAAGAAAGAAGCAAAACGGGATGGACAGATGCCTAAAATGTTGGAAACGCACCACACCTGAGGCAGTGAAGAAAAAGGAAGAAGCTAGCGACTCTGGTGGGACTCGAACCCACAACCTTTGAATGACTTAGTTCACAGCCTAGAAGTCCAATGCGCTATCCATTGCGCCACAGAGCCCTGCTTTGTTTAGCACTGTTCGAGCAGGAAGCACCTTGTGGTACTCTCAAGCCCATAAAAGCACTGCTCACTGCGGACAAGGCACTGCTGGGATTTGAACCCAGGATCTCCTGTTTACTAGACAGGCGCTTTGACCAACTAAGCCACAGCGCCACATAGCTGTCAGAGGGCCTAATTGTTTAATCGAATAAGAAAAACATACAACAGTAGGACTGCATGTGCGAATGTCTGGACTTGAAATATTAAAGTCCAATTAGTTATGCATTACCACATAATGCTATATAAATCCATTGTCCAAAGCCCTCTTGAACTAGCAGCATTCTCGAGGATTTGAGTTTTCTTAAGAAACAGACTGCTAAACAGCTCGCTGTGCAAACACTAGTAACTTTTAAGAAGAAGCTATTCTGGCACCTGTACATTAGGCACTGCTGGGATTTGAACCCAGGATCTCCTGTTTACGAGACAGACGCTTTGACCAACTAAGCCACAGCGCCACCATTGAAAAGACTACAAGACGTTTTTGCACAAAGAGACTAAAAAAAGACAGCAAGTCTTAAAGAGACAACCAAAGAGATTGATTAACTCAGTTTGTCGCACTATTCATTAAGCCTCAAAGCTTTACAATTGCATGATTTGTTTCATTAATCTCTGCGAACCATGCACGAGCACCACCTGGACTAAGACGCTGCTGGGATTTGAGCCCAGGATCTTCTATTTACAAGACAGGCGTTTGACCAGCTAAGACACAGCACCACAAAGATTCTTCGGAAGAGACATTTGTCTGATAAAAAATCGAAGAAAAAAACATTACTCAACAAAAACCAACATGTCAGGATGCAGAAAATGCTGACAAGATGGAGTTGGTCTTTTAGAGTCTGGAGGATTATGTCTCAAACCTTACCGGTACCCTGGTCTCTGTTGAAGATCGAAGCAGAAAATGCATAAATTTATTTTTATTTAATCTATACTTAATCATGTGTTACGTGTTTATTGGAACCTCCAGTTGCATTACATCCAAACCCAGTGTCAGCTCGGAAAATGGAAATCAGGACAAACATATGCTATTGGCCACGCAAATAGTTTCGGATCAGAAAGCCACTCTCCCATAATCTGAGGAAAAGGTGCAGTTTGGATTTGAACCTAGGACCTGCTGTTCCCAAGACAAGTGCTCTTGCCAACTTAGTCTCAGCACTAAAAGAAAAAACCTCTGGATACAATAATTCCAAACACTGTTTCATCTAAGACAGTGGGGGGAAAGCAATTTTCACTATGCTTTCTACTCAATTACTTTGCATTTGCAGAAAGAGGCCTCTGCACGACAAATCCAAAAGGCTTGATCTCAACAACAGGTGGTAGTCACTTTTGCCCAAAACCACAGTTTGCCTTCGAGTCATTCCTCAAGCCCACTCGGCCCTGCACCTTTTTCTAATCTCCCTTATTTAAAACGGCTCAATTAAGTCATCAGCTTCATTGTAGAGTACCCTAGTCTCTGAGCCTTCACTGCGCAATGAAAGAAAGAAGCAAAACGGGATGGACAGATGCCTAAAATGTTGGAAACGCACCACACCTGAGGCAGTGAAGAAAAAGGAAGAAGCTAGCGACTCTGGTGGGACTCGAACCCACAACCTTTGAATGACTTAGTTCACAGCCTAGAAGTCCAATGCGCTATCCATTGCGCCACAGAGCCCTGCTTTGTTTAGCACTGTTCGAGCAGGAAGCACCTTGTGGTACTCTCAAGCCCATAAAAGCACTGCTCACTGCGGACAAGGCACTGCTGGGATTTGAACCCAGGATCTCCTGTTTACTAGACAGGCGCTTTGACCAACTAAGCCACAGCGCCACATAGCTGTCAGAGGGCCTAATTGTTTAATCGAATAAGAAAAACATACAACAGTAGGACTGCATGTGCGAATGTCTGGACTTGAAATATTAAAGTCCAATTAGTTATGCATTACCACATAATGCTATATAAATCCATTGTCCAAAGCCCTCTTGAACTAGCAGCATTCTCGAGGATTTGAGTTTTCTTAAGAAACAGACTGCTAAACAGCTCGCTGTGCAAACACTAGTAACTTTTAAGAAGAAGCTATTCTGGCACCTGTACATTAGGCACTGCTGGGATTTGAACCCAGGATCTCCTGTTTACGAGACAGACGCTTTGACCAACTAAGCCACAGCGCCACCACTGAAAAGACTACAAGACGTTTTTGCACAAAGAGACTAAAAAAAGACAGCAAGTCTTAAAGAGACAACCAAAGAGATTGATTAACTCAGTTTGTCGCACTATTCATTAAGCCTCAAAGCTTTACAATTGCATGATTTGTTTCATTAATCTCTGCGAACCATGCACGAGCACCACCTGGACTAAGACGCTGCTGGGATTTGAGCCCAGGATCTTCTATTTACAAGACAGGCGTTTGACCAGCTAAGACACAGCACCACAAAGATTCTTCGGAAGAGACATTTGTCTGATAAAAAATCGAAGAAAAAAACATTACTCAACAAAAACCAACATGTCAGGATGCAGAAAATGCTGACAAGATGGAGTTGGTCTTTTAGAGTCTGGAGGATTATGTCTCAAACCTTACCGGTACCCTGGTCTCTGTTGAAGATCGAAGCAGAAAATGCATAAATTTGTTTTTATTTAATCTATACTTAATCATGTGTTACGTGTTTATTGGAACCTCCAGTTGCATTACATCCAAACCCAGTGTCAGCTCGGAAAATGGAAATCAGGACAAACATATGCTATTGGCCACGCAAATAGTTTCAGATCAGAAAGCCACTCTCCCATAATCTGAGGAAAAGGTGCAGTTTGGATTTGAACCTAGGACCTGCTGTTCCCAAGACAAGTGCTCTTGCCAACTTAGTCTCAGCACTAAAAGAAAAAACCTCTGGATACAATAATTCCAAACACTGTTTCATCTAAGACAGTGGGGGGAAAGCAATTTTCACTGTTTTTCCACTACTCTGTCTATATTTTGATGCACGAGAATGCCTTTAAAGGAGCCAAAAGCCTCAAAGCTCTACAATTGCATAATTAATTTCGTTAAGCTCTGCGAACCAAGCATAAGCACCACCCGACTATGACGCTGCTGGGATTTGAGCCCAGGATCTCCAAATTTTTGGTGGACTGCTTTCTTCATTAATGCTTAAAGGTTGTCAATTTGGGCGTCAACACCTGGCGAATGTGGGGAACTAATGCGCGCAGCACTGACAGAGACAGAGAGTCGTTCTCCCACACCGAATGCGCTGTACTGCGTGCGTTGCGTGCGTCCGTCCGTTCCCTAAGCAACAAAAACAAAAGCCTCACATCGCCTGTTTGTATTCCTCAAAGTTGTTTAGGATTAAATGTTTAGAGATAGCGTGACAATGCGTACCTATGTATGCCTTTGATGCACCCCTTGATGCTTCTTACGTCTTTGTCGCAGCACCAGTGGCACCGAAATTAGGCACCGAAATTCATATGCTGATTTGATCTGGTACATACCGGTTACAAAGGTACCGGTGCTATAATGGCACCAGGTTTCGGTACCCAACCCTACAGTGGAGTTCAATGCCGAAAACACTAGTCAAGCAGAATCTGCCTTCTCTGCAATGTCTTGATTTGCTCACCACAGTCTCTGCATTGTCCTCCATCAATCAGGTGAATTTAATCAATTTGCATTATTTAATTGAAACATTTTCATTTCAGTTATCGTTTAACAAAAAAACATAAAAGGTTACATTAGATTTGAAATGACAATGTCTAAAGCTTCTCCTTCATTCTTCTTCTCTTCTCAGATAGGATGGCGGACCAAATCAAAGGTTATCATGGGCCAACTTTGGACTGCGGGCCTAAGTTTGGGCATCTCTGTTTTAGACAATGGCACAGCACAATAAATGCAGCAGTTACTAATGATATAATCACTGCACTGGATGATAACAATCATGTGCTACACTCTTTAAAGATTTATCAAAAGCATTTGATTTTGTGGATCGATATATGTTGTTGCAAAGGCTAAAATGTATAAGGTTTAGTACTACAGTGTTAAAACGGTTCTATAATTATTTGACTGGAATAACTCAATGTGTTTCTATAGAAAATTGTGTCTCTGCTTCTTTAACAGTAAAGACAGGTGTTCCTCAAGGTTATTCTTATAAATGAGCTTGGTAAAATCTGAAATGATCTCGGTAAAATCTTGGTGAATCTGCATATGTACAAATGTACACTTTTATGCTGATGGCACAATTATTTACACTATGGCTTCAATTATTTAAAAAAGTGGCAAAAGACTCTTTTGCTTTTAACTCATTCTAAATGTTCATTGGTTGCTTAAAATAATTATTGAATGCAAAAAGCAAAAAAAAAAAACTAAATGCATGATCTTTACACAATCCAGGTTATCAATAAACAACTTCAAGATTAAAACTTTAAATGGCACACAGATTGAAAAAGTTGCATCTAATAAAAATTAAGGTATCTGGTTTGATGATAAGTTGACTCGTAGTTTTCATATTGATAGCCTTAGGTCTTTTTATTTTTAAAACTTTAGTTGGTAAATTACCACAGTATATACTGTACCTAGTTTGTTGGTGTGCTTTTTAAATACTTATAATACCAGACCAGCAGATGTACTCTTACTTAAAATGCCATTTTTTTATACAAAGTTACGTCAGTATGCATTCTCTAAGTATGCTTTATTATGTATGTTAATTTAGGCATCCTTTGTGTATTTATTAATGCTTAGTTCCCTCAATAACAGACTTTGAATGATTCATTACTTTATAGTTATATATTTTTAGTCAGCACTTATACAGCATTCATGAATTACCAAATTTTCGATGTATTTTTAACTTCATTTTCTCAATCTCAATACTTCACTCTATAATGATTAAATTTATTAAAATAATTACCAATTACCAATTAAAAGTCTTACCAATTTATTGTCTATTGAAATAAAATCATCAGTTGGTCCACATCATTTTCTAAATGTGTTGCTTTTCTCATTAATGTTTTGGATATTTCATCCTTACCAGGATGTCTTCTCCACAAGCCATTGCTAAAGATCTTTTCTTGCTGCCCATGGGATGATCATTACCAGTATATCCTGGGCCTCTCACATTCTGTGCAGGATGACTGTAGTTGGTTAGTGTAGTATGGGCTTTGACCCTCTGACCATTTGCTGACCATGTCATGAGCCTTTTTCTAGGCCTCAACTGCATTTCCTTGCACTGATTGAGTCTCCTTCATCTGTAATTGGAAATTCTAAACATTTTCCGTTAGTAGCAGAATGACATAAGAGTTAAAACGTAAAATCCTTTCTAGTTTTTTTGTGTAGGCTTGTACTTTACAGTACTGTAAAAATACTGAAAAAAATCGCTGTTAATGTTTTCAATTAACCACACTTGATCTACCAAAGTCACACAAGTGGCAATTTCACATCTGTCATATAAT
Source organism: Danio aesculapii (assembly GCF_903798145.1). NCBI lineage: Eukaryota > Metazoa > Chordata > Actinopteri > Cypriniformes > Danionidae > Danio > Danio aesculapii. The sequence goes on from NC_079439.1 coordinate 62,816,205, forward strand.
GACGCTTTTTATCATAAATGCAAAATTGTTAAATAAAATAAAATCAATCATTTTTGTTCCACAGAGAGCCTAAGCCTACCTCCATCCCGCCGACTAGTACTATTTCGTCCACATTGGGCATGTCAATTCACAGAACCTCCACAAAACATGCTGCACATAAACTCCCAAACCTTCTCAGCCATATCCACAAAGCACATTTATCTTTATCATACATTTATATTACATTTATATTTATATTATCAAAAAATTGTCTATCAAAATCCATTTCTTTAATTTGTTTTAATTTCTTTATTTTTAAATAATTTTTTTTATTTAAGTGAGAATAAAATAAGAGGGGAAAGGAAAAATAAGAGAGAGAAAAAGGAAATGGGAGGATAAGAGAAGAAAAGAAAGGAAAAAAGAAAAGAATAAAGAGAGGGTGAGATAGAAGAAATATGTATTTTATCACGATATATATATTACTCAATGGTTATCTCTTCCTTTTTAGGTATTAATGGTTTCGTTTCTTTATTTTTATCACAAATGATCCAATTTTCAGAATGGCCTATTAATCTGCACATCCAATATTTTAGTGGATTTTTCATTCTAGGGACACACTTTGGTTTGATCCTAATTCCTTCCATTTATTTAATTTCATTTGCCCATAACCCCTGGACCGGGCTTTTACAAATAACACATAAATCTACATCCGTTGCACCATCCAAAATCTCACAGAAATTATAAATCAACACAAATCAACAACAGGCCGACTCACGGTGATCCAGTCCTTTTTTTCTCAGTACTCAAGGGGTTTGGTCAGCGGTCACTTCTCTAGTCCATAACTCTGCCTGCAAGAATCTACTTTTTTAGATCTCGGCTGAGCATCACACAGAGCTCTTCTGCGAGAATCTATTTTTAGATCTCAGTTGAGCATGACACAAATATCTTCCAATGCCCCAATAATGCACTTTCCAAAAAACGATCCTACCCCGTGTCACCTAGCGCAAATTCCTCACGCCCCCTCGCGTGGCATCACGCTCTTTTGCGTGGCATCACGGCTCATCGCGTCACATTCCTTAACTCAAATGCATATTATTTACAGCCATGCATGCATTCACACATCTACATTTATTTGTTAGTGCATGCAAATTTTCTAAAGACCTGGGAGATTTCTTCTCTTTCTCTTAAAACATTAAACTTTAATCTCTTTACAATTTTGTTTAATCAGATTATTTCCAATTTTCTGAGTTCTTTTTACTGGTGAGGTACATATAAATAACTAATTCAGGTACTTAGTCCACCCTCAGCGCCCACTCTCACAGAGGTAAAAAAATAATAAAGCAAATATGTTTACCTCAGTTAATAGGGCGCGCCTTTTTTGGTCTCTGAGTGAGCCGCTGCCAAGAGCTACCAGTACCACTTTCGATGTCCTCGATCCAGCCCCACGTTGGGCGCCAAATATGTTGTGGAAAAAAGATTCTGGTTTGCGAAATATTTTTTAAGTTTCCAAGTCAAAGTTCTCAAAAAATAACAAAGTCTGAGATCTTCGAAGTCTTTAGGCAAAGCAGTTTATTGTTACTGCATCAGTAACAACAGACACAGGTCGTTCGAGTGTCTGATGAGTATAGGCTAGCACACAGTTTAAATATGCTTCTTTGTCTTATCACCCCACCCAAATTTATACATTAACACACCTCCATTAGCTTTTCCACTTATGGGATTTCAAATCTCAGAGGTGCTCCCTACCCATAGCCTGTTGAGTAATTTCTTTACCACCAATAGAATCTCAGGTTTTTTAGGGATCCTACCCATGACCATTTAAGGTCTTTCCTTCCTACTTCAAATGTGGCAAATCAGCAAAAACAATGCTCAGCAATATATCTTGTTCACTGTACCTTGAGCTGTCAACTGTAAGCTTCAGCTAAAGTTCACAGGCAGTTTTAGAGTCATCATATTTTGGAGGCAACTGAGTGGGGGCGCATGTCTGAGTGTGCAGATGTGTATGATCATGTGTTGTACATGAAGATAGATACATAATAATACTGAAGATACATACATAATAATAATACGGAAATCACTCAAATAGGCATATAAATGAGAGTAATAAATTCATCAGAAATTCATCAAGACACAATGAATTCCCCATCATAGTTGCCACAGCGGATTAAACTGCCAAATTATCCAGCATATGCTTTGCGCAACAGATGCCCTTCCTGCTGCAACCCATCACTGGGAAACACCAATACACACTCAATCCCATACATACACTACAGCCAATTTAGCTTACCCAACTCACCTATACCACATGTCTTTAGACTTGTGGGGGAAACCAGAGCACCCGGAGGAAACCCTTGCAAACACAGGGAGAACTTACAAACTCCACACAGAAATGTCAACTGACCCAGCCAAGGCTCGAACCAATGACGTTCTTGCTGTGAAGTGATTGTGCTACCCACTATGGCACCTCATCGGCCATGTATGTATTGTAAATTTGGAAATATTTAAAAAAAAAAAAAAAAAAAGGTAGAGCAGCACATGCTTTGCATGTATTAAGTCCTGGGTTAAATCCCAGCATCTCCAAATCTCTTGAATCATTTACTAAAAAACTGTATGCAGTTTCTGCACAATCAGTATTGGCATCAATTGTGCTTATGAGGTTCTGTCCACAACAGTAACAAGGTGCACTCACAGCAAGAATGTTGCTGGCTCGACAAGGTGCACTTACAGCAAGAATGTTGCTGGTTCGAACCTCGGCTGGCTCAGTTACCATTTCTGTCTGGAGTTTGCATGTTGGTGTGGGTTTCCTCCGGGTGCTTTGGTTTCCCCCACAAGTCCAAAGACATGCTGTATAGGAGAATTGGGTGCTGTATAGTTGAATTGTCCATAGTGTATGTGTGTGAATGAGGTTGTTTTCCAGTGATGGCTTGCAACTGGAAAGGCATCCGCTGCATAAAACATATGCTGGATAAGTTGGCTGTTCAGTCTGCTGTGGTGACCACAGATTAATAAAGGGACTAAGCTGAAAAGAAAATGAATGATCCTTGCAAGGTTCTATCCAAACAATAAAAAATTGGAATTGGAAAAAAAACCCTGTTGGAATAAAAGGGCATATAGTTCAATCCCCAGCATCGCCAAGAGTATTTTGAGGTTCTATCCATTAACAATAAAAAGGGAAAAGAAAGAAAACATTGCTTAAGCCTTCAGACGTGTAGTAGCTTAGCTACATTTAAGCTATTTTTGCAATTTTCATTTTTATATCGAATTATTAAACTTAAATGATCAATCATATCTTAGTGATCACTAAAACTGTTATTGAATCATATGAGGCAGAATTGTTCAGTTCAGTTATTTACTGTAAATAATATTGTACCAAACAGAAACAAATTATAGTATATAACAGCAAAAACTAAAAAATACAATAAAACCAGGTGTTACACATTTAAAATAATATAGTAATGTATAGTAAAGGGAAATATTTACAAATAAGCTTTAATTTACACTAACTTACATATTGTAGTATCAATAATATATATATATATATATATATATATATATATATATATATATATATATATATATATATATATATATATATATATATATATATTAATATAGTTTACTCCCTCTCCCTCAGTCATCTTTCCATCAAGCAAGTTTCTCGTGTCAGCCCAATGATTGATTTGTGACGTCACCGACCAGAGCGAGAGGTGGCAGCAACGCACCAAAAAGTTTGTTGTCAACCATATATAAAACAGGAAGAAGAAGAAATCATCACTCACCATCATATGGATTTACCTTCATTGGCTAGACACCAGCCTCACAGCTCAGTGAAGGTTGGTGCTCTCACTGCGATTGGTAAAAGAAGCTTGTGTGGATGCGCTACTTGACTAAAAAAATAGCTTTGCTACTGAAAAGCTATTGAATTTATAAAGTTCACGCTACTGAGAAATGTAGTTAAGCTGGGAGCGTCGCTACTTATAGAGGAGCTACTGCCCCACACTGGAAAGAAAACACTGCTTGTGCATTCTGAAATGTAACTGTGTATGGTCCTGGGTTCAGTTGCAGCATCACCAAATGTCTTGAATCATTCATTAATAAATGTATGCCTTGTCTGCACAATCAGAATTGGCATCATTAAGTAAAAAGAATGCTGCTTGCAGCTTTAGAGGTGTAGTTGTTTGAGGTTCTTGGTTCAATCGGCAGCATCAGATCTCTTGAAGAATTTACTGAAAATTTCAAGTTGTTTGTGTACAATCAGTATTGACTTTAAATATCCATTCAAGGGTCTATCCAGACAATAAAAAAGTAGACTGGCAAAACAAAATTTTTTTAGGTATAATTGGTGATGTAGCTCAGTGGTAGAGTGCATGCGTCGCATGTATGAGGTCCTGGCTTCAATCTCCAAGTGTATTTTGAAGTTCAATCCACCAACAATAAAAAGAGTGAAAGGAAAAAAAAACACTGCTTGTGCATTTGGACGTTAGCTGTGAAAGGTCCTAGATTCAGTCCCCAGCATCTCTCAATCTCTTGAATCATTCCCTAATAAATGTATGCTTTTTCTGCACAATCAGAATTGGCATCATTATCATTTTGAGATTCTGTCCACAACAGTAAGAAGGTGGAAAAGAAAGAAAAATATCTGTTGTTCAAGTGGGGAAATAGCTCAGTGGTAGAGCACATGCTTTGCATGGTTGAGGTCCTAGGTTCAAGCTCCAACATCTCCAAGAGTATTTTGAAGTTCAAACAATAAAAAGAGTGAAAGGAAAAAACACTGCTTGTGCATTCAGAAATGTAGCTGTGTATGGTCCTAGATTCAGTCCCCAGCATCATCAAATATCTTGAATCATTCACTAATAAATATATACCTTTTCTGCACAATTAGAATTAGCCTCATTATCATTTTGAGGTTCTGTCCACAACTGTATAAAAAGCGGAATATAAAGAAAAATATCTCTTCAACAATTGGGGATGAAGCTCAGTGGTAGAGCGCATGCTTTGCAAATATGAGGTCTTGGGTTCAATTTCCAAGAGTGTTTTGAGGTTTTAAAACTAACAATAAGAAGAGTGAAAGGAAAGAAAACATTGCTTGTGCATTCGGACATTAGCTGTGTAAAGTCCTAGATTCAGTCCCCAGCATCTCCAAAGGACTTGAATAATTTCAAAAAGGGTCAAAGTAAAGATCACACTGCTTGCAGCTTTGGAGGTGACTTTTCCTGAAAATTTTAAGTTGCTTGTGCACAATCAGTATTGACTTTAAATTTCCCTTCAAGGTTCTGCCTAAACAAAACAAAAGGAGAATGGCAAAATAAAACTTGTTTTTAAATGTGGAGGGGATGTAGCTCAGTGGTAGAGCGCATGCTTTGCATATATGAGATGTGTGAGATCCTGCATTCAATCCCCAGCTTCTCCAAAAGTCTGTTGAGATTCTATCCGCTGACAATAAACAGGGAAAAGAAAGAAAACACTGCCTGTGCATTCTGAAATATAGCTGATTATGGTCCTGGGTTTAGTTGCAACATCACCAAATATCTTCAATCATTCACTAAAATATGTGTTCCTTTTCTGCACAATCAGAATTGCCGTCATTATCATTTTGAGGTGCCGTCCGCAATAATAAAATGGTGGAAAAGAAAGACAAATATCTCTTGGGTTCAAGCCCCAGCAACTCCAAGAGCCTTTTGATGTTCTATCCACTGACAATAAACAAGGAAAAGAAAGAAAACACTGCTTGTGCATTCTGAAATGTACATGTGTATGGTCCTAGATTCAGTCCTCAGTATCACTAAATATCTAGAATCATTCACTAATAAATGTATGCCTTTTCTGCATAATCAGAATTGGCCTCATTATCATTTTGAGGTTCCGTCCACAACTGTATGAAAGCGGAATAGAAAGAAAAATAACTCTTCAACAATTGGGGATGAAGCTCAGTGGTAGAGCGCATGCTTTGCATGTAAGAGGTTGTGGATTCAGTCACCAGCATCTCCAAGTGTATTTTGGAGGTTCTAACAATAAGAAGAGTAAAAGGAAAGAAAACAGTGCTTGTGCATTTGGACATTAGCTGTGTAAGGTTCTAGGTTCAGTCCCCAGCATCTCCAAATGTCCTGAATCATTCACTAATAAATTTATAACTTTTCAGCACAATCAGAATTAGCATCATTATCATTTTGAGATTCTGTCCACAATAGTAAGATGGTGGAATAGAAAGAAAAATATCAGTTCTTCTAATGAAGCTGTAGCACAGTGGTAGAGCGCATACTTTGCATATATGAGACGTATGAGGTCTTGTGTTCAATCCCCAGCATCTTCGAGAGCTTTTTGAGGTTCTATCCACTGACAATAAACATGAAAAAAAAAGAAAGCACTGCCCATGATTGTGCATCTGGGGGTGTAGCTCAGTGGTAGAGTGCATGCTTTGCATGTATGAGGTCCTGGGTTCAATCCTCAGCATCTCCAAGAGCCTTTTGAGTTTCTATCCAGTGACAAGAAACACAGAAAAGCAAGAAAACACTGCTTGTGCATTCTGAAATGTAGCTGTGTATGGTCCTGTGTTCAGTTGCAGCATCACCAAATATCTTGAATCATTCAGTAAAATATGTAAGCCTTTTCTGCACAATCAGAATTGGCATCATTATCATTTTGAGGTGCCGTCCACAATAGTAAGATGGTGGAATAGAAAGACAAAAATCTCTCCTTCAACTGGGGATGTAGCTCAGTGGTAGAGCGCATGCTTTGCATGTATGAGGTCCTGGGTTCGATCCCCAGCATCTCCAAGTGTATTTTGAGGTTCTATCTACACCAGTAAGAATGCGGAATAGAAAGAAAATTATCTTTTCTTCTAGTGGTAACGTGTCTCACCTGTCACACCAGAGACCAGGGTTCAATTCCAAACCTGGATTGGAGTGTATCATGTGTCTATATGTATAGAGTGTTTCCTTTGTGTATTTGTACAGAGTGTATCATGTGTATCATGAATATATATGTAGATTGTATCATGTGTGTCTGTTTATAGAGCTTTTAAAGTGTGTATTTGTATAGAGTGTATCATGAGTATATGTGTAGTGTGTATATGTATAGATTCTTTAACTAGTGTATTTGTATAGAGTGTATCATGTGAGTATATGTATAGTGTTTCATGTGTGTATTTGTATAGAGTGTATCATGAGTATATATGTATAGAGTGTATCATGTGAGTATATGTGTAGAGTGTCTCATGAGTAAATATATATAGTGTATCGAGTGTATATGTATAAAGTGTATCGTGTGTGTATGTATAGAGTGTATCATGTGTGTATATTTATGGAGTGGATCATGTGTGCAAATGTATAGAGTGTATCATGTGTGTATATGTATAGAGTGTATATGTATGGAGTGTATCATGTGTCCATATGTATAGAGTGTATTATGTGTGTGTATAAATGAATAAAATATTTGTTTATGTATATGTATGGAATGTATAATATGTGCATATGTATAGAGTGTATCATGTGTGTATATGTATAGAGTGTCATGTGTGCATATGTATGGAGTGTATCGTGTGCATACAGGGCTTCTGCTGGCCAAAAGGTTGCCCTATGCGAAACTTTACTGTGGTGCCCCCAAAGAGGAACAAAAACACACAAACATATGCATTTAAACAAGTATTTATTTATTTATATACATAAATATGCATATAAACACTCAAAATTATACTTAAACGTACAAATATTTACATTACAAAATATTAGTGTACATTAAAATAAACACCAACATGTCTTTTGCAGAAACATACTTAAATTCAAACATTTACAAAAGGTAAAGAATAAAACCCTCTCTGTACCTGTAGAGATGGATGGTTCTCAGTGCTGCATCCTGTGTCTACCTGTGCAGCTTTGATGCCTCTGGAGCAGTGCTTGTCATGCCACCTCGTCTTATTTTGTGACAAATTTCAGCATTTAACCTCCATGTACAATACAGAGGAAATTAGTCATTTAAAGGAAAAACTCATGACATACTATTAAGACAATGGGTTAGTCATGCACTCTTCATTATGTGTCTAAACTTAAACCAAAATGTGATTTAAACCTGCACTATAATCTATGGTGACAAAAGCTGACCCTTGCTTTCAGTATAAATCACAGACATTTGTGGTTTTTAAGAATTAATGAGTGTATTTTTAAACAAAAACTTTGTTAACATTCAGAAAAAAATAACCATTAATGAATTCATGCAATAAAAGTGGTTTATGTCCTGTGGCATACAGTAATTTGGCTTATTTTATATTATTGCTCTTTCAGAAATCCCAGAATATTAGTTAGTTTTGTTATTTCATATAGTAATGGCCTACAAAAAACACACAAATCCACTGATGTAAAGATTAAAGAGACTTTATTGTCATTGCAGTGATACAACCAAATTAAGTTAGCTTGGCAGCTCTCAGAACAGCAGCAATAAGAAATGTAGAAATAAACAAAACAATAAACAAAGATAACTGCAGATAATTATATAATATGTATATATATGATTATATAATACAATAACTGTATAATAATAAATAATACACACAGTGAAATAATTGTGCAGTGCATGTTTAGGTAGCTGGTGTACAAACAGAAATGTAAAGTATGCACAAGTTAATAATAATAATAATAATAATAATAATAATAATAATTGAGTTTGTGTAATTATCAGCAAAACGGGGAAGACAGGCAATAAAAAGTCATAACGCATGTCCTATAATACTCTGTAAAAAAAGTTATGTTAAAAATACCCCAACATATAACCCAACTATAGGTTATTATAGCACCTTCCAAATTGTTGGTTATTTTAACCCAATGCATTGATTTATTTTGATTAAATGCAAATTTTTTCATTCGTGTATTACTATTGCTATTAATACTAGTACTATTATTAATTTTATAATTATGACTGTGTAAATAGTTTTCAAAAATACTCAAAATGCTTTATTTCCATTACATTTTAAATTCTAGACACTTTTATTAAAATAAAACAAGAATCACAAACAATTTTTAGATTAGAATGTCTTTATTTTCCCCGAAGGGCAATTAGGTTTACAGCAATAGCCGACAGTTGACAGCAACAAGTCACACTCGACAACATAAAATAACAGTAAGCAATACAATAATCATTTAAAGCTTGTTTAGTAACCCTACTGCAGTTGGAACAAATGAATACAAGTATCTGTTGGACCTTGCCCGTAGAGAATAAGTATACCCTCTGCCTGATGTGGTGGTGGGTGGTTCTCATCTGCTAAAATGGACATAGCCTTCTTTATGACTCTCTCCTCATACACTTGTCCAATACTGTTAGGATTTATGCCCAAGATCTTGAAGAATGAAGAAACAGAACAAAGTCCAGACAGTTATAAACTGTGCAAGCAGAAAATCATGTGTTGATGGAGCAGAATATGAAGTTCTGTGTGCTTTAGAGGCTGTCCAGCAGCTGCAGTATGGCTTCACTCAGTGTCCAATACCTTTTAACCACATCCACGCTTCTAAAAGATGGTGGTGCCACTCCTTCCATAGGCGCCATGTAGGATTTGGATCAAACGTTGCTATAAATTAATTAAATCCTATGAATTACTCGCATATACACCTATACTGCTGGTTGTTCAAAACAACATATATGAAACTTACGGATATACATATAAACTTGATGCATGCATACACCCACATACACACACGCACATACATAAACTTGATCATTGCATAAACACCCAACTTAACACACCCACATGCAAACTTGCTGCATGCAAACATACCTGTACACACTCGCATGTACATTTAAACCAGTGGTGTAGTCCTAAAAAACAGGGTGGTGTACTATTACACCCGACCCAAATTTTAAATGAAAGTAGGCAAAGAAACAGCGAAAGTCACTGTTTATTTGACTCATTAGCTCTCTCTCTCTCTCTCTCTCTCTCTCTCTCTCTCTCTCTCTCTCTCTATATATATATATATATATATATATTTTTTTTTTTTTTATTTTTTTTTTTACATCAGTTACCTGTGACTATTAACTTCCACGACAAAATGAAAAACAAATACTCTGTCAATGTTGTCACTGTAAGTCAATGGTTACAGGTTTCCAGCTTTCTTCAAAATATCTTCTTTTGTGTTCAACAGAAGGAAAAAAGACAAACCAGTTTGGAACAAGTAAAGCTTGAGTAAATGATGACAATTTGCATTCTTTGGGAAAACTGCCCATTTAAAAAGAAAAAAATAAAGGGAGATGCTAATAGATGTTTTAAAGGGAGATGCTAATAGTCTAATCCTATTTAATGATTTATGTTTAGCTAATAGTGCCCACCCCCAGCAGCCTCTGCAATTGGCTGTATGAATACAGTATGTACCTTATATAATCATTTTAATACTAAAAAAAAAGAGTCAATCAAGATAGTTACAACAATTTAGTTAACTTTTATTTAAGTTAACTCAATAGGGCCTGTGCATACATGGAAAGACAGCTTTTTAACTTTCTTACTTTACTGGCTTATTACTTTACATTTAATAGCTTCCTTTAAACATCAATCAGCCATTATTTTTGATTGTCTCATTCGTGCATGCTTGTTTTAAACCAAACTATTAGGAGTCTGTCTTCTGTTGTCGATATTATATACCAGTATTTACCCTTTTAATTCACTTATTGTTTATGAGTATTGTTTATGAGACTTATTGTTTATGTCTTTGCCTCATCGTTTTTAGTGTTATATATAGTGTTGTTCCCTGTAGCGGTAGGCACGATTACGACAAATGTTAAATACAGGGGCGATTTTAGGACTTTCATTTTAGGGCGAATCAGGAACCGATTTTGGGTTAAACAGAGAAAAATCCGAAAAAATAAGTGAGTATACCGAGGGTATATGCAATTATTGATCCTCAGAAGGGGTAATACCCAAACAGCTTGTGGAAAAAAAGTAAGCATACTGAGAATAGCAAGTAGCAAGCGCTACACTACTGATTTAAACTCGATCTATGCATAATGCACCCATAACCTCTCACATATGCATGTAAACTCGATGTGTGCCTAAACAACCACGTAACACTCGTGTAAACATACAAAATAAAATTCACAAATATGTATAGATAGATAGATAGATATAGATACACTCCATACATGATGCTACCGCACGCACGCACATCTGATTGGTTGAAACGTTGTATCGCAAGCTCCACCCTTGTTGACCATGGAATTGCAATATCAGGACGTGCATCTGGCCTATCGGAGAAAGGAAGTTGCCTGGCAACAAGTTTGTTGTAGTTACACAGCAACGGAAGTGCGCTGTGGAAATGCGCTGCTGTTTTAGCGGAGCTTCTTTACGTTAATGGAGGTTTAGGTTAGTGCAAAGAAGAACACAGGCTGACATATTTACATCAGTCGGCGATATTTTGTAAGCATTTCCAACATGGAGATTACAGGTGAAGCGCTGAATAATGACAGACTGCAGACTGCGGCCCGTTTTAAAGCGTTCATGATGAAGAACAGCACTAAAACCAACTTAAATCTGTGAGTATTTCATTATATTCATCTTATGTTTGGTAAGTTAACTGGCGCATTTTAAGTTCATAGCTTATTTGACGTTAAACTTGAAATCTCTGAACTAATAATTATCATATACAACGTAATAACTACTAATAAAACTATAATAGTAAAACGTATATCCACTCTGTGACTTTATTTGGGTTTGTGCTTATATAAATAGCATGAAAAAATACCTAAATGCAACTTAAAATAATTTGTAAACCAACTTTACAGTGTAAATTTGTTATTTGATACTGTTATGGATTGTAGAGTGTTAAACACATGTACAGGAGCACCACAGCTCCAATAAATTAAATATTGGTATACTAAAATAACTTTATGTTCTGTAATGCTCTTTAGTCACAGTAGTATTTCTAATAATACAATGGAATTCATGAATTTTCAAATGTATGGGGTTTTCAAGACAGAAAACATAGCAAGAAAGTTAAATATAGTAGAGTTAATAAAGTTATTATTTTAATATTTTGATACTTCCTTAATCGAAAACTCAATTTTAATATTTGACTTGATTTTTGACAGAAATGTGCGGCCCAAGTTGGTAAATGAAAGTATTTGTTTTCTTTTAGGGCAAGCGGTCTAATAAATATTTGTCATGCACTGTATGTGAGTGTATATTAATGTTCAGAATTGCCACTTGCTGCTAGTAATTCCTGTTGAAACATGTCTTTGATTCATGTTAGCAGGCAATGTAGCCTGTTTAGTTACACTTCAAGTTTAAATTGAGCTTCATTATTACAATTAGTAAAATTAGGGTGCAGTTAATTTGTTTAAAGAGAATACAATTAGCAGTTTTTACTGTAACCTTACTGTAGTCTTACTGAAAAAGTTGTCCTTCAGTTGATTAAATTGAATGATACCAGGTTGGAGGAAAGTCCTTTCCCCAGGTGGAGGATTTCAAGTATCTTGGGGTTTTGTTCACGAGTGAGGGAAGGATGGAGCGTGAGATTGACAGGCAGATTGGTGCAGCGGCAGCAGTAATGTGGTCGATATATCGGTCCGTTGTAGTAAAGAAGGAGCTGAGCCGAAAGGCAAAGCTCTCGATTTACCGGTCAATCTCTGTTCCTACTCTCATCTATGGTCATGAGCTTTGGGTCTTGACCGAAAGGACAAGATCTCGGATACAAGTAGCCGAAATGAGTTGAGGTGGCTTGGGCATCTGTTTCAGATGCCTCCTGGATGCCTACCTAGGGAGGTGTTCCAGACATGTCCCACTGGGATGAGGCCTCGGAGAAGTCCCAAGACACGCTGGAGAGACTATGTCTCTCGGCTGGCTTGGGAACACTTCGGGATCCCCCCAGAGGAGCTGGAGGAAGTGTCTGTGTAGAGTAAAGTCTATGGTTCTTTCCTAAGACTGCTGCCTCTGCGACCCAACCTCAGAAAAATGGACGAAAAGAGATGAAATGAGATACCAAATTACGGCTGAATGTAGTTTAATATAGAGGCAGTATTTCACAGATGTATGTCAGTAATGGCCTGTTTGGTGATGCTCTTGAACTTCTTTTGCAGCTATGACCACCTCGTACAACTGTTAACCAAAGTTATGGATGAGCGTCCTGAGAATGCAGTTGATGTGATGGAGGACATGAGTCTGCAGCTGAAAGGAAGTGTTCTTCAGGAGAAGCAGGACACTTTGCGTGACAGTCCGTCCTCACCCCTGGCTCTGGTTCTGGCCGAGCAGCAGAAGACGCTCTTCATGCGCGCAGCAGGAGATGGAGGAGATCATGAGGAGGAGCTGGTAAGACAGACCTTAAAATGTTTAAAAAATAAAAACTGCTTTTATTTTAGCCGAAATGAAACAAATAAGACCTCTAAAAGAAAAAATATTATTGGAAATACTGTGACAAAATTTCTTTGCTCATAAATCATTCAAAATTTATACAAATATTTAATAAGTGTTTTCGGCTCACTAAGCCTGCATTTATCCCCCAAAGTACAGCAAAAGCAGTACAGTTCTGATATATGTTTAGTATTTAAAATAATTGTTTTCTGTTTTAAGATATTGTAAAATGTCATTTATTCCTGTGATTTCTAAGCTGTACTTTTAGCATCATTAAGACTTTGCTGCTCAAAAACATTTGTATTTGTTGAAAACAGTATACTTTAGTATTATTGGTTATATTTAGTTATTTTAAATAGTACAAGTATCTCAGAGTTTTAACGTTTTTGTTTGCTGTATATTGGATCAGGCTTGGTGATCAGGACACACTTATTTAAAAAACATAAAAAATCGTAGTGTGAATGAATGAATTTATTTTATTTAACAGGGACATGCACAAAAATTACATTACCTCAAAAAGGAAAGATACATTGTGCCAGGTTGTACCAGGATTGCTATTTTCCACCTGCAGTCTCTGGACTGGTAAATGTTAAAACTATAATATAATATCATTGAAAATTCAGTTTAAAGCATACAGGCATATTAACTAAAACACTGACAAATAAAAAAACTAATTTGATTTGACAAAAACCACCTTCTAGTCAGGTGTGAAAACATTTGCTCATGTGATTATTTCTGTTGGGAAAGAAATACATAGATTTTTGAGATTGACCAAAAGAGGTTTTACGTCTACAGACAATACATTCCCCTCTTACCATAGAACGTGTCATTCACGATGTGTTCTCTAATGTGTAATTTAAAAATATTTTTAATGATGGAGCAGAAAGACCGTGAATAATTTTAAAAACAAAACAAATATTGGAATATTTAATAATATTATTAAAACTTAATTAAGAAAAAACTTAATTAAGAAAGACTTAATTATCAAAACTTTTCCAAGTATGTGTGAAAAATATATATATTAATTGTAACCTACCAAATTTTTTATGAATGTACTTGTTTAAAAAATTGCATTATTCATTACCTAACACAGTCCATTTTGAAAATTATTATGGTTTTATTATAGTAAAAGGTAGTAAAAATGGGTTATTTGTTATTGGTATTATTATTTTTTTAACAGTTTCTGTTTTAATACGTTCTTCTGTGTCATTTGCAGGTAGATTCTCCTCTACCGAATGTTGCAGAACTTGCGTTTTTCTTTGAGCAAGCTGGTGTGGGTCTGGGGAGAGAGGAGATTCAGAGAATCTTTCTGGCTTTGAAACAACTGGTTGACACACACCTGCTCTTGCACTGTCGATTCTGGGGCAAGATTCTTGGGACACAGGGCAACTACCTGGTAGCTGAAGGGGAATTCAGAGAGGGGGAAGGGGAGGAAGACGAGGGGATAGAACAGAGTCCTGAGGAAGAGGAGAGAGAGGAGGAGCTGCAGGAGGGCAAGGATGAAGCAGAGCTTGTGGAGGCTGTAAGTCACAAAATAGCTATATAAATAAATCTGCCGTTAATATTTTTAGGTACACATTAAAGGGTTAGATCACTCCAAAATTAAAGTTCTGTTATTAATTACTCATCCATCCTCATGTCATTTCAATCCCCAGAGACATAGATTCTCATCTGCCAGACACAAGTTAAGATATTTTAGATGTAATGCAGGAGCTCTCTTATCCTCCACAGACAGCAAGGGTCCTGAAATCAACTCTAATTATTCGAAGTTCACTTTTGTGTGCCATAAAAAAAACTTTTGCTTATAACTTCTCTCTTGAGTTAGGCCTTTAGGGTGTGTGATTACTATAGGCAAAATGACATGTGTGTTGCATTGCTGACTCCAATGGCAATATGCTGAATAGTAAGTAGGTTGTTGCTAGATCTGGTATGGCTGCAGCCAGAAGTTAACAAGAATTATTCATATTATTTATAACATGTCCCATTTATTGTATTTTATTAACGTCCCCTACCCAACCCTAAACCCAACCATCACAGTAATGTAAAAACAGCAGTTGTACCGAGTATTATTTATGTTATTTATTAAATTACCCAATAAATTGTTTTTTTATTAACGTCTATCCCCCACCACAACTCTAAACCCAACTGTTAAAGTGCTGTAAAAATATCAATTATTGTTATACAGTGTTACAAAAATGATGCTGTATAGATGTGTGTATCCACAGCTGTATTCTGTCTAGACTTTACCTAGTAAATGTGCACTCTGATGAGGAAGAGAATGCATTGGCGAACAAACTCGCTTCATATGATTACACCTGGAGCTTCATAGGGTTAAACCACCAAAGTCTAGGGCTATTAATATGTTGAAAGCCTAAATTAAAATTTCATTCTTAAATATATGAAATTTTTTAAAATTATATTACAATTCTAAACGCAATACTTTAATTCAGTAGGTGTTGTAAGTAAGGAGGACATACAAAATGTGCTCAAGGACCGGAATGGGGTATATGCCGAAGCATGTAAATGGGACTTTTAATTTGCCAGTATCCTGGGTTAATAGTTTCCGGTAAATTGTATACCAATGCAAAATCGACGCATTTAAGGTCTGTTTTCTTTAAAAATCAGCAATCTCC
Organism: Danio aesculapii; assembly: GCF_903798145.1. Taxonomy (NCBI): domain Eukaryota; kingdom Metazoa; phylum Chordata; class Actinopteri; order Cypriniformes; family Danionidae; genus Danio; species Danio aesculapii. Next base: position 62,832,135 of record NC_079439.1, read on the forward strand.
ACTGGCCAAGTGATATCTGATATAAAGTGGGTCTCAGATTGTACAAGCAGCACTGCATTAAATAACATTTTTCCCCGCCATGTCTTTATAATATGAGCATTTATTTTACCCCAGTATATTCAATGGAGCTTCTGCGCTAGCCTGCCAATTCTGACGGGTGCGTGCGAGTAAACGTCTTTTTGGCTTGTTTTATGCTTGATCAACTAAATGAATGCCAAAGTCTGTTTAACTGATTGTATTTGAATTACATTACAACATCGATGCTGTAAAAGGAACCGTATAAAATGGAAAAAAACTCACAATAACAGGTAACCGGAAGTTTATCAGTATGGGAAACACACTAGTTCGGCATATACCCTATTGAGAACCACTGCAAAGTACTGTATTGTCTACTATGCCCACAAGAGGGTGCAAGCGAGCAAAATAGAAACCATATTAAACATGACATCATTTATTAATATGAAATGAATTTTTGAAAAATCCATAAACTTTTAATCAACTTTTCTTAAATAAAAAAATAAATTCCTTAATGTGCTTGTAATGGAATTTAGGTATCAAGTAAAACGAGTGCATCAATAACCGAATGAGCATTATATTATCCAGATCATTTATATTTTCACATTAGGTAGCTCTGCATTGTCCATAATAATCTCACTGAATCTAGAAGAACTAGCCGTCATCTGTAAAGTGAAAGTGATCACATCTCGCTAAAGTCTGTGTTCTTCGATCTGCCTCCAGTTCACAGTTGAGACGTCCGACTTCTAGCAGCATTCAGGATGTTGTTTCCAAGTAGCAAGTAGGAAAACTCATAACTCCAGATTGTCTGGTATGCAGCACTGGTTACCAAAAATACACCACGCCAGTTCCATCATCAACATGTCCCATGCTTTTTGACACACTAAAAATCAGAATGCATGTTTTTGCAATCGATTGTGTTTTAATTTAATACATTTCACCAATATTCGAAATTCTTATGATTTTTGACACCCCTACTGAAGTCACATGGTACGTTTTGACAATGTTTTTAGTTCCTTTTCTGGATTGTTTGGGACTATTGCTATATATAGGATGACACGATGGCTCAGTGTTTAGCACTGTCACCTCACAGCAAGAAGGTCGCTGGTTTGAGTTCCGGCTGGGCCAGTTGGCATTTTTATGTAGAGTTTGCATGCTCTCCCCGTGTTCGCGTGGGTTCCCTCGGGTGCTCTGGTTTTCTCCACAGTCCATAGACATGAGGCATAGATAAATTGGGTAAGCTAAATTGACCATAGTGAATGAATGTGTGTATGAATGTGGGGGTGCGGGGGTGTTTCCCAGTACTGGGTTGCTGCTGGAAGGGCATTCACTGCGTAAAACATATACTGGAATAGTTGATGGTTCATGTTGCTGTGGCGACTGATAAATAAGGGACAAACCAAAGGAAAATGAATGAATGAATTGCTCTATATGGAGGATGAGACGGATTTCATCTCGGATTTCATCTAAAATTTCTCAATTTGTGTTCAGAAGATAAACGAAAGTATTAGGTGATTAGAATGACATAAGGGTGAGTAATTAATAACAGCACTTTAATTTTTGGATGATCTAGCCCTTTAACAGATATGATTGAACTTTACTTTCAGGCTGATCCGCTGCCCAAATCTACTTACAAGCCAACTCCTCCAGTGCCAAAAGAAGGAAATCACACTGGCGCCAATAAATTTACCTATTTTGTGTGTCAAGAGCCTGGCATGCCGTGGGTCAGACTGCCGGTGGTCACTCCAGCTCAGATTACAGTTGCGCGGCAGATCCGCAGGTTCTTCACTGGCAAGCTTGATGCTCCTGTTGTAAGTTACCCTCCTTTTCCAGGCAATGAGGCCAATTACCTGCGTGCCCAGATTGCACGAATTTCGGCGGGAACCCATGTCAGCCCTCTGGGATTCTATCAGTTTGGAGAGGATGAAGGTGAGGATGATGGCCTGCGAGACAGCTTTGAGGAGAATCCTGCCTTTGAGGGCATCCAAGTAAATGAGATGGCTGAGTCTCTGAATCTATGGGTCCATCATGTACAGCATATACTTACACAGGTAATAAAGTTGCCTTAAAATCTCCATTATGCTCATTTCCCACCCATATTTTCAAACATATCTTTGGATGGGTCAAAAACGTTTCAAAAAGTGTCTACTTAAATGCTTCAAATAATCTTTTTTGTGAAAATGTTGAAATATGGTTGAAATAATGTTCTGTCGTTATTCAGCATAATATATATTTAAAAACAACAACACATAATCTTATACACTATATGAAGGATAGTGGCGATGTAGAAAGTTTTAAAATGATAATTGATTATAGTTTTGGGGCTACACCATGATCTTTAAACATGATCTTGAGTCTTTTAATGTCATCGAACAACTCTTTGTCTATAAACTATTGTCACACTAAATTACATATTAGTAGGTTTCATAAATCATTATATATATATATATATATATATATATATATATATATATATATATATATATATATATATATATATATATATATATTAGGGATATTTATATATTTTGTTTTAGTGAACCAGTAGGAACTAGCATGTTGTTAGCATGAATTTAGTATGAATTAGCATGTTGCTAGTATGATTAGTATGTTCATTAGTATGTTTCTAGTATATTGTTAGCATGAATTAGTATGTTTTTAGTTTGTTCAATGTAAAGTCAATGGCAGTTTTTACAATGGAAGTCTATGAGACAGTTGCTAAGGTGCCGTAAGTGGTTGCTAGAGTGTGGCTAGTAAGATTAAAGGTCACCAGTGATAAGCAGATTGGTAGTCAGAGTAAAATGAGCCCAACCTTAAATCTGTATGACAGTCTGGCGCAAAGTTATGAGGTCACAAAGTTTGGTCCAATGTTAATAGGACTTTTCCTAATTTTCCGGGTCAGTTTTCGAAAAAACATAAGTCGGTTCAGTTGGAAAAGATATAGCAACTTAATTCAGTATAGATTGGAGGTTTGGTTTAGGAGGAGATGCATTCTTGAAATAGTCTGAGAAGAAGAAGAAGTTTATGTAGTGTAACAGTATGTTGGCTTTCTCAAGCCACCATAGATATGGATTCACATTTCCAAACATTGCTAAAAATGCAAATGTTAACATATACATTTATGTTGTTCCAAACTTCTATGCATGTCGTTCTTCTGGCGAACACATAATCAATCTGTTGGAAAATACTGGTAAGCAAACAGTTGTGGTTCCCATGGTCCTCCATTGTTTTATATATTGTAAATAAAATCCTACCTTGTATATACAGAGCTCAGCATAACTCAGTTCACCCCATTTTGAAAAGGAATATTTTTATCTATTTTTCAGTGAATATAGGCAATGTATTTTGCTGCATTTAAACAGAACAGATTTATTAAGCAGATATATTTATTAAAATCATATTTTAGTCACATAGCATATTTTGAAGTTGAAAGATAATACAAATAAATTCAATAAAAAGTATATATATTTTTGAAATTACAACCTACAAAATACTGAATTTTTCAATTTTTTTGCTTCTCTTTGTTTTTTTCATTTAAATTTGTATTTAATATTATTCTAAAACATATAAATTTGGATGTACTAGTTTTTGGACCGTTATATCAGTTCTGACTAATCTAACGTATATGCACAAATATAATTTTGTATAGCTACCTATTAAAAATATGAATTTAAAAGATTGTGAGGGGTGTACTTATATATGCTGAACACTGTATATCAGGCCTGTCAGCAGCCTGGTTAAATTGGTGATTCTTTTTTTTCTCAAAACTGGACCTTTTTGCAGTTATTCGCCTTATTTCTATTTAATTATGAGGTTTAAATACTGCAGAATTAGCTTGTCAGATGTCATCATAACTACAAGGAAATATGAAAAGAATATTTTTAAAATACTAATTTATTACATTATATATCATTGGAAAAACAGGAATCTGTTTAAGTTTTAAATTAAAAACTGGCATATTGTCATTGATTAGGGAAATAACAAACTGAGCTGCACGTTCAGCTTTCTTCAGTCAGAAATTGGCTATTTCAATAATAAAAAAAACTAAAACATAAAATGAATGTACCGCTTCACAATTTTTCTAGCCTCTCTTATAAAAAAAGTGCATTTGTAAATAAACAGATAACAAAAGCCTAATTAAAATTAACTTATATGGGCTGCCTTTTGGTGCTTCACACATTTTTAATGGTCATTTTTTATTTCAAGAATAAGTTTCAAGATGTAGAATAAAGGTTACTTGTAAAATGTTTTCTCCATTTAACATTACAGTAGGTCAGTAGTGAAATATGACTTCACTTATTTCAGATTGTGTTTTCTTGCACAGCTGGATATTGGACTAAAATGAAAAATAATTGTTTGTGTTGTTTGCAATTTATGATGGCGTAGCAGTCAAAGAAGGGTAAATGTGCTCGTGTGTGGGGCAGATTCTGGACTTTTGTCAGTTGGGAGTGGGTCGAACCACCCGAACCTCCCCTGGCTACGGGCCTGTATATATATATATATATATATATATATATATATATATATATATATATATATATATATATATATATATATATATATATATATATATATATATCACAGAACTAAGAAAGTCATACAGCTTTAGAACAACTTAATTAGTTGTATTTATTTATTTTTTCACTTTTAAAAGGCATTCTTAAAATGTGTTTGGCAACAAATCTTTTTAATCTAACGTGCTAAAGACATTCACACATTACATGTCTGAATGTTAGGGCCGCTGTGTATGGGTGAACGTAACTAAGAAGCCTATGGATGATGTTGAAGAAGATGCAGAGGATGAAGAACGAGAGGAGGAACCTGATGAACCAGAGCCTGAAGTCGGGCCTCCTCTTCTTACGCCTCTATCTGAAGATGCAAGTCAGTATTGCAATACCTCCTGGTGCACAAATGCTGCCACACTTGAACTCTAATGCACAATATGTTTTGTCCACAGAGCTCAATGACACTCCACCTTGGAGTTCCATGATGTCCTCAAACCTCATTCCTCAGTTTGCCATCGCTGTGCTTCGCTCCAATCTTTGGCCTGGAGCTTATGCTTACTGTAGTGGCAAGTAAGAACATTGTTTTTCAGAATGTACAGCGCATCCGGAAAGTATGTTACAGCCTTATTCCAAAATGGATTAAATTCATTTATTTCCTCCAAATTCTACCCAATAATGACAATGTGAAAAAAGATTTTTTAAATTGTTGCAAATTTATTAAAAATAAAAAACCTGAAAAATCACATGAACATAAGTATTCACAGCCTTTGGCGTGAAGCTCTAAATTGAGCTCAGGTTCATTCTGTTTCCACTGTTCATTCTTGAGATGTTTCAGCAGCTTAATTGGAGTTCACCTGTGGTAAATCCAGTTGATTGGGCATGATTTGAAAAGGCATACACCTGTCTATATAAGGTCCCAGGGTTGACAGTGCATGTCAAAGCACAAACCAAGCATGAAGACAAAGGAATTGTCTGTAGACCTCAGAGACAGTATTGTCTTGAAGCACAAGGCTGGGAAAGGTTATAGAAAAACTTCTGCTGCTCTGAAAGTTCCAATGAGCACAGTGGCCTCCATCATCCGTAAGTGGAAGATGTTTGGAACTACCAGGACTCTTCAAAGAGCTGGCCGGCCATCTAAGATGAGTGATCGGGGGAAAAGGGCCTTAGTGAGGGAGGGGATCAATAACCCGATGGGTACTCTGTCTGAGCTCCAGCGTTCTTCTGTGAAGGGAGAAGAACCTTACAGAAGGACAACCATCTGTGCAGCAATCCAACAATCAGGCCTGTATGGTCGAGTGGCCAGACGAAAGCCACTCCCGCCTGCAATTTGCCGAATGGCATCTGAAGGACTCTCAGACCATAAGAAACAAAATTCTCTGGTCTGATGAGACTTAAATTTAACTTTTTGGAGCGAATGCCAGGCGTTACGTTTGGAGAAAACCAGGCACACCCTCATCACCAGGCTAATACCATCCCTACAGTGAAGCATGGTGGTGGCAGCATCATGCTGTGGGGATGTTTTTCAGCAGTAGGAACTGGAAGACTTGTCAGGATAGAGGGAAAGATTAATGCAGCAATGTACAGAGACATCCTGAATAAAAACCTGCTTTAGAGTGCTCTTGACCTCAGACTGGGGCGACGGTTCATCTTTCTGCAGGACAATGACCCAAAGCACACCACAAAAATATCAATGGAGTGGCTTCACAACAACTCGGTGAATGTCCTTGAGTGGCCAAGCCAGAGCCCAGACCTAAATCTTATTGAACATCTCTGGAGAGATCTGAAAATGGCTGTACACCGTCGCTTCCCATCCAACCTGATAGAGCTTGAGAGGTACTGCAAAGAGGAACAGGCAAAAATTCCCAAAGACAGGTGTGCCAAGCTTGTGGCATCATATTCAAAAAGACTTGAGGCAGTAATTGCTGCCAAAGGTGCATCAACAAAGTATTTTTTTAAATGAATTTGCAACAATTTCAAAAAATCTTTTCTTACATTGTCATTATGGGGTATTGTGTGTAGAAGTTTTAGGAAAAAAATTAATTTAATCCATTTTGGAATAAGGCTGTAACATAAAAAATGTGGAAAAAGTAAATCGCTACTTTCCGGATGCACTGTATTGCCTACTAGAAGCATGTGGTATTCTGATAAATAGAGTAAATCTATCATCTCTATTCCTGCTATCTCTTTTAGGAATTTTGGAAACATATACATTGGATGGGGGTTGAAATTTATCGGAGAACCCTTTACCCCTGTAATGCCTCCACCACCCCAAAGCGAGTACCCCAGTGGGCCGGAAACCACAGAGGCTTTGGACCCCAGTGTGGAGGAAGAACAGGCTTTAAAAGCTGCAATGGAGGAGCAGACGGCGGCTATGGAGGACACTGAGGATCTGGAAGAAGAGGAGGATGAAGATGATGATTAAAATGGAGGAGTACACGAAAAATTAAACCTGGAGGTTGGTCAGATTCTGTGTACGTGCAATTCATTATGTATGTCCACATAAATGAAAATGTAAGACTTGAGGGAATCAAATCGTTTATTAGCTTTTTAAACCAGTTCAATGAATAAATGCATGCTTCTACTATTTTATTTTTTTTGCATTACATTTATGCTTTCCATGCTCAATTTCCTGTAATGGCACATGACTAGTTGTAACATGAGAAAATGTGTGTAGATTAACATTGAAAGAATGATCAACTTAATAAATAAGACTGTAATTTTTAATACTTATTAGATAACAAACAATATGAGTGTTGTAACATACCAATAAAATTAGGGATGCACTATATATATATATATATCTGCAACCATTTTAATATCGACAAATAAATGCTATTTGTTTTTTAATAATTATTTTGGGGGGTTTTGCATGTGTTGATGCTCTAACCACTACGCTATTGGCGCTGACATAAATGCTGTTTTTAATGTTATCATTATCCGTCTGATAACAGTATAAGGCTGAAATCTTTAAGCCGATAAATTATGTATTATTTCTGCTGGTTAATTTACTTAACATGCCTGCGACCTGCTACTTTTTTATTATTTTAAAGCTATTTCATTTTGGTTAATGTTGAGTAATGTAATGTAATGTGTATTCATATAGCGCATTCATCATGTATGGCCATACACCCAAAGCACTTCACAATCATTAAATAAGGTGAGGGTAAGGGCCGATGAAGGGAATTTGGCCAGGACACCAGGGTTACACCACTATTTTTTGTGATATGTTTGCTGTATCTATGCAGTTTTGTTTTGCTCAATCTGTAGATTATATTTATATAAAAGCAAGTTGGTCATAGTAAAGAATAACTGATTAATAAAGTTGAGAGATCAGATCGAACTTTTCGGAAATTAAAGTTTTAAATAAAATCAGCTGTTCACTTTGTACGTCTGCCACTTGTTTTGCAATCGTGTAGACAAAAATTGAAAAATTATATATATCAGCCTCCAAATTTACAGAGTTATTGGTATCGGTCAAAAATGACATATCAGTGCATCCCTAATTAAATAAAATTCAGCATGATATTAGCTTAACCCTTTAACTGTCTCTCTACCAAACGGTTGACCATGTTTTTACTGTTTTAAATAATGACTGTTAAAGTCATTTAAAGAATGACTGTTTTAAAGAATGGCTTGCACACACAGCATTGTTAGTTTACAAAAAAAATTATCAAAATCAAACAAACATCCTGTTGCACTACTACACTTGTTTTCTTGCTTGTTTGTTTTTTTTTTACAATAAGACTAAAATCATGTTAAATGACAATTCAACATATCTTATGGCATACTTCAAAAAATAAAGATGATTTAGTATTCAAAATTTTTTATCTTTAATATATTTTTTTAATAAATTGGTCTTACACTTCATATTTTCAGATTTTTCATAGTATATGTATTAAGTCCAGTACTTTTACCATAAACCGACATATCAACCATTTGGTAGAAGCTGATATATTAGAAATTATGGGATGTGTTAAGGAGGATTTCTTAAACATTAGGAGTTAAGAAATGCAATCCAAGCATTTTTTTTTCTTGGTGGGGTGGTTAAAGGGTTAAAGAGATATCATCGTATAGATAGCATCAGAGAATTAAGACAGCATCAAAGAGTTCATCCAAAAATAAAACATCTGTCACCATTTACTCGCCCTTCACTTGTCACAAACCTGGTTTGAGTTTATGCTCCCGTTGAACACAAAAGAAGATATTTTAAAGAATGCTGGAAACCTGTAACCACTGACTTCCATAGTATTTGATTTGTAGTATTTCCTACTATGGTTGTCAGTGGTTACCAGTTTCCAACATTTTTCAAACTATCTTCTTTTGTGTTTAAAAGTCATAATGATTTGGAACCACCTGAGGGTAAATAATGAGTATTTTTATGTTTGGGTGAACTATCCCTTTAATTAAAACTAGGACATAACACAAGCTGGTTTCTCAGGTAAGACCCGTTTCATTCACTGTACTCATTGCACTTAACCAGTTTATCTTCGCAAAGAGTAACTAGAGGACTGATATCCTCATCATCAAGTCAAAAAATAAAATGCATTACCATCATGCAGTCACTCCTTTATGTGTTAAATCAAAAACTACATGTCTGTATCTTGATTAATTATGACTCCATTTTTAAATTAGTTAATTTCACTAAGATATAGGAGTTCCTAATCATTTCCTCCATAGAGGAAAATAGCAATTAGTGTTTTCAGCTGATTTCTAGCTGATTATTGTTACAGTATTGATGTGCACACTTATAAAGAATTATAATCATCATTAAATACTATTAATAAATATTGACACAGTGACTGAGAAACAAAATATATGTTACAACCCTTAATAAAAGAGAAATAGCTAAAACAACTGAAGCTGCACAGGCATAAACAAAAACGTTAACACATTAAATGAAATTTCTAATGAGATACATTTATAATGGGATAATGTTATTCTAAAAGACTTCACAGTGTCCTGCTGGATAAAAGTTGTATTACTTTTTGTTTTAAGACAGTAGGATTTGTTAGGTTTCAGCAGTAAAGGCTTTTTGACCTTCATTTACCCACATGTAAATAAATAAATTAATATATATATATATATATGATAAGAAAGGAATGATAAGGGTGTGAGAACGGGTTTCATGACTTCATATTAGCGAAGGTCACTCTCTTCATCCTGAATGGTCTTCTTGATTCTTAGCAACATGGTGGTCTGCCACTGATCAAGCCTTGTGATGGAGTCAAATTCCCTTACCTATTTTATAAAGAGAATGATTAAACCCATAATATTTTTTGAGTATGATCAGATGCCTGAAACAATATGCTACTAGGACTTACTGCATCAGCGTATGCATCAATATTCTGCTCATCATGTGCATCAAGAAGTTTCTGTTTTAGTGTGAAATGCACAAACATAAATTATGATTACTTATGAAAGTGTCACAGATGTTCAAATAATGTACTTGCATTACATTGTCCAAAACTTTAGGTTTATTGATGTATATGTAGGTTGAAAACTGCATTGACTTCCATAGTATTCATTTTTCCTACTATGGAAGTCATGGTTATATGGTTATACTATGGTTATAGGTTTCCAACATTCTTCAAAATATCTTCTTTTGTGTTTAACAGTTGTTGTTCAAACTGTTTGTCTACACTACCTGACAAAAGTCTCGTTGTCAACAAATAATAACTTGATTTCTAGTTGATCATTTGGAAAAGTGGCAGAAGGTAGATTTTTCTGATGAATCATCTGTTGAACTGCATCACAAATACTGCAGAAGAACTATTGGAACCCGCATGGACCCAAGATTCTCACAGTCCTGCAAGAACGCTTTCTTTGCCATTCCAGATGACTTTATTAAGTCATCTGGACTCAAATTAAGTTACTTGAGTCATCGCAGAGATGTATGGATGCAGTCGTCAAGCTCATAGGAGTCATACACAATATTAATTCTTTTTCCACTGCACCATGACTTTATATTATATACTGTACATCAGAGGTGGGACAAAGTCATTGTTTGGCAAGTGACAAGTAAGTCTCAATTCATTGCTCTCAAGTCCCGAGTCAAGACAGGCAAGTCCCGAGTCACGTCCCAAGTCCTACAGTTTGACTTTCGAGTCTTTTTAACAGAATTTACAGATTATATGTGGTTGTAAGATCTGTATTTATTAAACAAACCTTTTTTTATGAAAGAACATTGCTCAGATACATAAAAATACAAATGTAATTTTCTGAAAAAGTGCTGAACAGTGCTGCGACTCGTCTCCACAGCGTATTGGACAAGAACGAGTTGATCTTGTATTGCAAAACAGGTCTGAAAAACTGAACCAACTTTCTGAATTTGTCTTCACCTGAAATGATTGTTTTTAAAACTAAAATATATCCTTAAACTAAAAACTATGCCTTCACCCTCAAAACATGTACTTGGATGAAGAGAGGATCAAAAATATAGTCCTCCAAAAAGTTTTACTTTACTTAAATGTATCACCACAAAAAAATATACTTTTCAGTATGTTTAACTACTTTCAAAAGTGTAACCAGAACCTTTTCAAACATATCTCCACTTTATAAAAGAAAACCACACCGCAAAAATCAGTGTCCTGACTCTCCAAAACTCTGTCACAAAATATCCACAGTTTTACAAAACAGTACTTTTTTAAGTTTTCAAACATTTTTTCTTGGCGACGCAGTGGCGCAGTAGTACTGTCACCTCACAGCAAGAAGGTCGCTGATTCGAGCCTCGGCTGGGTCAGTTGGCGTTTCTGTGTGGAGTTTGCATGTTCTCCCTGTGTTCGCGTGGGTTTGGGTGCTCTGGTTTCCCCCACAGTCCAAACACATGCGCTTTAGGTGAATTGATGAACTAAATTGGTCATAGTGTATCAGTGTGTATGGGTGTTTCCCAGTACTGGGTTGCGGCTAATCCCTTCTTTCTGCTTCAGACAAAAAAAAAGGAGACATGCTTTCTCAAAATAAGATCATCATCATATTAGATAACTTTAGTTTTGTCGACTTCCAAAAATTCACTGCGTGCTGACACCTGTACATTGAAGGCTGTTACCTTAAAACGCAATCCCTTTTTTAAATGTGCATCTATTTATGGAGCTAGTTTAGTATCTAAAGTAATTCACGCAAAAGACACGATGTACACATGCATAACCAAATTCAAGTGCATAAAATATTTATATATATATTCACAAAAACAATTCACATGCACAACATAAAAATACATATTCATAAAATATGTTTCACAAATGCAAAACACCATTAGCAAAAGTATAAGAGTGTACAAAAAGTTTTGAATGTTTAAAACTTGTGAGTTCATCCTGAATGAGAATGTGCAAATCCTCTTTCACGTACGACTCCCCCTGGTTACGTGTGTGTGTACTTTTGAGACTGTCCTGGCAGAAGCAGACAAACTCGTAACTTTCAGCCAATCAGATGACAGCTGTACTCTATGTCACTTACTCTGCGCTCCTTTTGCGCAGACTGTTACTCTCCAGCATAGCGAACGGAGAAAGATGCGCAGGCTTCCAGCTAGAACTCATTGTTTTTTTTTTTAAATGCTGTAAGCCTTATTTCTTTCTCTAATTGCCACCATACATTCTTCAGACCACCATGGCACATTTTTCTTTTCCTTTCCATTACCCTGCTCTAATGGTATCGTTTGATTTGCTGTAGAAAGGATTTTTCTTACAATCATATTATAATCACCTTCAATACTTCCTTCAAATTTCAGGTTTTTAAAATTTCCTTCACATACCTCATGAAACTCCTTCCATTTTGCCTGCTTGAATGCCCATCTTGTACACTGATTAAGGTTTTGTTTTTGTACAGTATTCTGGACCTCACATACAACAGGCCAGTGATCGCTGCCCATATTATAATCAAGCACTTTACAAGTGCACTTACCCGCTAAAACAGCTGCTGTGTAACAAGCAGCTGCAAACAAAACATCTACGGTACTTTGATTGGATGTCGTGCCAAATGCGTGCATCCTCTCTGTCACACACAGGTAGAGCGGTCTGTGTCAACATACTTTTTATCTTTGGGCTTTTTATGGGAAGTAGAAAGTCTTTACAAGTCAATAGGTGCAAGTCCAAGTGAAAGTCACGAATTATTTATGTTAAAGTCCAAGTTGAGTTGCAAGTCTTTTTAAATTTTGTCGAGTCTAAAGTCATCAAATTCATGACTCGAGTACAAGTCACATGACTCGAGTCCACACCTCTGCTGGACATTATTTCTGTTAAGTGACAAGACTTTTGTCTAAGCAAAGTCAGACCTTACTGTCCTAATTAAATAATTAAAAATTAAGGCATGATCATGTTTTATTTTGGTAAAATAAGCGTAATCTAGAGGCCTTTGCCTTTCATATAAGCCACTTCTGATACCAAATGATCAACTAGAGTTATTTTTTGTTGTTCCTAAAACTTGCATAGGCGACGAGACTTTTGTCAGGTAGTACATGGAGTAAATGAATACAGAATCAAAATTTTTGGGAGAAGTATATCTTTAACTAGGTAATAAGGTCAACTACCTATTTAAGCAGTGCAAGAGTTTTCTTGAGAAAGAAATCATGATGCAACAATGATTTCTGAAGCATTATGCTCTTACCCTGACATGAATAAATCACATTTTAAAATATATGTTCAAGCTGAAGCAATTATTTTACACTTATACACACAATGTTTATAAGAAAAGACTCCAACCTTAAGAAGTTTGCACTCTCTGGCATCAGAGAAGGCTGGAAACATGTCTTCATATTTCTGTACAGCCAGCTATTAAAAAGAACAATGGTTAAACAATGCTAGGAAGTTACATATTAGCTATTTTGAACACCTTCAGACTGTAAACCCATCAGTCACCTTGCAGTTAAGCATGTCCACACAGAAGTGACACAGCGCAGCTTTGAAGAAATGATCTTTAGCACCATACTTCAACAGTGTAGTGTCCATGGAGTAAGTACCAATCTGAAACAGAGAAAACATGCCAGTTTTAAAGGTGAATATAACAAATAAACACAAATGAAGTTCGGGTCATGCAGACCTGCTCAAATATTTCTATGGCTTTCTGGTACTGCTCCAATTGAGCCGCATAGTTCGCCACTTTAAGTAGACACTTGTTAGCTGCACTAAAAAAAGAGAAAGAGATTAGAAGAGATTTACTTAGTTTTAAATAATAATATGTTCATTTTAGATCTGGATTGTTCTACAACATTACTGATGGTTTGAATAAATAAATAAATAAATAAATAGATAAGCGAGCATATTAAAAAGGCAATACCTGGTGGACTCCTCCCCTTTGTAATAATCTGCTGCCTGTTCATAATGAGCAATAGCCTATAAACATGAAGATAATGAATTTCAGTTCATTCTGATTTGGAAGAGATACATAAATGATACATACATGTAAAAAAATGCATGAATTGATAATAATAGAATTGACATTCATACACATGGTTTTTCTGTAGTTTTTAATTTAAAAAAAGTGTAAACATAGTCGTAACATGGTTAATTTGTTGTTTTCTTTCATTAATAATTTGCTAATGAGAAATATAATTCTTCAAGTGAGTCCAAATGGACCCGGAATGTGACAATATATTAATTTTGAGTATGTTATGAAGGTTAATGTGACCTTTGTTAAATATAGTTATTAGTTTCAGTTCTTTAGATTTTTATGTTTTTAGCCTAGCGTTTGATGATTATCTGAGGCACTTATTAATACATTCGCAGGCCTGTCGCGATAACTATTTTTTTTTATTTCACCAAAATACATTACGATAAAAAATATTATTATCATTATCATTTTAAGACCATTTTATGCCACTCATTATATAATGCCAGAATTACAATTTAATTTAATCACAATGACATATCCAAAGAACATATCATATTTTATTATTAAGAATATTTAATTTAATTATAGTCATTTTAACAATTCAATAATGAGGCATTGGAATCAGAATGTGAAAACATTAGCATATCCTACATAAATAAATAATAATAAATGTTATTCAGGGTAAAATAGTAACAGAGGCTGCGATATCTGCTACCAGATCTATTTTTAGTTGTCAGACACCCATCTGAAAATATACCATAGTAATGATTAGTAAATACTACAGTGTTTTTTTAACCATACTGACACTGACACCTCCAATAGAGATAGAGATGTTGCACAATCAGCTAAAATGTTGCCCAAATTGTTTTTTATGTATGGGCAATATATATATTTGATCACCAAAAATGATTGAGGTCAAGCATATGTGTTGAGCGATAAATCAATATATTGATTATCGTGACAGGCCTATACATTTATACCTTTAAATAAATAGATTATTTCCCACTTACTTTGTCTATGTCCAGTAACTCCGATTCATAGATTTCTGCAACAGATATGTGGTGTTTTGCAGCAATATTGAAGCGCCCCTGTGAAGACAGTCAAAAAGTCTATTATTATTATTAATATTATATTTATACAGCAAAATTGTCACATATTTATGTTGAATTACATTTAAATGCATAAAGAATAGTTTGCCCTCTCAAAAATACAATTTGCTGTTACTTTACAGTACACTACTTGACAAAAGTCTTGTTAGCCTATCCATGTTTTAGGAACAGCAAATAATAACTTGACTTCTAGTTGACCATTTGGTATCAGAAGTGGCTTTTATGAAAGGCAAAGGCCTCTAGATTACGCTTATTTTACCAAAATAAAATACGATCCTGCCTTGATTTGGAATTTAATTAGAACAGTAAATTATTACTTTGTTTAGACAAAAGTCTTGTCAAATAACAGAAATAATGTACAGTATAGAATATAAAGTCATGCTGCAGTGGAAAAAGATTTAATATTGTGTATGACTCCCATGAGCTTGGAGGACTGCATCCATACATCTTTGCACTGACTCAAATGACTTATTAATAAAGTCATTTGGAATGGCAAAGAAAGCATTCCTGCAGGACTCCCAGAGTTCATTAAGATTCTTTGGATCCATCTTCAATGCCACCTCCTTCATCTTACCCCATACATGCTCAATAATGTTCATTGCTGGTGACTGGGCTGGCTATTCCTCGAGCACCTTGACCTTTTTTGCTTTCAGGAACTTTGATGTGGAGGCTGAAGTATGAGAAGGAGCGCTATCCTGCTTAAGAATTTGCCCTTTCCTGTGGTCTGTAATGTAATTAACAGCACAAATGTCCTGATACCTCAGGCTGTTGATGTTGCCATCCAATTTATTGTAAATCTGTTCATAGCTAATACAACCTGTATATAATGTTGATAGTACATCCATCTGTAAATATTACCATAATTTTTCTATAACTGCACTTTATAATTTATACCTGTATCCTGCACTTGCTGCTATTGCACTGCTGGTTAGACCGAAACTGCATTTCGTTGCCTTGTACTTGTACATGTGTAATGACAATAAAGTTGAATCTAATCTAATCTAATCAATCTGCAGATCTCACGCACGCCCCCTTACTGAATGTAACCCCAAACCATGATTTTTCCTTCAGCAAACTTGACGGATTTCTTTGAGAATCTTGGGTCCATGCAGGTTTCGATAGGTCTTCTGCAGTATTTATGATGATTGGGATGCAGTTCTACAGATCTACCTAGGGATCTATCTTTTAATTTAGGAAAAATCTACCTTCTGCCACTTTTCCAAATGATCAACTAGAAGTCAAGTTATTATTTGTTTGCTCTTACAACTGGGATTGACAACAAGACTTTTGTCAGGTAGTGTACATCAGACAAAGATGTAGGTGATTTTTTTTCCCCCTCCACTCAACATTAAAGACTTTTAGCTGAAACTGTGGTCCTTGGTGACTCATAAAATGCAAGTCAACGGCTGCCAGCTCTAGTCACAATAAAAATAATGTAGCTCCTGATGATACATTGACTTGAATTTTATGAATTGTTTTTAACTCATTTAATCACAACTATGACCAAGTCTTTTTTTCTTATTTCTGGAAGCTCTAAAAGTGTTGTTGTTGAAACTTTTTTTTTTTTAACTTTTTTAAAGTGTTTAAATTTTACACATTTAAAAAAATAATAGACTGCTTTGATTAAAATTTTTTCAATTTCACATGAGCAGATCATTTTCCTGCTCGTGGTATAACACGGGGAGGTCTGAAAAGTAAAATGGATTTACTACAAGAAAAACTTTGCGATTAAACAGGCTAATGTTCTACTAAAGAAGAAGGTCGCCAATATCTTGAATGGCCTGAAGGTGATTAAAGGGTTAGTTCACCCAAAAAATGGAAATTATGTTCACCCTTATGTTGTTTCATTCCCCAGTGATCTTCGTTAATCTTCGGAAAACTAATTAAGATATTTTAGATGATATCTGAGAGCTCACTCATCCTCTATAGACAGTAATGATCCTGAGATGTTCAATGTCCAGAAAAAGAACCAAAAACATTGTCAAAACATTCCATGTGGCCTCAGAGATTCAACTGTAATCATAAGAAACTCCACGAACACTTTTGTGAGCCAAAAACTGTGGGAAACTTTGTTTTCTTAAAAAAAATATATATAGTTTTTTCCTTGGACTGATTTTTGTTGTTGTTTTGATGAATCCCTTACCTGAAGAGCACCGACAAAATATTTGAGCTACCCCTGAGCGCTTTTTGTTTGTTTTTGGATTATTCAACTTTGTTTTCTTTTCCTCTTCAGGTTGTGCGTTTACTACAGGCATTACGATGTATTGGCATAAGGGTCAGCAGTGCAAAATGCAAGTGTCATATTGCCCATAGTAAACACACACACCCTCATCTGATGTGGTCATCAGACATAGGTAAACAAAGTTGTTGGTTTTTTTAAATGGGTGTACAAGAGTGTTCTTGGAGCTTCTTATGAATACAGTTGAACCTCTAAAGCCATATGGAATGTTTTGACAATGTTTTTGGGTCCTTTTCTGGACCATTGCTGTCTCTAGAGTATGAGAGAGCTCTCGAATATCATGTAAATGTATTAATAAGTCTTTCTAATAAGTAAATTAACAGCTAATTTACCTTTTTTACGTGAACTAGACCTTTTAATAATATTTTTATGTAGTTTTTCTCACCATATCTGTGTAGATGTCAATAGCCCGAGAGAAACAGCCTATCGCCTCTGTGTAAAGAAGTTTCAGCAGAACCAGAATAAAATGAAACTCATATAATGTTGAATTGAAAACACTACATGCTGCAAGATTTGTATATTTCAGTAGGAATGTACCTTGAGGATCAGCCTTTTTGAATGCATTGCCAGCATCTAGGAAGTTCATGGCTGCATTGTGCTTGCTGTCCACCTTTAAATGCAGAAGCGCAGCTTTGCAGAAAGCATCTCCTGCAGCTTAAATTTTAAAAAGCAACATTTGAGTTTTGAACACCATAATATAATGATGCAAAAGTTGCCATTTGTCCTACCATTCCAGTTCTTTGCCATCTTGAACATATTGGCAGCTCTCACATACATGTCGCAGGCCTCCTCAACCTTGGAAGAACTCCTGAAATTAACAAAATGCAACAGGGGAACATTTTGAGATTGCAATTTTAAGTTTTACACCCTTTAATAACTTCATTGATATTACAGAACAAATAGTCCTGTTTCTGATTTGTAACACTGGTTCTGCTCTAATAAATAAAACGAATAAATTAGCTCAACTAAACTCCCGTGCTTGCTTTGAAAAGGTTGTGTTTACAAATGCAAATTTACAGCCTGTAAACCAAAAGGCATTGCTATTTGAGTTAATTAAAACGAAACAAAAGACAATTAAAACACCAGATTTTAAACATGATTATCCAATCATCTGTAAACAGATGTGTTTAGATAAGGTATCCCCCACACTTGAGTATTTATATTTTTATTGTATTTTAACTTATTTTGTTATGGATTTAATTTGTGTCATTAATTTAAATATTTCGTAACACGCTCTTATTCACTGTTATTAATTTGACACGGTTTGTAACTTTTATTGTTACTGTTATTGTTAAATATACAGTATATTAAAGAGCAATAGGGGATATGTTGATTCTGTTGACTGAAACCATTAGGCGGCGCTATTAGCAGCTGTCTCCTGCACTCACACAACGTGTTTTCAGAGCTGATATGGCCAACATGAAGCAAGAGGAGCTGGAAATCAGTGGCAAAACACAGGCCCGATATTGCTCCGTAGCCTGGAAGTACTATATCAAAAATGAGCTCAACGGCACTGTTTACTGCAGGTTGTGCAAGTCGACATTTAAGTTTTCTTCAAACACGGCCAACATGATAAAACACCTCAGAGTGAAACATCGACTCAACATTCCCACTGTTGCCAACGGCGGCGAGAGACTGTGCACGGAGGAGCCCAGCGAAGGAAACATGGGTGAGTTTCAAAAAGTGCTGATAAATAAAAGACTAAAAGTGACGGATGTTTTTGTGTGTGTGTGGGTTAAGTAGCTTGTAACGTCAAATAAATAAACGCGTAATGGAAACGTCACGTTTAACGCTCGAAACTCTGTTTATTATGACGTTTTGTACATACAGTGCGATGCTACTTGCTAATTCGACTGATTTCACGTTTAAAACTGCAATCTGTAAAACATTAACTCTAATATATGTAGATTTATACACGCTAAATACGTCTAGCATTGTGTTTGAAGTTGTAATTTTAAAAAAATTATTCGCGTATAAATTGAATATTGCTTAAAAACATTTCAGAATTGTTTTTGCAAATGAATGACATTTTTAAACATGTGGTTATATTTTAAAATTATTTTTTGCGATTAAATATTGCTTAGATGCTAAAATATATTATTCAATGATTTACCCAAAAAATGTCCCGAATAACGAATGCGACGTTTTCATCTTCTTGTCCGCCTCGGCCATAATGGCCATGGCTTCCTTTTCTTTCCCAGAGTAGTCCATTTTGTCAGATTAGAGATGTGAACCGGACTGTAGGCAACGATATCCAAGCAATATCCCATTCACATCGCCTGAAAATGAAGTTATTTGTTTTATTGACACATCATGCGGAAATCGGAAGTAAATTCGCTCCTACTTTAGGGGGCGTCGCAAAATAGTTGATTTCAAAATAGCAGTTAACTCTGATTACTGTGATGTTTACTTTAGTACTCATGCATACTTGCTGCTTTCAACAACTATATTTAAAGTACACGATAAACGTCCCGTAGTTTTGATGTATAAAAACGAATGACTGATATACAAATCCAATATCAAACAAAAAGTGCTCAGGGGTAGCTTAAATAATGTGTCTGTTCTCTTTAGATAAGGGATTCATCAGAATAAACTGCAGAAATCAGTCCAAGGCACTTGGAAAATGTGGAAAAAATATTTAAAAGCCTTTATAGACCATTTTATAGACCTTTATAGACCAGGGGTGTAAACAAAAACAATTTTTAATTTCTTTAGCTAATCCAAAATGAGCCACATATTGAAAACGTTATGATAGCTGTTTTAACATTGTTATGATTGAATTGCTTACAGTTACAGTTGTTACAGTTTTGAAATAGTTTGATAACAAGCAGGAAATGTTCATGGGCCAATGACACGACCACGTTGAAATGGTCTATAGACATGGCTATTCCTTAAAACTGTGCCTACTACGCATTTTGGCAAACACTTCATCAGGGTAACCCTGGGTAAACCCAATGTCAATAAAGACTTTTTAATAATTTTTCCACTTTTTTCGAGTGCCTTGGACTGATTTTTGCTGACTTTTGAGAATGACGGATATTTTTCGTTTTTTATAATGTTGTGAAGTTATCCTTAATCTCTAGATTGCACAGCGTCATGCACATCCAGTGTGCAGGTCGCGTATGCGCGGATGATGTGCAGGAATTCTGAAATTTTTACTGATTATATATTGCTTATAAGGTTTTTTTTTTTCATTTTACGAAACGAAAATAAGTATTGTGAGTCAGTATCGCCGAAGTATGCACTATTTCGTGGAGGCAACATGCGGACTGGAAGTTGATAAATCCTTAATGGCCCTTATGCTCGCCCGGAAGAACATCCCGTGACGCTTGATGTAAATAATAGCGGAATTGATTTATTATTATCATATTGTGTGGTTATAATTCAGTTTAAATACTTTTGTAATGAGTTAATATTGATTTGATTGATATGTTTGCATCATCTCCGTATTAATATTATAAATTCTTCCACGAAAAACATATTCGACTCGCTTTAAGCAGATACAGCTGTCTTGTTTTGTGTGGACATTTCAAAACGCGTAACGCGAAAAAAAAAAACTTAATGTACCTAAACATAAACCAGAGAAACCCAAATATCTGTCAAATTGTACTTGTAATTAACCCCAACTACTGTAAAAAGAACGAGTCTCAATTCCATAAAGTGAAAAACAGCACAAAGCTGTTCCTCTATTGTAAAGAAAAGGCTTAACGTGGCTTAATGTACCTTAACAACAAGTGGCAAAAGCAAAAATCCTATCAGATTTTACTGATGACAAACACTTTCTGATGTCAAAAGAATGAACTCTGATTTTAGTGAGTGAAAATTTTCACGTTATGCATTTTAAGTTCATTATAAAGTAACAGCTTAACGTACCTTAACGTCGACCAGGGAAACCCAAATTTCTGTCAAACTTTATTTGTGATTAACACTGACTATTGTCAAAAGAACGGGTCCAAATTCCATACATGCATTCTCCCCATTGAAGTCTATAATAAGGAAAAAGCTTAGCATAACAACCGAGGGAAACTAAATGTTAAAAAGGCTGTTCATAAAATCAAAGTTAGTGTTAATCACAAGTAAAATTTGATAGAAATTTGATTTTCCGCGCTTGTTGTTAAGGTACATTAAGCCATGTTAAGATTTTTCCTTATAATAGACTTCAATGAAAGCTTAAGATGATATTGTTCACTTTATCTATGGAATTAGCACTCGTTATTTTTACAGTAGTTGGGGTTAATTACAAGTAAAGTTTGACAGAAATTGGGTTTCTCTGGTTGATGTTTAGGTATATTAAGCCACATTTTTTTCACGTTAAGAGTTTTAGAATGTCTCGTTTTGTGAAATGCTATATACATCATTTGAATGTTTTTTTTTTTTTTTTTTTTTTTGTAAATTATATTATATTAATTATATTTTTATGACAGTTTTTAAAGTATAATTATTTTAGAGTAAGTTTTGTATAATGGGAAGTTTACAACCGGACGGTAGGGCTGGACGAATTGGCCTAAATGTAAAATCTCAATTAATTCAATTATTTTTTAATAGGTTTTGTACAGTAAATATGCTCACATATTACATAAACTATGATTATTTATTGAACATCGACGTTGAACAACTGAAATTAAGACACACATTGCCTAAAGTGAACATTCACCTTTTTTTATTAAAAAGTGAAAATAAATACTTGCTCTTTTGGAAACAAAATAAATAATTTTCAATGTTTTTTTATATTAGAAGTCGAAAATAAGCAGTATCTCTTCTAAATACAATAACTCCTGAATATACTGTAAATAATATTTCAAACAGAGCATTTCTTGAATCTTCTGTAAACAAATATTTTATTATAAATAATAATTTTATTGTAATAGAAAACATGCTATCTCAAGGTGTCTCTGGTGCAGCTTCCAATTATCGTCAATGTAGTGCAAACATGTGACGTGTAGTTAAATTTTTTTAAAAGGTGCAAGGGTATGCGACCGTGTGAAGGGTGTCATGAGAAATCGAGTCCCCCCTGTCAATTGGGTCCACCTAGGATCCTGGGTGATCCTATTGGTTCACTGGAGTTGTAATAGGTATAGTTTTTAGCGCCTGAAAAAATAAAAAAAATATATATTTGAAATTTCGTTTAAATATGTTTAATTTAAAAGAGCATTATAATGACATAAAACTATTTTAAATGATGTATTTCGTATACTGATGTACAACTGAAGGCATGTGTTGTGTGACATGGAGAATTTCTCTTTCCTGCTTTTATATTAGATAGCCTACTACGTGCTACCACTGCTTATGTAAATATGAAATGTTACATATAAATACATAAAAACATCAAAAAGACATCATTAAATGTTTACAAATGTTTCAGTTATTTTAACTATGCGTGTCTAACTCGTAGCTACCGATAATAATGTTACTAATATGACAAGTTTTGTTAAAATCTCAAGACTGAAAATAGACTATAAAAAGCACTTTTGATCAGGCATTTAACACAGACAATCCATTGGGGTCCTAAGCGACTCGATTGCAGGGGGGACTCAATTTCTCACCACACCGGACCATGCCCGTGCATTCGACGCAGAAGTATAAATCAGCCTTAACAGAGCTAGATCACGTGACTCCACACGCGGTAGGGAAAGTGATCCATTAAAGGCTCTTAATGTCGATTTCAATTACGTTTTGATTAATCGCCCAGCCCAACCGGATGGTATTAGTTGTAAATACTCCACTACATTATTGAGAGAAGATGCGAAGTGTAGATTAAGTATTGATTTATTAACAAGTGACATTTAACTGCACAAACATCTTAATATTTTCTAACCAAATTAAAATATGGTGTCCTGGGACAGTGGTGCCCGTACAAGGCTGTTTTCATGGTGCATGGGTGGTGCATATTTTATCGGCGTGCATGCAAACTACCGGGATTCACACAGGAGCACGTGTAAGGGGCACGGGAAGGGTTTTCTGCGCGCATGCGTCAGTTTGCTTTCACCAGCATTGTTTCTGTTGCACATAGAGAATAACAAACTCGCGCGTGCAAAAGATGCTAAATGTGAAAGGCCCCTAACAGCTTTATTCTGCGATTGCCACTCTAAATTAATACACTTGCATAAAGATAATCGTATCTCAATGCTTTTACTAGAGTATGTTTTTTTTTTGTTTTTTTTTTAACACTGTCGCTCTGTGCCGCCCCCAGCAAGATGGCCCTGGTTATCGCCCATAGTGCCCATACCTAAATCCGCCACTGCCCACACGGGGTGGAGACCGCAGTCTAATCAGCACCTGAGCCGAGGAAACTGTCTCTTTCATCAGACAGATCAGATCCAGCTGCTGTGCAGCCTCCTCGCATGGAACGGCTAGCATTCAAGGCTATTTTATCTAGAAGATAACTGACTAAGAAAATATTTAAACTAAGAGACAAACTATATAAGAAATTTGTTTTAAAAACATATATATTTTTAGATATGTTCTGAATGTCGATTTCGATTACTTTTGGATTAATCGCCCAGCCCTACCGAATGGTATTAGTTGTAAAAACTCTACTACATTATTGAGTCAAGATGTGAAATATAGATTAGGCTTTGATTTAATAACATGTGACATTTTATCTGCACAAACTTCTAAATATTTTCACAAAATTGTGCTAGTTTCAGTATAATCCTCTATCTTTTAAATTACTAATTTTAGATGCATTTTTGTTTATCTTTTACCACAGACATGGTTCTCCCACCTCCAAGGCATCCTGGAATTCACAGCAGTCCAATTCTTCGCAGGAGAATGCAGCGTTTTTTGCCATTTTCAGATCGCCGCACGTCAAAAGTGTGGAACCACTACACTCAGCTAAGTCTGCATCGTGTGGAGTGCAACCATTGTAAGAGACAGCTTTCCTTTCACAACAGCACTACGTCTATGAGAGAACACTTGGGACGCAAACACAGCATTCGGGAAGGAGCGGTACCCCCTCACAACATCGCAGGGATCCCCACTCCTGCAGCATTACATTCTCACATTCAGTCCGCTTTACATGGTAACAGATGTAACAATACAGGCAATGTTACATTTCAACCAGTGCTGCCTGTTACCGTCAAAGAAGAGCATGAAGAAATACTACCAGCTGAGATGGGAGAGGCCAAACCTGCTCGGACATCATATGCCCCTGACTGCGCGCCAGGTAGCAGTACATCTGGTTCAAATACAATTGCACACCAGGATACAGATATGGGATGTTTAATGTATAATTTTCCTGCAGGGGAGATGAGCAGCACTGCTGGAGGTAGTAGCAGTCGTTGTGGGACAAGACCCTGCAGTAACAAGCGAGCTGAAGTGTTGACCGATCTTATTTTGGAAATGGTCTTTAGAGACCTTCAGCCATTGTCTTTGGTGGAGGAAAGAGGGTTCAAGCTTTTACTGAGTTGCCTAGAGCCTAATTACCCCGTGCCTTCTCCATCTCTACTTGGCAGCTTGCTTTGGCATCGCTACCACGTCCTCAAGCAATGCCTTCAGCAGCATCTTCAGACAAGTCTGGCTTCCCACTATATGACCCTTTGCACTGAATACTGGCGATCTGTAGACGGATGTGGGGTTGGTGGGGATGGACAGTACTACCTCTCAGTCAGTGCCCATTTTATCGACTCTCAGTGGCGTCTGGCACGCTGCATGCTTGAGACTCGACCAATAGCAGAACTCAAAGGAAACCCATCTGAGAGAGGGCAATTAAGTTTTGCAGATACCTTGAAAGCTGTCCTCTCTGAGTTCCAGCTTCTAGAGAACTTTGTTTTCTGTGTGGTGCACGACACCCCCAGTGGATCTGAGTCCAGGCAGAGTATCGATCAAGAATATCAGCAGGAATTTGCTGGACCCAGCCATCCTCCTCCCAAAAAACTTCCGAAGGGATGGGCACCCCTGCTTTGTGCAGGCCAGGCCCTAAAACTCTGTGTCCAGGAGGGACTTTGTGTGGAGTCTGTTAGACAAGCTCTGGCAGATGCTCGCGCCATCGTCCTGCACTTCCAACACAATGTGGGCGCTTCTACAGCACTGAGCCAGAAAGCAGAAGCTGTTAATAAAGAGTCAGCATGCCTGGTCTTGAATGACCCGGGGCGCTGGACCACTGCCATCGAGATGTGTGAAAGTCTGCTGGAGCTCAAGTGGGTAATAAGCTCTGTCTTAGAGGAACAAAAAGTAGCAACAAATCTGGCCGATCACCAGTGGCGCCTTGTACACGAACTGGTCCCTGTGCTAAAAACAGTTCGTATTGCAGCATCGTTTTTGAGCGAGGACATTAACGGACCCATTTCAGCCCTAATGCCGTGCCTCCAAGGAGTTTCCCGGCTCCTGGGACAGAAAATTGCAGATTGCACCTGTCCAGTGGTGAGAGGAGTTATGGAGAGGATTCGTGCTGGTATGGACAAACGCTGGAGTCTGAGCGACGAAGATGCTCTTCTGGACTGTCCTGCTGTGTTGTCTTCGTTTCTGGACCCACGTTTTAAAGAGTTGCGTTTCCTCAGTCCACATGCTCGCAGCAAGCTGCATGACAAGGTTAAGGAGCTCCTGTCTGTTCAGGCTTTCACAAGCAACGAAGGATTGAATGAAGATAGAAGGCAGAGTATGGAAATGGAAGAGGATTTGGATGAGCACGGAGATCCTGCAGATTTCGGATTGGATGATTCCTTACCAATTCCTCCAATAGGGTCTTTGGATTCTCCTGAATCGTGCGGCTCAGTGGAGGAAGGTGACAGTGTGGAGCTGCAGCCAAGCGAGCTCTCTGTTGCAGTATCATCTCCAGAACAGGTCAACGACAATGCTCTTGAGGTTGGATCACCTTTTAAAAACACCAATGAACGTAAAAGACGTTCCAGTGGGGCCACTATGACCTCCCCACTGAGAGGAGAATTGCAGCTCACATCTCGGATAAGAATGAGTCCTCTCCCACAAAGCATGTACGATATTCTTCTGGGTGAAGACCCTACTGAGCGAATGCCCGAGATTCACCAACAGCTGGAAAATTACATAGCGGAGCCTCTGTGCAGACGCAGCCTCTCGCCTCTGCAGTGGTGGCGCAACAAGGAACATCGGTTTCCAGCTGTGGCCAGACTGGCACGAAAATACCTGTCCATTCCAGCAACTGCTGTTTCCGCCAATCGGGTCTTTGCCTCAAGGGAGTCTCCAGTTACGCAAAGAAGGGCCACACTAGGATCTAAACACCTTAACCATATTTTGTTTCTCCATCAGAACACTGATTATCTGGACCAGCTGAAAGGTGGCTCCTCTGCTCGTGAAATTGACCAGTGGAACAGTGTCAGTGGAAACCAAAGCAGAGAAAGTCTTTACCAAACTCTAGTGTCATATGAAAGTAAGGTCCGTGTTCCCGAGGAAGAGTCATGATCACTGAATTTGTAAAACTTGCAGTTGTCTATTTCAATCTCATCCCAAAATAAGCTTCGTTTACCAAGTTATTTTATGACTTTTATCATCTGTCGGATTTAGAAGCAAGGATTATGAGAGTAGAATACAGTTGAACTGCTATTTAAAAGGTTTCCTTGTCCATTCCTTGTACCAAGTATTTGTGACACTGTCATTTAAAACCATCTTTGATCTCTAAGAGGTCTGAGGGTTGGAGGTCATTTGTTTTGTGACTATTGTAGATACTGTTTTACTAAACTGGTTTTACTATGTATTACGCAATCTGCATGCATTAGCACACATGCTGCTGTTTTGGATAAATTATTTAAATTTTTTTTTTTGCATAATTTATACGCTCCAGAGCTCCACAAATTTGGCCAATCAGATTTCAGTCTAGGTAGTAACTGTTGTATTAGTGACTAATAAGTGTTTTTATTTTATACAAAATCTGTTACTTCAATGTTATTGTCACTATACAGTGTTACGTGTAAGCATTACATTAATACATTGTTAACCTCATGCTTGAATTTATGTTACTTTTTCCACCATTATGGAGGATATGTACATGAGGTATCCACTACTTTTTTTATACTTGCGACGGTAGAATTTACATTGTATATTAGTAGCATATTTAGATTAAAGTTGTATGAAATAATAATGGGAATTGCAAATCAAAATGTTTTTTCAGTTCTCGTTTATTTTTTAAAACCTTAACAACAATACTACAGTGAAACATTTGTACCATTTGAAAAGTACTTATGAAAGCAAACACCTGATAGTAAAATAACATTTATTTGATAACCTCAAGTCATACACATTTTGGATAATTTCAACCAAACTGGGAAAACTTGTGACTTAAACTAGCTTGGTAATGAATTATAGTTGGTGCACTACAATTATTTAAACGTAACATTTACTTCAAGAAAGTAATAGCAAGTAGGAATCGATGTATTAATCTGAACTGAGAGAAAATAATGAATCTGAACTTTAAAATCACACAAAAAGGTGAACGAACAAGAATGTTATGATATTTGCATGAACATTCGCCATTCTAGACTCAATATAGGGTTGCACGATACTGGAATTTGGTACCAATCGGCACTCAAATTTTAAAAACGTCCATTTCCCACTAACATTTGAGCGCTATTGAGCACATTCTTAAACATTGCTGATTTGCCATTGTTCACATGCTCAACAGAAATTACTGTGGTGGCCCGTGAAGGTCATCAGTTTACCAAACTCACTGCTGTTTACTGAGTGTAACCAGATACAGAAACACTGGAGCGTTTTAAAGTTGCGATTCATCAGTGGATCACTCGTATGTCAGCTTATAGACAAACCAGCTGATTGACGTGACTTTGAAACACTCCAGTCTCTCTGTATCTGTGGTTACACTCCCTAAACAGCTGTGTGTTCGGTGAACTGATGACCTTCACGGCCAATCACAGTAATTTCTGTTGAGCACGTGAACACAATGGCAAATCAACGGTGTCTAAGAACGCGCTCAATAGTGTTCAAATGTTCACAGGAAATTGACGTTTTTAAATTTTCAGCATCGACTGGTACCGAATTCCAGTATTGTGACACCCTAGCTCACTAACATTAACATTTCAAGATATTAACTTCTCAAAATGTGTCAACAAATAAACGGTTGTAAAAATGAATTAAGACCTGGCTGCTTTTTGTATTCAGTGTGAATGAAAGTATCTGGATAATGATTTGAACATTACTGTAGTCTTAAATGCACTTCACACAGGATTCTGCTCAAGCACTGAACAGACTTGAGTTGACTTCAGGCTACTGCTCGGACTGGTGTCCTTTCTTGCCCACCATCTGGAGTTTGTATCTATCCTGACTGAGGGAGATCTGTGACTCCTCTCACCTCTGTTGGATTTAAAAGGTAAGATGAGTTTTAATGCCTCTGTTTGCTGTCATTTATTTAAAACAAATGAGGATTTCATACTGTTTCATAAGATTAAACCTCACAGTCTTGCAGCTTTCTTCAAAATATCTTCTTCTACATAGAAACTGGTAAAGGTTTAAAACCACATGAAGGAGAATACATTTTACTTTTGGGTGTACTCAAAAGTAAAATGTATTCTCCTTCATGTGATTTTAAACCATAAGCGGTTTCTATGTAGAAGAAGATAATTTGAAGAATGCTGCAAACTGGTAACCATTGAGTGTAGTAGGAAAACAACTACAATGGACGTCAATGCTTACAGTTTTCCAGCTTTCTTCAAAATATCTCCTGTGTTCAACAGAAGAAAGAAGCTAAGGTTTGGAAGCACTTGTAGGCCAGTAAATAGTGAGTACATTTTAATTTGGGAGTGAACGAACCCTTTAAAGTTCCAATTACTGCATATCATAACTACAAATAAAAGATTAAGGTTTGTTCACATTTGTAGTTTGGTTCTGTACTGTACTGTGGTGTTAGTAACTCTACTATGGACTGGGTTTTGGGTAGCTGCTGCGAACGGATAAGTACTATACCAAAGTTGGCGACCAGGGGATGTTACAGACTGTAACAAAAAGCTGAGGACTGGGGTGGAGTGAAATTGCGGGAGTTTTCTGGGTGAAATAACTAAACAGTGTTGCAGGAGATGCGTCTGAATCATAGGAGACTCCCGGGAGTATTGGCAGGTATGGTCTATAGACGTGGCTTTCAAACACTGTAGTATTTGTGTTCGTACTTGGCAAGCAGTGGTGAAGTGATGATCTTCATAGCCAATCACAGTCACATCTGTTGAGTGCAATGGCCAAACACCGCTCACAGCACTTAAATGTTAGCGGGAAATTGAATTTTTGACAACCCTACTTGCGTAAGTTTCATGATAATACCTTACATTCTGATAAAAGCTTCAGCAATTATCACAAGTTATAAGCCTAATGTACAGTATGATGTAGTTTCTCTAACCTGGCACACATCTCGCCCTCAGCGGCTTTTGTCCTCTGTTTTGTATTCCTGTCTGTCTGCTCAGACTGGAGCTCTTGGGAGCATTTGAACAACTTGTGGAAAACGGTAGTACAAATGTCACCATCATGATGTATTTGCAGAATTAACTGATGTTTTGTCCATGTACTGAAATGAAACTTACAAAGATCTCTCCGTCTTTTTTGTTTACAGTTCGGCCACGTTGCTTGAACTTCTTCACCTTTTTCATGGTATAGTAATACTCCACACACTGGGCTACTGACTTGGTCTGTAACTACAAAACAAGCATTAATATTTAACATTTAATATGGTGTAGTAGAGCGCTGCAGAAATGTATTTTTTTAGGCCAACCCGGAAAGTTGACATTACCCTTGATGCTTTAAAAACTCCCTAAAATAAGTTCTGTGATTTAAAAAAAAAAAAAAAAAAAAAAAAAAAAAAGTGCATGATTTTTAACAGTTTTATTTAAAATAATCTTAATTATTTCACGATTAAGGTGTCACAGTGGCACAGTGGCGCAGTGGGTAGTGGGATCGCCTCACAGCAAGAAGGGTCGCTGGTTCAAGTCTAAAGACATGTGGTATAGGTGAATTGAGTAAGCTAAATTGTCCGTAGTGTATGTGTGTGAATGAGAGTGTACGGATTTCCCAGCTGGAAGGGCTTCCGCTGTGTAAAACATGCTGGATAAGTTGGCGGTTCATTCCGCTGAGGTGACCCCAGATTAATAAAGGGACTAAGCCGAAAAGAAAATGACTGACTGAATGGATTTTATGATTAATTCCAATGCATGTGGATTCTAAAGAAACGTTTAAGAGTGCGAGAATAAACACGAGATTATAAAAGCACACAATAGTCAATAGCTACGTTTCCATCCACCTATTTTTATGCGCATTTTGGATATGGCAACACTAATATGCGCATCAATTTTGAAAATGCACATAAAAAACATGCCCCTAACTGAGTAGCATAAACTTTTTATTCGATGTGAAAAAATGCACAAACTATGATGGAAATCACTTATAGCGAACAAATTCCAGTATGCTGTTAAAAAAAGTTATGTGATTTTGTTATAAGAGATCATATGACTATAAAAATGTGTATGAATAGACAAACCAGCTGGATGAGCATATTGTAAAGCATCTGAAATGTTGTTTTGGTCCTTCTAAAACACCTTAACCATTTTAGTATTAGTGTTATTATATTATTAATGACCTCCAGAATCAAGAGCGTCTGTGCTTCGCATCTCACACCTTCAAACTTTATTCGCACGTCTCTTATTTGATATTCCAGTTTTGCGCATAAAGTTAATTCGCATTTTTGGATGGAAACATAGCTAGTGTCCTCAACAACTTCTGAATTCCCAGTTTAACCACTCATTACATTAAATGTTTAAAAATACTTGAATTGGTGCTGATAGCCTCATGGGCTTCTGAGTTTGAGTCCTTGACCCGGCTCGTAAACTTTCCCAATCCCATCCATCTCACTCACCGCTCCCTTCTCTCGCTCCATCTAAACTTCATGCATTCTACATAAAATTCTATCATAACAAAGGCAAAAAAAAACAGCAAAAATAAATCTTTGACCCTTATGTGGGATGTTTTCATCCTATTTGGCCACAACTTTCTCTGTGACATACTATATACTATATATATTTTTGACATACTTTGGGAAAATGCTTTGAAAGTGTTCAAAAATTCAACATTACACTTTAATTACTCTTTTATTATGTTCGTGGCTGTTTTTGCCCCGTTGACTTCCATTATAATGATTATAAAAGCCATGACATCATGCATTCTTGATTGTTGCTAGTTTCCCCTGTTGAGAAGAGGTAAAAGGTGTCATTTTTACTGTTGATCATCAGTTGCAGTGCAGAAAAAGCTTAATTTCTGGCTTAAAATTATATGATTATATGGAGTATAGTGTGTGTGAGAGAGACATTTGCACACCTTTTAAATGTTTGAGAAAATAAAAATAAGCAGCTCAGCTCTCAGAACACAGTAAGTGTATTTATGCATGCACACTATAATGTGTTGTTTTACTCCATAGAATACCATATAAAAGTCAGAAGCTTTTTTGCACAGGACTATCTAAAGGGTTAACTGATGATCGACATTATATATTACAAGTTTCACCTTTTCCCAACAGGGAAAAACACCAACAATCAAGATTCATGATCAATCACAACCATGATTATTTAGTGTCAAGGCTTTGTAATCAAAAAATGTCATTATAATGGAAGTCAATGGGGCAAAAACAGCGACCAACATAACGAAAGGTTAGTCAATTTGAACAGTACACAAGGGTTAAGAAAATCACTTTTAGACCTACCCGAAGAACTTGAGCCACTGTTTACATTCAATTGTATTTTGTATTTATCAGATTGACTTGCATTTCAATTTAAAATGTACGCAAATTTCTTCGATTCAGCTCAGATTTGATGGCCATAATTTTAAAAATGTGTTTTTGGAGTTATAATTAAATATTATAAGTAAAAATTATAATAATAAAAAAATAGAGATAGCTAGAGATCACTCAAACTTTCTTCAGAAAATCTCAAACAAAAAATAATGACATATATATATATATATATATATATATATATATATATATATATATATATATATATATATATATATATATATATATATATATATATATAAATACCACATTATGAATTTGTCGGAAGTCCTTGTCAAAGTCAGCCAGAGCTTTTTTGAACATCTTCATCTCTTGAGCTGTCCAAAGATCTGACCCTGCCGATTAAAATAGCCAACATCAAGTTTATGAAGGACTTAATATATGAAATATACCATGAAAATGCGTAATGGAGCTTGTACCTGTGTAGTGGTAATCACTCAGAGGGTGCCAGGAGGTCCGAAAATCTCCTCTCATTAGCAGTAAATCCAGTGCTGCCTGTAAATTGAATCAGTTCATTGTATTAAGCAAGCAGCTGTAATAGGGGATGCACAGTATTAGAAAAATCTGACATTGCGATTTTTCTGTGATTATATATTGCGATATGACTATCATTTCAGCAGATGGCCTAAATAGCTCTGATTGTAAAGAATTGATTAATTTAGATTGATTGCAATTTATTTTGAAGGGGAGTAAATTATGCAAAAAATATATTTATAATAATAGATAAATACAAGAGAGCAAAGATAAAAGTGAATTTTGAAACTTGAAAAAATAATTTCTGGTTCAGAATTTTAATAATTAAATGTCACATCCAAGATAAAAACTACACAATTTCACTATTATGGTTAAACTCCACAAACCTGAACAGTTCTGACTATAAAACTGACTCAACTTTGCAGATCCTGCGATGGGACTATTGCTGATGCGCTAATTGTAAAATCAATGCTAAAACGATATATTGTGCAGCCCTAAACTGTAATTATAAAACCATGCAATAATGTTTGATAGATGCTCATCACCGCTATGTTTCCTTGTACTTCATGAAGGCAATGTAGAGCCAGTTCAATGTTGGTGCCTCCTCCTGGTAACACACTGGAACAGCACAGCTCTATCAGCTCTGTGACTGAAGCACACAAAAGATCCCATGTGAAGTGTGACAAAATGTAAAGCAAGTCCCTCGCTATCCACAATTTGTTTGAGTTATTCCTGATATCATTTAAAATTAATAGGTTTTTTAATTGCATTTCAGCCTATACACATTTTCCCTACACCCCATGAGGCTTTCTGTGAATTATGGGAGTAACTGCTGGGTCATTATACTCCTTTCAGTTCATCCATCGAATACTAAAACAATCTTTCCACAGCAATATGTAGAAAAAAATATGGAGAAACAAAACAAAGTGATTGATAAAAGAGCTCTGGCCCACAGAAATGCTTGTGATGCTAATGTCACAATAAAGGGGTGGTCCACTACGATATCATATTTAAAACTTTAGTTTGTGTAATGTAGCTGCGTGAACATAAACAACATCTCTAAATGTAGTATGCTCAAAGTTCAATGCTAAGAGAGACATTAGCTGCGTCCCGAATAGCATACTTATGCACTATTCTACACCATTTTGTAGTATAAATAGTTTAAGTAGTGCGTTCACACTGAAAACTCTAAAGTGCACTTATCATTTTTAATTACCTGGATGATGCACTCACTTTAGCCGGTAAAATGAAGTGTGGAATGATGGACAATTCATGCACTCAATGACCGCAGGTTTGCCCATGTAGCAGAAGGGGCAGAGCTATCGGGCGCACATGTTGGATAACTTTATTTATTTTGGATGGTGAAAGCAAAAATCTCCTATGAGAGTGGTTATAGCGCCTCCTGATGGTGAATACGGTTAAACTCACGGCAATCATCGTCCGTGCTCGGACGAAAGTGAAGAGCGGGGGTGTGGGGGGATCATTGGGACCCCTAATAATATCTGTGGTGGCCCTGAAACTGCGTGGGCCCTTAGAATCGTCCGAACTTCCACCCTAGCGGGTCCCTGACCACTTTATGTACCCACAATCTTCAGCAGCGCTGCAGTGTCTCTCTATGCGGCTGCTTTCTGTGCTTTCTACATCTCAAAAACTAACTCGCTAAAGAAATGTGAACGTTTTATATTACTTACACATGCTTATTCTGAATATATGTGAAAGACACTTGTTAGATTTTATTTTAGAGAGCAGGCGTGAGGTTTAGCTGTGTGCTCTTCATCTAGCAGCCACTCTGACTGACTGTTTATACAGCACAAAAGTACATGCTTGAATGCACGTGATGCTTTTCCTGGTTACGTGGAGCCAATCTGCGAATTGCAGCACATTGTTAGCTGAGCAATCAGAGCCTCTTGAGGGTGGGTCTTTCAGAGGAACTAGGAAATATGACTATAATGATAAAAATAAAGCACAAAAACCAAACCCACCTCTCACTCAGTTTTCACTATTAATATTGATAATTTACAACACAACCTTTATTATTGAAAGTGATTTGTTTCAGTTCTTTTGAATGAAAGTTCTTTAAACCAGGAACTCACTGAAATGAATTTTTAATATATTTGTTTTAATATTTAATATATGTTTTAATATTCTGCTTCTTAATATTTAAGAATTTATTAAGAATAAGATACAAATACTTTATTGTCAGACTTGCATCTGAAATTTTTCTTGCATAACAGCATGCTAAATACTCCTTACAAAGTGACAAAGACTAATATACGTAAAAATTGTGCAATTAAAATACTTGTTTTGGCTTACTTCAGTGCTTGTTTAGTCTCCATTTTAATGCATCTCAGCATTCTTTGAAATTTTCTAGCCACATTCAGACAAAGTCCCTTTAAGCCAGTCATTTAACTCAACTGCGATCTTTGAAACACCACTCAGTCATTCTGTTTGAATAAGGAAACATCAAATTCTCAAAAACCGCTTGCCAAGCTTATGATTAAATTTAATATTAGGAATCCCCATTAAAGTTAAACAACAACTGTCTCTTTAGTTTCATTTCTAAATGTCCGAATCACACAAAACCTGCTGAAGCTTACGTCTGGTCTGAGCCCCTCTCCTAGAGTATTGTCGACTATAGCGATCGATGATTGGCTCCTGTCCTTGAAGGCGGGCTTAATTCGCCATATTGACCTTTGTACTTTTTCCCCATTCAAAACGATACGAGTGACATGTCTTGTGTATTCTATAGTCTTTGCTTTTAGATATTAAAGTTTGAGGAGTGACGACCACCATATACATTTGAGAGTGAATCCCCTAAATTATCATTTTGTATGTGGATGTAATGGTGTTCACTGACTCAAACTGTGATAACCATTGCAGTGTTTTGGCATGGTTGATTTCTGCAGCTTTTAATCTGAATTATCTTAAAGTGTCCAAGACCTCTGTCAATTTTTTTGTGATTGTCTCTCCTTAAAATAACTGAGCTGTGTGTGTCCAGAATTAGGATTAGGCACTAAAACGGGTGGGGAACGTTGATCCAGGAGGGCTGGTGTCCCTGCAGAGATTAGCTCCAAACCTAAGCAAATACATCAAGTTAATCAAGGTCTTCAGGATTTAGGCAGGTCATTTGTTTAGGTTTGGAGCTAAACTCTGCAAGACAGTAGTGATGGGAGAAACTTTTCAAATCTTCGAAACAATTGAACCATGTTATCACCTGGTGATCAATTGAAATAAATGCTTTCAATAATATATTTATGTTAGTGCTGGATTCCCACTCTGTGAAGTATTTTGCTCCATCATTTTTACCGATCTCTGACTGGTGCTAAAAAATCACCCAATGTTGTTATTGTTGTGATGGTGTGTTGTGCTGTTGGTGTGTTCACCCCTTTGCTGCGTCTCTATGTTGGTAGAGAGATCTTTCCAAGGAGCCCAGACGAGCTGAGCAGGATGTTCTTCATACAGCAGGTAGATTGAGTCACGCACTGGAGGGATTTCAGCTTGAAACTGTGAACCAATGTTAATCCGTCTGAAAGATAAGAGACCAAAGAAAACAAACATTCCTCTATCCTTAGGTAATTATTTTTCCCTTGTGTGTTCAAGAATCAAGCATTTTCAAGCTTGAAACAATACAATTTTAATACTGCTTTCATTTAGTCGTTTCCCCTTCTGTGCATTATAATGTTCCTGGATTGCTTTTTCTTTTAAAGTTAGTGCGAACTGGAAGTTGCAGCAGAATTTTATTTCATTATGATGATGTATTTCTGACTGAGCTAAAATATTGAGAAGGGGCGGGGTTTTATTTTTGTGCTGTTCTTCTTATCTTTCACTCATAGCAAACTAGTCGTTGGAGGGCCGTGGCTAAGCATATCCCACCCAAGCCGTCAAACTGACGTCATCAGGAAAGAAATGCCATTCCAGATTCCAGTGAGATTTTAATGAAACATTTCCAAAACTTAAAAACTAACTTTTCAGCTAAAGACTATTAAAAAACATCGTAAATTTAAATTTTTATGCAGATTTACAATACCATGATTTACAAGAAATTCCCACTAAAATGTCATACAGTGTAACTGTGGTTATACAAATAATCTTAAATCCTACAAATATCTCTGAATAAATAAAGTTGTGATTGTGTGTGTGTGTGTGTGTGTGTGTGTGTGTATATACACACACACACACACTCACACACTCACACAAACAGTTTTGTCTGGTTCTTGAATCTGATTGGTTGTTAGCCGTGCAATATTCTGCCAGTTACAGCACTCGTCCAGCCTTTTAACCTGTGTATTACTCCGCCCACATAAAGCGACAAGCAGAGGACACTCTACAGTTTGACAATTATTACTGAGAATGCAGTTGTTTAGATTGCAACTATGCAGTTTATTTATAAGGATAGTGCCTATTTTAAATATTTATAATTTCAGGGAGACAAGGTGTCAGCGGCCATTAGCCTGTCTTTGAGCAAAGACGGTTGACGATGTTCATCCACAAGATGGCGACAGAGACTGCATAATAAGCCCTAAGAGAAAAACAGCGTAATTTCAAACTACAGCTGATCAAATCATTATTACACAAGTAAATGACGTTCTAAGTCGATCTCTCTCTCTTGTATGTTGTAGTGCTGTATTTATACCATAGTAATATTGTGATCTCCTGATTGCAACAAATAATGGGAAAACTCTGTAGACTGATGGCATTTCATGCCGTTCAGGCATATAATCTTAAAATGTGAGCAAAATCACCTGTTTTGTCATCACTTTAGACATTACGCTACAGAATCATTCAAATACCAGCTCTAAAGTGAAGTAGCAATGGTTTCTGTTGTTTTGACGTCAGCTGCAGATGTGAATGAATGGCGGAAGAAAGTTCCTCTTTCAAAAGGATTTTTAGACTCTCCGTGTTTGATTATTTTTTTTTTTTTTTTGTTACAGTATATTCACGATTATGCCGTCGAACTGTTGTACAAACTCAATATCACTCTCGTACAGTGCGATGTGGCTGTATATCGTCACTGGAAGGGCACTAAGCATGCCTCCCACCAGTGCCAATATACAGCCATATCGTACTGCTACTCATGTGATATTGCTCATATATATATATATATATATATATATATATATATATATATATATATATATATATATATATATATATATATATATATATATATATATATATATATATATATATATATACACACACACACACACACACGTTACATTCACATTACACTTATATTTTGACTTTTTTTTCCTATTAAGTGGAAGAGACATTTTACTGGCATTTAATGTTTTGCTTGCACAAATTAAATTTTGAAAATGTAATTGTTTTCAAAATGAGGAGTCCTCAAAAGATTGTATTTGGAACATGGTAGATGGTACTGTACATACAATATTTTGCTGTAAAATGAATCAAACTTTGACTGGTAGTACATTGTAAAAAGGCGTATTTTGTAATAACATTTCCGCTGCAAGGAAAAAAGCTTCTCTAGAATCCTGAGATATGATCATAAATATAAAATAAAATAGATGATAATTGTAGGCATCGGTATAATTCAAACTTTAATAAAAAAAATTAAATTCCTTTAAACCCTGTTTTAACACATTTTAATCAGTTTTTAATCATTTTTATTCTTTGTTATATTACTTTTATTCTTGTTTATGTAAAGCACTTTTGAATAGCCATTGAGTATGAAAAGTGCTATTTAAAGAAACTTCTCTTCAATTTTAAAGATTCTTTTAATACAGGTATGGAGAGACTCACGGTTGTACGCTGACACCTGTGCTGTTGACTGGAAAGGAGACACCTGTGGGTTTTAAAGTTACAATTATTTATCAGGAACCTAAAAATATAACAAATATCCTTTATACTAAATTATACACTTCTATGTTTCTGTGCTTCGATCCATAAAACTAAATTTGTCAGAATTGCTAAAGAAATCCAGTCAAAGCTGAAATCATGCTTTAGTGCTCACCAGTGGTGCAGGGTAAAGATGACGGGCATGGCTGATACTGCGGGAGGCTTTTGGAGTACAGGCTAGTCCCAGGACAGAGGGGGCTCAACATGGGCTGAGGGGTGTAGGTTTGAGGATTAAAATTGGGGCTCAGAACCTGGGTTTCCCGATCACTGGCGCTGTCTGGAGTAGATGGACGAGGTGGACTGGGAATGATCAGCCGGTGCAAGAAGTTAAAGCGCCGACACCTTTTAGATGCACCTTTATGAGTCTGTGGCCTCTCAGCCTAGGGAAGACATAAGCTCACTTGTAATGCACAAAGACTTTTGTCAAACTATCCTGATCAGTGCTCATTATTCATCACTGTCTATTACAATCAGGGGTGGCGTAGCCTTACAGCAAGTTAGTGTATATAGTAAATTAAAAAAACATAAAGAACCTGTGTCTTGCCTTTTTAAAGTGCTGGTTTTTGATTAGAATTTTGAAATGTATTTATATTTTTGTTTACGGCAGGCTCCAAAAGATTTGCGGTCTCATTTATGAAGGTGGCGTACGCACAAAAAACAGGGGCAGAAATATGCGTATGAAAACATTTATTAAAAACATTTGGCACTTCAGCCTCCTTAGCCCACCCCAGCACCGTCCCTGATTGCAATCAATATTACATTTTTATCTACAACAACTTTACATCATGTGTGGAAGCTTGGGGGCCTAAAAAGTTTGTTGCAGAAACTGGGACTGACACTGGCATGATCAGTGGTGACAGGGTCTCTTTGGTGTTTTGCTTTTGCCTCGAAGCCTCTTTCTGTCCTTTTTCCTGTAAAAGAAACATAGATAATGTAAGGGCTGTTCTTGCTTTCATAGGTGTGGTTAATAATATGTAAATTAATGTCAGGACCAGTGTTGAGGAGGATGACTGTGAATCGTGGTCCTCTTTTGCTCCAGCTGAGGAAAGAGCTTTTTGAGAGCATGCTGTTGATTGAGCTTCACGCACAGATGAAGTTCTTTGTTTTCTAAGGGAAAGACAGATAGGTTGAAATCAACATACAGTGATGTTACACTTGATTTTTTTTTTTTGTCCCTCACTTTCACAAATGGGCAAACCAGAAATGTTAATGAATTTTCTATGAAGAGATATTTATGTATATATGTTTTTAGAGCTGTGAATACAGGTTTTATGTTGCAGGGCCAACTTCAGGCCAGTACAAACTTTCTTTTGATGTTTAAAAACTATAATTTAATTTAATGGAATTTGCTTTAGTTGTTTTACACATGCACATGTAAAAAAAAGAAAGAAAGTGTCTTAAGACAATTTGGCTTGAGATGTTAGTAGATTAAATGAACCTGTTTATCATTACATTATGCTAATTTGCCCTGTTTAGTAAATCTGGCCCTAAGTTTCTACTGCTTTTGTGTTTACAGAAGAAAGAAACACCATTCTGGAACAACAATGAGGTGAGTAAATGATGATGATGATGATATATGTTGTACTTTTACAACATTGATCTCTTATAACTTTGTAAAGGAGCTAATAATTACCATAAAATGTGGCTTTATTGCATTTTCTAACCTGATGCCAGAGCTTGGTTCTTCTCCGGTTGATTTCAAAATAGACTCCTGCATAATAAAATGTTAAAAAAAGTGATTATCTTAAAAAAATAAAATTAAAAAATAAAAAATCCACCTTTTTCCACACATGGCTATTGCGTTTCAAAATACTGGCTGCACTTCTGGTTTAAATTCTGAAGTTCAATTAAAAAAAACTAAAACAAATTATATCAAATAATATAGCAGCGCTATATTCATAGTGAAAACTGGGCGAGGGGTGCAATGGTGCCTCATTTTTATCTATCATGACATGAAAGTAACATTACATTTGGTCACATTTCTGTGGCCAAAGCTCTGAGTTCACTGCATTTTGTTCCTCCACATTATTCATGGTCTACTGAAAATAATTAGTTAATTCCAATAAGTATCTTGATGGATAAAATCAGAGAAGGACAATGGATATCAAAACTAACCATATTGATTTTGTTAGTTTAGTTTTGCTAGTTTTGTGGTGAACAATTCTGTGCATGTCATTAAGAAAAAAAATTATTTGCTCTTAACTTAAAATCTCAAATTGAAGTTGTTTTTGGTTCAATTCTCATATTACGTCTCTCTGAGGTATTCGGTGTGGCTAACATACTTACTACACCCCTGCAAACAGAAATGGCGAGGAGGAGGTGTCTGTTAATAACTCTACTGAAACCCTTTTCCCTCCTCTTTCTGAATGAAATGCCTTCTTTACTACATCCAATCAGCTCACAGTAAAAAAAAACAAGCCACAGCCACTGTTTTGTTATTTAATATTTTGTTTCTTGAGGAATGACGTCACAGTACAAAAAAAATAAAATAAAATTGTCGCAGCTTTCAGTTCTTGTGGACTTTAATAAAAATAACTCCTATAATTAATAAGCAAAGTGTGGGGGAAGAGGTAAATAGGAAAAAAGTGCCATGTTATTTACCTTTTGCAAAAATGCATTGGCTGGGAAAGCAAGAGCCACCTGACTAGGTGAGACGAGAATGGAAGAGCGCGATTGTTTTTGTGGAGTGGGCTTAGGATTTGTAACATCAGGCTGGACATCCGTAGAGCTGGACTTCCTCTTCCTGCTGTTGGGCAATGATGCAGGAGAAGGAGGAAGAACAGGATCTGGAAGGTTACGTTTAAAACCACTCTTCGTTTCAGGCAGGATGGAAGGATTAAAACTGGAAAAGGAGTGTTGACGATTTAGCTTGTTTGGAGGTTTCAGCAGAATGGGACAGAGTGAAGCTGGTGACCTGGTATAGAAGTTAGCCGCTTCTCTGTTAGCTTGAAATGGCAGCATCTTTTTACCTTTTTCAGAGTGAGATTCAGGGAAATCCAACCCAGTTTTCAGTAAAACCACAGGATTTTTTGCAACTGCATGACAGCCCAGAGCTGATTGGGTAGAGGTTGGTATCTTGGCTCTTTCTTCAACCTTGTTACATTCCCTGGCAGTCGCTAAAGTGCAGCTTTCTTGAAGTTGGCGTTCTTGGCATTTTTTCTGAAACGGTTGGGCTTCTTTTGCGTGGCATCCCAACATAAGCTCACCCATATCAAAAGGACTAAAAACTTTTCCAGAAGCTTTTAATACCGGAGCTGAAACAGGCTTTGGTTTGGAGATGTAGAGGCTGCAATAGCCTGACGGTGATTTAATGACCTTTGGCTTCAATGGTGAGGCTGGCAGGTCATAGCTAGACATGAGGCTGTTTGAAGGAGGCGTGAGTTGGATGCCATGTCGAAAGGCACAGTGGTTTTTTAGAGCGTTTCTGTCAGTGTAGGTCTTGTGGCAGCCAGGCTGAGTGCATTGATAGGTCTTACTTCTCTGGTGGATCATTGTGTGGCAAATACTAAGGAGGAAGAGATGATTATGCTGTTATAAGGTCTTACTGAAATATTTTTAAAAAACAGAACTATTTTAGATGCACTACAATCTACAATTCCAGATGGTTTATCTAAATCTGAACATGAAATTAAATCAGTCAGTAAATTTACCATATATTTTTTATGTATTTGTTTTAGATGCTACAGATCCCTAAATATCATGCTATTGCAGGAAGACCCCTACCCTAACAATGTTTTACCACTAAAAAGCTATTTCGGTATTGTAATGTGAACAATGTTTAAATTGTTATTACGGTAATGGATTTCAGTACACCTATAAAGTACTAAATCTAGTCTGATCCTATAGTCTTATTATTATCTTATATTGTATATATTATATAACAATGGAATGTCTCTGCTGTGTATTTTAAAAAGGCGCTTTCTTTGTTTCGTTTTTTTATTCTCCTGACTTGTTGCACACACTAGTGACGATTCTCTGTAAACCAGTAGTGTTCTGCTGGACGTCTAGCTCCACCCTTTTGGTAGAGATCTGTTGTTTTGGTTCACATTGGAAAGAGTATCCAAAAATTGGTACACTAGGGTTCGCTTTTTGGTACCTTTTGATAGTGGAAAGGACATAAAAGTGTACCGAAATGTACCACTCAGTAGAAATGGGACATTAATTATCATTTTTAAGTCTTAATTTTAAGAGGCGCTATATTTGGGGACAATAGCTACGTTTCCATCCAGCTATTTTTATGTGCATTTTGGATATGCGCATAAAAAATTGGTTGATGGAAACGCCAAGATGTTCATAAATTTTGAAAATGCTCATAAAAACATATGCGTTAGTACTTAATGAATAAGTAATAGTATCTAAAACTAGTATCCAGTATACTAGAATCTAATTAATAAGTACTAGTACCTAAGGATTAACTACTAGTACATAAAAATATATACCATTCCCAGCTGGAATACAAACTAGTCAAACTGAATAATTGATTTATCAATGACAGATCCTGTAGTAATCAATGGACAAATTTTAAACTTGTTACTAGAAACAACAGAATAGGTTACTAGTGACTATTAAAATAAGTACTAGTATCTAATAAATAGGAACTATCTATTTAATATGTACTAGTACCTAATGAATAAGTACTAGTACCTATTAAATAGATACTTGTATCTAATGAATTAGGACTAGTGTCTATTTAATAAGTGCTAGTATCTAATGAAAAGAACCAGTGTCTAATGAGTAAGCACTAGTATATTTTTAAAAAGCACTAGTATCTAAAGAATAGACACTAGCATCTAATGAACAAGTACTAGTATCTAATGAATAAGTACTAGTATAGATTTTATAAGTAATATTACTAGTACTTAATGGAAAAGATACTAGTATTTAAAAAATAAGCACTAGTAACATGAAAATAGATACTAGTTCGGGTTATAGATTAAATGTCAAAACGGCCTGCCATATATATGCAGGCTAGCAGGAGGTTGGGGGAGAAGTTAAAATGGCTTCTTTTTAATTGATTTGGATGCAAGGAATGAAGGAAAAACTAGTGTAAATTTGGCAGCAGCACCCATGTCTGTTTGATGTGTCATCTGAGCAATACCACAACCGTGTCGAAAAGGTGCTAATTCCCTTCAAAGGCCAGGTGTGGATTTTCTAGTAGATTTTCTACCCCACTAAAGGCTTCTTTCTCTTTATGTAGATGATAACAAAAGATAAAATACGTGACCTCGTGTTGTTTCCATGTGTTTGGTTGTGAGACGTAGTTTGCAGAGCGAGACAAAGTTGTCGATTGTAAATTCCTATTGTAAAGTCATGCAGTGTGAAAGCACCTGTCGCCGATCCATTTTGCAGTGCAAACACAGCAGCGACGTAAACATC
This sequence comes from Danio aesculapii, assembly GCF_903798145.1. NCBI lineage: Eukaryota > Metazoa > Chordata > Actinopteri > Cypriniformes > Danionidae > Danio > Danio aesculapii. The sequence continues at coordinate 62,875,779 of NC_079439.1, forward strand.
TGTGACACGAATATTTTGAAAATTGTGCTGTCCGAACTCGGCATAAGAGCATTATTTAACAGATTTAAAACGCAATTTCTTATTATTGTCTTTAAACACCGTATCATATTGGCAAAATCCAGTAGTGAGAGATGCCTACTAGTGTGTTCATATAAAAGTACATTAATCTAAAAAAAGAACAGAATGCGTGCCCCTGCCTGTTTAATTAAGTAAAAGTGTTTACAAAAATAAAGAAAAATGTATAGATTGTATGGGTTTGTTCTGTAATACCAAGCAGTATTGGTACAAGTCTTAAAAAGTCTTAAAAACTATGTTATAGTTTGTGCACTGTATTAATTGTAGTTACATTCATTTTTTTTATATTTGCTGTACTGATAGTAGGGCTGCTCGATTATGGGAAAAATCATAATCATGATTAATTTGGTCATAATTGTAATCACAATTATTCAAAACGATTATCAGTTGAAGTCAAAATTATTCGCCCTCCTGTGAATTATTTTTTTTTTATAATTATTTCCCTAATGATGTTTAACAGGTTCAGGAATTTTTCACAGTTTTCCTATAATATTTTTTTTCTTCTTGAGAAAGTCTTATTGTTTTATTTTGGCTAGAATAAAAGCAGGCTTAAATATTTAAAACCTATTTAAGGTCAATATTATTAGCCCCCTTAAGCAATATATTTTTTGATTGTCTGCAGAAGAAACAACTGTTATACAATGAGTTGCCTAATTAAGCCTTTGAATTGCACTTTGAATCTGAATGCTTGAAAAATATCTAGTAAAATGCTATTGTGCTGTCATCAAAGAAAAGATAAAATAAATCAGTTATTAGAAATGCATTATTAAATCTGTTATGTTTAGAAATTGGTTGAAAAAAATCTTTCCATTAAACAAAAATTGGGGGGAAAGGGTCGCTGGAGGGCTAATAATTTTGGCTTCAACTGCATAAACAGTTATTTTCCTCCCTGCAAAGGAAAGAGAAATAAATACAATAGAATAAAAATATGAAACAAACTGTGCTTTACGCATCTTTACTGTAAGAAAAACACTTTAGCAACAAAAGTCCTTCAGTCAAGAGCGAGTGAGTGATTTTGTCCTTTTGTTGTTTGATTAATGATAAAAACAGGCGGCAGCAGGAATATTGCGCGCTGAAACTTTAATGGTTTCTTTTACATGTCTTCTGATTCTCAACTCGTTTGTTTATTACACAAATGAGGGTTAATATGAATATTCACTAAACACTGAATTTTGACACCAATTTGACTATTAAAGCGCTCATATTAAGATGACTTTAGATGTGTGTGTGCTCTGAGGCTGAGCACACACACACACACAACAGCATGCGGTCTCATTCGCGCTTTTAAAAACATGAATAATTCGAATGTTCATCAATGAATGATGCGCATCCCATGCTGCAAAAGTGACATTACAGTACATGCTTAGTCATTTTCACGTGAAACTGAGCTTTGCAGAGCAACAAATGTGTACAACTGGGATTATGATGCAATAATCATTTAATCTCGATTAATGTTTTTTCATAATCGTTACAAGCCAAAATTGAAACCGAATTTTCGATTAATTGCACAGCCCTAACTGATAGACATTTATTTATTTGAACCATTGTTAACTGAATAATTGAATGTAATAATATTTACATAATTTATTATAATCTTAATTTTATTAATTTATTTTACTTTTCCACTGACCATTCAGCGCTTCTTTGAGACCCCCTGAATATTACAGGACTGCAAATTGAACCCCTCTAATCAGTTACCATAATTGAATCACTGAAACCACAGCACACACTCGATACTTACAGCTCATCATGATGTTTAAATGCTCTCTGACAGATCCCACCAACACAAGGGACGTCCTCACTGTGGCTCAGGAGATGTGTTTTAAGTGAACTGGCGCTTTTAAACTCTTTGCTGCACACATGACACTTATTCGATGAGACCCTGATTCTCTTGTCTGATCCCACAGGAGTCAGGAGCTTAGCATCTTCTGGTTTGGGATGCACTGATACTGATGGGCTTGATGAGGGTGTCTTTCTGCCTTCTGCACCAAATGAAAAATGCAATCGCTAATTCTGATTTAGACATTCAGAAGGGCATAAACACAAAAAAAACAGCAAAAAAATTAAACCTAGGGCACGTTTCAATAAGGAGGTTCAACCAGCTCTGAGTTTAAACTTGAACTCTGATTTGACTGAAAAAAAAAGGTGATTGTAATTACGATTTGGTACAAAAGTAGCATCCAAGAAAGGTCTAGTCCTTTAGGAGCAAAGATGGGCTGAGAATCACCAGTTTGCCAACAAATAAGTTATTGAAATGTGTTTAAAAATAATGTTCCTCAAAGAAAGATAGGAAGACATTTGGATATTTCACCTTCAACAGTGCATAACATCATTAAAAGATTCAAGGAATCTGGAGGAATTTCAGTTTCCATAAAGGACAAGTGCGCAAGCCTAAGCTGAACAACTGTGATCTCCAATCCAATCCTGCATTAAGAATCCTTATTTGTCAATCGGGGAAATCACCACATGGGCTCAGGACTACTTTAGCAAACCTTTAAGTACCACAATATGTAGTTACATCCACAAATGCAATTTAAATCTGTACTGTGCCAAAAGGAAGCCCTATGTTATGCCCTATGTTCTCTGGGCTCAGAATCATCTGAGGTGGACCATCACACAGTGGAAATGTGTACTGTGGTCAGATGAATCAGTATTTAAGGTATTTTTAGGAGAAATTACTTGCTCTAAGATGGAAAACTCTTGAGTTTTTGGCTCTGAGTAGGCTAACTGAGTTTAACCTCATATGTCATCTGAGGCCGGAGCTACAGTTAAATGTGTTCCCATCGTAGTTTATGCACATTTTCTCTTAAAAGATAAAAAGTTTATCCTACTCCATTGTGTGGATAAGTTTGTTTTTTTGTGTGCATTTTCAAAATGTTTTGCACATCTTGCCGTTTTTACAAGGCACGGGGTTTCCTCTACATTCATTCTTCCATGGCGGGGCGCCACGCCAAGATTCATCCTGCCATGGCTAAATTACAGCTTCTCATTCAAAATCTTTACTTCAGGATGCATTAATACCGGAGGCATTCATAAATATTCCTAGCAAATCTAATAAATGCTGGAGACATACTCGCTACATAAACGCACTAAATCGCACCTCAGCAGCGTTTATCTGAGAGCACACAAGATCTGTTTTGTGCACGAGCAGAAAAAAACGGCGCGCAAGCAAAGAGATCCATGTGCTCGTAGGCTATTATATAAATGCGATCTTGACTTCTAATACTGCACTCACAACATTTGTCATTGAAATAACGCCACAGTTAGTTGGTAGATCTGTGTAAAAAAAGGCCTGCCGCCACAGCTGGAAAATATCCTAGAGGAAACACTGAGGGATTTTTTAAAAAACTCTTGATTAATACCTTTAGATATGCTAAAATAATGAATATGCACAAAACAGCTATTGACACTCTGAATAATCTGGATTTTGATTTGCATTAGGATTATTTTTATTACCACACTGCAGATAATTTTACTTAAGCAAAATCCACTTATTGGATAAACTAAATTGGCCATAGTGTATGAATGTGTGTATAAATAAGAAAGTGTAAAGGTGTTTCCCAGCACTGTGGGGTTCACCAGTTGGTTTATGTACTCAGTGGAGGGTTGCAACTGGAAGGGCAACCGCACCATAAAACATATGCTAGAGTAATAGGTGGTTCATTCTGCTGTGGCGACCCCTGATAAATCAAGGACTATGCCGAAGGAAAGTAAGAGAGTGAAAATGCACTTAGTTTAGATGTGTCCAGGAAATAAGACCATATCTAATATCATTTACATATAAAGAAATGCTATCTTGATTACTTTTTTACAAATATTTGTACTTGAAAAGCAATAAAATACTTAGTAATATAATAATTTTTTAAGCATGCATCAATAAATTAATTATTTAAACATCACTGGAACATTAAAAAGGGAGAAGAAAGCAAAATTAACTCTGGGTTTATTAAAAACCTGCTCCTGACAAGGTTAGGTTTACAGAGGAATTAACCACGGTAACTGACTGAGTATTATCTCCCTTTTAGAAATGAGCTTGCCTTGCACCACTTTCTCGCGTTTGACATAACGTTACCTCCCATTCTGAAACAATAAAACCAGTTTCCCTCTTTTCAAGGTTAACCTACTCAGAGTTTTCAGATAACCTCCTTTCTGAAACTGCCACCTAAAAAAAATAAATAAATAAAAAATAATAAAAAATATAGATAGATAGATAGATAGATAGATAGATAGATAGATAGATAGATAGATAGATAGATAGATAATAATAATTATTATTATTATTATTATTATTATTAATACTTGAATCAGACATGGTGTTTAGCCACAGTTTTGACCCTCTGACTGGAAGCTCAGATGTTGATATGTAGGTCGTATCCCTAAGCACACTGCGAGCATCTGAGGAATCTTGCATCTTCTTCACTGACTGCTTAGCTGTTTACCTGTTGAACAGTGGAAACATTCAGTAACAATAACAGTCATAATATCAGTTTACAATAATATTCATAATTCATAAACGAAAAAGACGCATTTCACGAGCAAAATGCTAGCTAACGTTGGAAAAAAACTGGATACATGCAACCACTTAAGAATAGTGCAAGGTCGATGATTCATGCGTTAAACACATAACTCGTTAGCAAAATAGCTCACATTTTTAAGATGGTAGCAATATTGAAACTTGTGAGCAAACGTTAGCGATATAACGTAAAGCAAAAATACAAAGTGTTAAACCAAAACCTAAAAATGAAAAACCCGCACTGATACTAATAAAAAACTAATAAAATTACGTCTGCGAACGAATGTTTACCTGTCAAAACTTGTGAGTCGGGTCGAATGTTCGCTGACTATGTGGGAAAACGGAAGAAACTCCGAGAGTCCGAGGGAAGCTTTGCGATTCAATTAACGTTAACCGATTCGAAGAACCGATTCGCTTGTACTGTGGTGTGGATTAACGTACGTCCTGAAAGTTACCTTATTCAGTAGTTTCTACACGTGACGGCTTTACAGGGTACTTTTAGTTGTTTCCATGTTCAGCTATTCTTCCCAATCCTATTTATTTCCACCATATTTACTTTTAAATTGTCTGTTAACTTTGTTGTTTGTTGTAGATTTTTGATTCACGATCTCCCCCTTGTGGTCGGATCCTTCTCGTCACTCTCATATTCTGCTATATTTTTTGCCTTTCTATTAAATCGTGAGGTTCAAATATTGCATTTTCGTGACATTTTAAGCTCTAATATTTTTATTAGCTTGTCGGATGTTTATCATTAACGCAATTTTGGATGCAACAATTATTTTTCCTACATTTTTGTCAAAGTGCTTGGCATACTATTTTATGTTTACAAAAATGCATTTGTGCATTTAAAATTGTACATTATTTACAGTTTTATAATAATGTGATGAGATTGGAATTCAAATAAAAAAATGAACAAAGAAATGTGACAAAATACTTGCTATAAATGCTAATTTATTATCATTTACCATTCAAAAAAACCCAAGTGGCGCAGTAGGTAGTGCTGTCGCCTCACAGGTTCGAGCCTCGGCTCGGTCAGTCGGTGTTTCTGTGTGGAGTTTGCATGTTCTCCCTGCTTTCACGTGGGTTTCCTCCAGAGATGGGTTGCGGCTGGAAGGCCATCCGCTGTGTAAAACATGTGCTGGACAAGTTGGCGGTTCGTTCCGCTGTGGCGACCCCGGATTAATAAAGGGACTAAGTCAAAAAGAAAATGAATCTTGAACCACGTGGTCTTTTGAACCACCCAACACCCCCCACCCCCTCCTCCACGGCAACGTGCCTGAATTTAACATATTATCCTATAAAACATTTGATACTACCTTATGATACGGTTAGTTTAAATGGCCTTTTGGTGAATATTAGTAGTAGTGTAACTGTTGTGTTTTTCTCATGCAAAACAGTCTGACGTTCATTTTTAACGTTCGTACAGTAGTTCATTTCACAGCTTTTGTTGCACAATTGTCAAATCAATCGATCAGAAGCTTGGACTTTTTAATTTTCTCAAAAAAAGAAATGAAATAAAGGTTACAATGAGGCAAAGTGAGTAAATGGTCAGTTGTATTATTTTCTTCTTATTATTTTGTAGCTATGCCATTCAGATCTACCTTTACCCACACAGAAAAAACCTATAGGCTATATAAACATATGTTTTAATATAAGTTTTGATATACTGTAGGTTTTTAATATATGTGACATATAAAATTGGCCGTTTTCTTATATTAAAACATATATGTTTATATAGGTTTTTTCTGTGTGGGTTTTTTCCTGAAAACGTGAGTGGGTTTGCCCTGTAAATGTGGTCTATTTATTAATGTTCCACTGTTTTGAATGCATATAATGATTTGGGGGGTTCAGTTTAATTTAATTCAGTTCAGTTTATTGGCAAAGCTCTTTTCACATTGATACAAAGCAGTAAAACAGAAAATGTATTTAATACAAATGTAATTGGGCCCTATGACAGGAGAATTTAGAGATCAAAAGATATGTTCATTCATCTCTGTTCTTTCATAGCATAAGAATATTTTAATAATCCAAATAGCCTTTTTGGAGGGCTGCTGCGAAAACTCCCTTTTTTTGAATCTTGATTTTTCAGAGTGCATAACAACAGCACACTTTGTTAGCACTGATTTGTTTAGGTTATAGTAAAAAATTGAAAGCAACATCAATTTGTAACAGAAATGATAAGTGTGCTGAGCTACTGCATTAACACACTGCTGTCCACACAATCTTTTGTCCAATAGCCAACAGGAAGATCATATGACACAATTGACTGCATTCACTAATCTTATTTCCAGAATGATGTTTTAGTTGTTAATCTCAAAATAATGATTTGGTTTACTAAGTCATTTGCCTTATAAGTTCTTGGAACCAAAGACGTGGAGACGCAGTGCAATGGGTGTGGAAAACGGTTGACGATGCTGACAGATTTGCAGTTTCTGACTGAGAGGAGGAGATCTGGCTTCACACAGCACTCAGTATCTGCATGCAAAAGGACTTCTGTACATCACTACCCTCAAAAACTAGTTATAATATCTGAAAGGAATGCATCAACATGCAATGTGTGCGGTTTTACTAAGAAAGAATAAATGATGTGGTAGAGTAAAGAACAGCTGTTGTTGCATCAGTGAAGGAAATCTCAGCTGGACCTAAACAGGTAATATATTTTTATTAATATTAATTAACATATATGTGTGTTGTGGAAAATGTTTTGATCTGTTGGGGACTTTTTCCTAGTTGTATTAAAAAAATTCAGTTTAAATATACAAAAATGCAGAGTGTTCAGTGAGATTTATTTAGAGGTTTTATAGAATATATTTCATCATGTTTGCTGAAAGTGTTGATAAAACATGAAATTCCAACATGTATCTGTTAATTAGCTGTTGAGTAATACCCATTATTGCTAAATAAATGTACTAATTCTGCTTTAAAGTGATAGATTGTATTTCCAATGTGATCTTAAAACATAGTCTGCTGTCTAAGACCTTATTTATGTGTAACTCATTATGCATTATTTATGCATTAAAAAAAAATCTACTAACATTACTAATACAATGTATGCATATGTTCTTGTCTCAGTTATGAAGTAAGAGGAAATATTCCCCACAGTCTCATGTCCACCCTGAGCGGATTGTCCATTTAAACTCTTTGATGGGATCCTAATACATTAATTTGAGTTCTGAGGCAGAGCTCCAGATGCCAGATGTCATGACACTATCATCTCTGTATGCTTCATGGGTCTCACTCCACCCACTTGGACTTCCATGTTTTCTTTTTCCCATCAGGCAAATCTGAGAGAGTCCTGAGAAAGTGTGACCTCCTCCCTTCTGTTCTAGATGTGTCTGGAGTAACCATTAAGAGCAGATCTGTTGGCTCAATAATACCGTCAAAGTGAGTGCAGCCTCATTTTGACTGATAAATCTGATTTGTGGGAGTGTGCAGTATAAGATTTAAAGTGCCTCTGACTTTGTCATTGTTCATTGAAAATGAATAGTTAATGAATATATGCATTGATTGAAATATTCTCAGATTCTATAACAAATCCACCCCCACCCATCCATCCATGCATCTACACATACCCATACATACATCCACACATCCATCTATCCATCACCCCATACCCATACATACATACATACATCCATCCGCACATTCTTCCATCCATCCATCAGCCCATACCTATACATACATCCATTCATCCACCCATGCATCCATTCATCTGTCCATACATCCATCCATACATGCATGCATGTATACACACATTCACCCATCCACTCATCCATCTGCCCATCCATCCACACATTCACCCATTCATCCGTCCAAGCATTGATCTATTGTTCAATCCACACATTCATCTATCTATCTATCTATCCATCCATCCATCCATCCATCCATCCATCCATCCATCCATCCATCCATCCATCCATCCATCCATCCATCCATCCATCCATCCATCCATCCATCCATCCATCCATCCATCCATCCATCCATCCATCCATCCATCCATCCATCCATCCATCCATCCATCCATCTATACACATTCATCCATCCAACCAACCATTCATTCATTCATCCATCCAACCAACCATTCATTCATTCATCCATCCAACTAACCATACACACATTTATCGATCCATCCATCCATACACATATCCATCCCTCATGTCCATCCATCCATACAAACATTTATCTATCATTCCATACACACATTCATCCATCTATCCAACCATACACGCATTCATACATCCATACACTCATTCATCCATCCATCCATCCATCCATCCATCCATACACACATTTATCCATCTATCCATCCATACACACATTCATTCATCTATCCAACCATACACACATTCATACATCCATCTATCCATACACACATTCATCCATCTATCCATCCATACACACATTCATTCATCTATCCAACCATACACACATTAATACATCCATACACACATTCATCCATCTATCTAACCATCGATCCAAACACACATACATCTATCCACTGATACACATTCATTCATCTGTCCATCCATCCATACACACATTTATCCATCCATACACAGATTCATCCATCTATCCATCCATCCATACGCACATACATCCATATATATATTTAAAAAAATCATATACTTGTGTGTTATTGTACATCTAGGAAATCTCTGTAGAACTCCTCTGCCCAATGTCTGCCAAAGCAATGAAGAACAGGGGTGGTAAATGTCTGAAGGCGGTTCATACAGTAACCGAGACTTTGAAAATCCTCTATCGGCAAAAACTGCTCCCACTGGAGAAGTACTATGGTTTCTCCGATTTCCACTCATCAAGCCTTGAAGATGCAGACTTTGACAACAAACCCATGATACTGGTGTTGGGCCAGTGCTCTACAGGCAAGACCACTTTTATCAGGTAAATAATTAACAATAAGAATAATTAATTGGCTATACAAAAGCATATTGACTCAATTAAAATATATCTGACATCTACAGTACATCTAAGTTATAATGTCTTCATCCCCATTCTGTTGTAATGTATTGTACTTTATTCAGTTCTATTATATTCTGCTTTGTTTGTTTATTTAGTTATTGTTTTCTTAAGTTAGATTATATTTACGGTGTGATAAGAGAAAGGGTTAGATGTAAGTAGCTACATTATTTAAAATGCATTTTTATTTCATTTAAAACAAATAGAAATGTGAAACGATTAACAAGTTCTGTGGTATCTTTTATGTCAATTTTGAGATGAAAATATAGGATGAATCATTTACTTTGCTAATATAATTCAACTGATAATAGTGAGACCAAGTTTTTGCCATTTTTGATATACACTCACCAGACACTTTATTAGGTACACCTTACTAGTACCAAGTTTGCTCCCTTTTTGCATTCAGAACAGCCTTAATGATTCATGGCATAACTTTAACAAGGTACTGGAAATATTCCTCTGAGATTTTGGTCCAAATTGACATGATAGCATCATACAGCTGCAGAATTGTTGGCTGCACATCCATGATGCGAATCTCCCATACCACCACATCCCAAAGGTGCTCTATTGGTTTGGGATCTAGTGACTATGGAGGCCATTTGAGTACAGTGAACTCATTTTCATGTTCAAGAAAATAATCTGAGATGATTCGCGCTTTGAAGAAGATGGGTACATTGTGGTCATAAAGGGATGGACATGGTCAGCAACAATACTCAGATAGGCTGTGGCGTTGACATGATGCTCAATTATTGGTACTAATAGGTCAAAAGTGTGCCAAGAAAATATCCCCCACACCATTACATCACCACCACCAGCCTGAACCACTGATATAAGGCAAGATGGATTCATGCTTTCTAATTGGTGATGCTAAATTCCGACCCTACCATCCGAATGTCACAGCAGAAATCAAGACTCGTCAGACCAGGCAACATTTCTCCAATTTTGGTGAGCCTGTGCGAATTGTAGTCTTCGTTTGCTGTTATAGGCTAACAGGCGTGGCCCGGTGTGTAACCCTAGAGATGGTTGTGCGTGAAAATTCCAATTGATCAGCAGTTTCTGAAATACTGAAGACTGTCTGCCATGTTCAAAGTCACTTAATTTGCCTTTCATCCCCATTCAGATGCTCTGTTTGAACTTCAGCAGTTCATCTTGACCAAGTCTAAATACATTGAGTTGCTGCCATGTGATTGGCTGGTTAGAAATTTGCGTTAACAAGCAGTTAAACAGGTGTACCTAATAAAGTGGCCAGTGAGTGTATCCTTCACACATTCATTTGAATTCATAAAAGAAAGTGTTAGTATACTTTTCTATATTAGTTCTTGATAAATGATATCTGATATATAGTTTTCTTTCTCTTGTGTTGCTTCTAATTAAGGGACAAAAAGTAGCTGTGTTATGTTTTAAATCAATTCCTATAATCAACTCTGCTTAATGCAATTTACACTTTGAGACCAAATTAAGCAGTATGTTGTATTTTATTTAACACACTGTAAAGACACTGCACTCATCCTTCGAGACACTAAAGAGTATTACCTAGTGGTACCTTATGTCTGTTTAAGGGATTATGCCAGGGATAATGTAGTCTACTTCAGGCTGGTTGTTCTCAAATGAATAAAGGAGTAAAGCCAGACAGACTTATCAGGCAAGACTTAAATGATTTATTCTGCCAAAACAACCAGCTGGATGTACAGTATCCCATTTATTAAATTACTACTTGACACAAAACTAAACAATTAAACAAAAAACATTGATCTGGGCTGAAATAATTTACTAACTCTTTAAATAAATGTAAAGAAAGCAGAAAAATCAATTGAATGCAGCCTACACTGTTGTTTTTATTAATATTATTCAGTCGCAACATGGCGCCAAACAATCAAGAACAGCAGTGAGACAAATAAGCATAGGCCTATATATACAGAAAAGTATAAAATTGGTCAAGATGTTTCATAGTACCCAGATGTCACCTTTTGTTTAATTAAATAGTTAATAAACTATTACAGTTCAGTTGTTTTTGCAGAATATAGCTCTTCATTCTTATGTAACAGCCCCATGCTTCAGGCTGCTGATAAGCTGGCAGGGGCGGACTGGTCATTTCCTAGTGGCCTAATGGTCAATCTTGCCTGCCACCATGAATCTGGCCTGACACCCCCTACAATCACCCAAACGATCACTCAAAACACTTCACCCTGCCACCCAACCCGCTCTTCACCCCCCCCCCCCCCCACCACCACCACCTTTGGTCTTTAATCAAGTGACCTGATGTTCAATAACTGTCCTGGGCAAAAGTACTGTCCCAGTCCACCCGCTGTAGGCCGGTCATGCTTTATTCTGATTAACCTCCTGGATGTACTTTATCCCTTACTTTAGGCTTACTTATCTGCTGATCATCCCTTACATATTCTAGAGTGTGATAAATATTTCTTATGTTCGGCAGGTATCTTCTTGAACAGGAGTATCCTGGAAGCCGAGTTGGCCCAGAACCGACAACCGACAGTTTCACAGCAATAATGCATGGAGAGATGGAGGGAATTATTCATGGCAATGCTTTAACTGTAGATCCCAACAAGCCTTTCCGCAAACTCGGCCCATTTGGAACAACTTTCCTCAATCGGTGAGCGAAATATATAAGCATTGATGCAACAAGAAGAAATAATAATGATCACACTGGGAAACGCTGTTGAAACAGTCAGAATCGCTCCAACAGCACAGATCACTCCGATGGACAAAGCCAGGAGAAGAAAACCTCAGCTAATGCATCATTATTTGGCTCTGACTGCATCCCTTTGAGAAAACATCTGTAGATGTTATTTCACACCATGTCCTGTCAGTTTGAAAAATACTGAATTTGCATAAAACAGTTGGAATGCTGTGATGAACAATGCTCATCTGTTGTTTTTCAGATTCCAGTGTGTACATCTGCCCAATCGGGTCCTAGAGAGCATCAGCATCATCGACACACCAGGGATCCTGTCAGTGGCCAAACGCAAAATGAACAGAGGTACACCGTGTACATCATAAACAATGCTGGAAGCCAGGGGTTTTCAATCTTTTACAATCAGTGCTCACAAAATGTACGTTTTGAAATCCAGACAGTAGTAGGAACTCAAGACATGCTGTATCGCATTTACGAGACTCACTTATGGACATAAGTACTAAAAGGAGAAGTTTTCCCAAAATGTCAGTATTGCAACAGAAAGCAAAATGTTAAACATATGCTTTTGAAATGCCTTGTTCTTAATGTTATCAGACAGCGATTTTTATCTAAAGACACTTTAAAGGAACTACTTTTAAATGTAACTCCTTCAAAAATGCTTGAATTGATCAAAAGTAAACCTTTTAACGTTTTAGATTTTTATCATATGAATTATTTAATGCTAATGATGTCTTTTATTGCTATTTATTTTATTTATTTATTATTATTTTTTAGAAAAGTGATATTTATAAAATTTTGTAAATTTGATTTGGTTTTGCCAGTAAATAGCCAGAGATAAGACAATAAATTGATGATCATCCTCATGCCAAAGACTCATGCCATACTAAAATGTAGAAGCAGTTTCTAAAGCCTGATTTAAATGTAAAATGGATGTTTATTTAATATAAATGTTTAATATTATATTATTTACACATTCTACAATATGGATTTGGTGCAGATTTAAAACTCGTAAGATGAAAAATTCACCAAAAGACCAAAGTTAACCAGCTTTCCCTTACTTTTTATATAAATCAATGCTATCATTGTCATCTGTTTTAAATATTTAATAATTATAAAACATTTTTGATTATTATTTTTGCTGTACTTATATGTTTATTTGTCTGAAAATATTATATAAATGTTAAAAAATTATATATGATTTATTTTAAATATATTTTGTACTTTTTTTTATATACAAACATTTACATGTATCCCTTAGCACTCCCTTGGATCCCGGTGACCCCATTTTGAAATGTGAGAATCACAACAACAAATGAATGTTCAAAATGCATGCAAAGCATAAAATGAAACCCAGACCTGCTGTCATACTTTGTATGTTAAGTATTGAGGTGGAGCCAAATATTTTCTCACTGATGTCACTTTCAAAAGACTGCAATGCCTTTTGGTGCATTTTACAGTACAATAAGTTCACACTATAGGGGGAACGCCAAAGTGAGGTTTTAAAACACATAAGGGAGGGAATAGGTTTAAATGGAGCATTACTCCTGAACATGAACAGCTTTCCTGGAAGAAAGTCTCTTCTGTAAGTCAGTTAGTGGATGGTACATATGATGGTTAGTCATTTTTTATTGTTTGTTGCAATTCGTCCCTATTGTGACACATATATGCTAACTAATATACAGTATATATGCTAACTAATTCACTGGCTTGCTTGGTTTGGATCTTGTGGAGCTGCGCATCAATGAATTTGCTCTCAGTTAATTTTAAGCAGCAGTGAAAATTAAACCACACTGAACTAAACTAAACTGAACTTCAACTTCTATGTGAAGCTGCTTTGACACAATCTACATTGTAAAAGCGCTATAGTAATAAAGATGAATTGAATTGAACAATTTGTAATTGTAAGGATTGATTAAAAAATAGATTTTTAATTATGTCATTCTTTAAATCCCGAAGTATATTTCAGAATGTTTTTTACGGTAAAGAAAATACATTTACAAACTTGCAATAGATTGCAAGTTTCCATTATTTAAAATAACAATGATATAAAAGAACTGCAATCTAAAAAAATATTTTATGGGGAATATTTTCAAATATGTTCAGGGGAATTTTTTATGTTGCTTGCTTTAGTTTAGACCTTTTAGACATCAAATAAAGATTTAAATTTAATGTAACAATTTATTTTCTTTCACAATATTTAGCCAAATATATTTTTCAATGTATATATGTTTATATATATATATATATATATATATACAGTTGAAGTCATAATTATTATCCCTCCTGAATTATTAGCCCCCCCCCCCCATATTTTTCCCCCAATTTCTGTTTAACGGAAAGATTTTTTTCCAACACATTTCTAAACATAATTGTCATAGTCCTGACCTGATTGTCTTGTTTGTTCTGTCAGTGTTTAATGTTTCCCTGTTTGTCCTGTGCTTGTTTACATTGCTTTGCCTTAATTTGTGTTGGCCATGTGCTCCTCTTGTCTTTCCTCCTTGTTTTCAGTTACCTCGCCTGCTTATTTAGACCTTGTTATCCTTATTGTGTTCACCTGTCTCTTCTGTGCTTTGTTCTATATATTGTGCTATGTTCGCATTTCTTTTATTTCGTTCTTTTGTTACATGTGAGTTTGTCTTGTATCCTAGCCTTGTATCCTTACTTAGCGTTTTGTCTTGCCTGTTTTTGTTCTCTTGTAGTTCTTCTTATTATTATTATCTTATTATTACCACATGCCAATTATAACTTTCGATTATACAAATAAGTAACATGCATACAATTATTTTAACTTTTTATATGAATTTGTACAGTGAAATATTTTGCAAATGGTGTTGAAATCACTTGCCCACTTCAAGTGAACTACCACTGTTCACCATAAGCCTGTTCTGTTTGAGCCTTTATCCGAAAGGAGTGAATTAACACTTTTACTTTTAAAAATTACAAAATCCTCTTTCAGTACAGAGCTGTTAAATTCCCAGAAAGAATTATATATTTTAGTAGAGGACACTGGCGAAAGATTAATATGAATTTGTATTGCCTTCTGATCAGTTAAAGGGGTATCAACCCTTAGATTCCCTTCAAATATACGGTAGACTAACTACAAACCTATTTTGACTGCTTAGATCTTAAGTTGTTACACCAAGTAAAAGCTCTTTTATGATTCTTGAGTCTTCGAGCATCAATTAGATCAAATCTTTGCATCAACATTTTTTGCTTTATATTTGTATTATTACAGGTCGCAGGAGGCCTTCTACTGTATCAACTGTGTTACTGTATCTATATGAAATTAAAATCACCACCCAAAAGTATATGTGCATCTGGGAAATTTAGTTAACAAATTTCTCTTCTATATTATCTAAAAGAG